>NC_090443.1:753015560-753318591 GCF_031143425.1 Pleurodeles waltl | reverse complement strand
GAAAAATTAAAATAACTTACCTCCAATTAATGAGTAAGGCATTATGTACTAAGGAGTACAAGTTGTTGTGCTAAATCAATGAAGGCATGCCAGCCAGAGCATTGTATACTTTGCTACTGTCTGCAGCTGGGGCAGCTGTAGTTGATAATTATGTATCTTTAATTCCAACAGCCCTGCTGTACTCCAAATGCATTTCACTTTCTACTCTGATTCCAAAGAGGCAGATGAATAATAAATGAGATACAACATCACACATGTCACCTTTAAAATTAAGATATTATTATCCTGCCTGCCGTAAGTAGTCAGTGAGGAAAATGATGCTGTGCACTATAGGGAAAATAATAGGCTATATAGATTGCATTTGTCACGTTCGTCACAGAATATCCCTTACGCCAAACATGAAATTAAATCAGGCGTTCAGTCCCACTTTACTCACATGCCTCGCCCAGCACCACAAATTATTTCCAACAAGGTGATTCACTGGGCAGTAAGAAGAGGAAACTTGACTTACTCTACTATAGGGTAAGGTAAAAGGATTAGGCAGGTAGGTAGAGCTTTGGCTATAGAATAGAGGAGTGTCACTGATCATCGATTCGTCATTCCCCTAAACTTTGGCCTATTGAGTCACTGTAATTGACGAAAGTCAAAAGGGGATACTTTTTTGGTAGGCTGGGATGGAAGAATTTAGGAAAGAATAAAGGAGTGAAGTACTAAGGGGTGACTGAGTGGACTGGTGGAAACACACCTTGTGTGTGCGATTTTCAATGCGTTGAAAACTTTGTAAATGCTTCATTAAATTCAGACACACATTGCACAGCCAACACTGCAGTCAAGAATAGAACCATACTGCACTTCGGTCATGGGTGATGAAATGTCATTGGTAGGAAAGTAGGTGATTAATGATGATGGATGGGATATATATCTGCCTCACTTAATAAATACAGTGAGTGAAGGGATTAGAAGAAAAATTAAAATACCCCACCAATTTTGAACCATAGCTTTGATAACCTTAAAACAAAGTAAGCGATGCAGGTGAGAAGCATGCTCCCTTGTTTATTTATATAAGTAATTATTCACTCATTATTTCATTCTTTTATATTCACCCATAGCCATCATGATTTTAGCTTTACTTTCTCTCATCCAGTCTTTCACCGAACTTTCCAATCTGTTATCCATCCATTCAGTATCCACTCTTCCTTTCAACCATCCTTTCACCAAGCCATCCATTTACCCAAAATCCACCCATACTTCCTTTCACCCACCCAGGCATCCTTTCCTTTCACTCATATACCATTTCACACATCCTTTCTTTTAACCTTCCGTTCTTTCCCATTTCCATCAAGCCATCATTTAGCGTTCATTATGTAAGCTTTTGCTGAGTTGCAGATAGAAAAGGCAATATCTCAACCACCACTGTAACTGGTAAAGCGGGCGGCGGTGAAGGGTTCATGATCATGAGTCACAACAATGCCCTTGTAGTAGGTGAGTATAGTAGTAACTGTCAATAAGCAAGCAACGTGACTTACTACTGTCCGTCCATGACACCACTTATCCCTCTCCATCCGCATCTCTTTCCCTTTCTGCAGCAGCACTTAAGCCGGCAGCACTCTGTATGGCTAGAAAACAAATTATACATTTTTGTTGATACCAGAAACCCCTCCCCATAATATTTTAATCAAAAAATTGAACCACAATACATAACTTCATTACTTTTAGCACTGCAGTGCATTCTTTCAAAGATATCACTCTGGACATTTTGCTTGCTTAAAATGCTAGAGAAGGTAAGCAGTCAAGCCAACCAAAACCTTTTTGTAATGGAGGCGCAAAGTTGATGATGACGATGATGATGATGACTCTGAGTCATTGAAGCACAATGAAGGTGTGGAATAGTAATGGTCACTGCAAGACATATGATGTTGGTGAGCAAATGCAATGGGATGGGACCTCATACTTTCCAGCCATGCTGCACTCTCATAGGAAACTGCTGGTATACTGTATAAATGAATTACTCAACACAACAGTGGGGAGGGATTGATCCATGACCTTGGCCACTCTCTCGTTAACTATTGGAGCATGAACCAAAAAAAGAAAGCCTTCTCAACAAACAGACATGGTGAATGTCATTTATAACACTAGCTTACTTAGTCCTGCAATCAAAGTACCAACAATCTGTTCTTAGTCTTACAGTACCACAACATTAATAGGGGAGAGGAAAAGAATACCAACTACAGACTAGTACAAACTGGATAAAGCCAGCTACCCCAAAAAGAACATGAAATAAAGAAAAAAAAGATAATGCAGGGATAGGAATGAAACAAAAATTGAATAGGGGAGTTGGAAAACTAAAGGAGACAGTATAAGAAAAATAAACAAGGTAACATTTAAAAGTGGCATAGTGGGCAGAGGTAAAAAAGCCAATCCAATGTGCTTTCCATGCGTGGGTTCATATCCCATCCTTGTCACCACATGAAAGGAAGATGGCAGGTAAGGGTATCAGAGCAACTTTGTTTCTCACAAGAAATACCAGCCTCCAGGAAGCAACTCATGTCCTGGAAGCCAGAAACAACATTCCTCAAGATTCTACTCTAAGCCCACAGCATTCATAAAACCCAGCATTAGGAAAATAATAATAATAAATAAGAGGACTTCCTAGGCTGAGCAGAGCTCTCAGCAGCGGCGCTGGTGGTCAGCACCTCCTTCTCAGCTCTTCCTGTACCTGCCTCTGCACTGCCCCTCTTCTTGCCCATTGGTGCTGATGTAAAAAATAAAGAACATAAAAAATAGATTAGTGCTGCAGTTAATTTCCACAAATATATTATGACAGGAAAAAACAGTCACATTGTACTTATCTAAAACAGATCGCATATAGTACTAGTATCAAGTCTATTGGCTATCTTTGAGTTGGCCATACTAATCCTAAAAGCTCTATTCCAAATTTCCATAACAAAGACTACATTAGGAACCAATGCATTGCAATGAATGATCTTTGATTCTATTCTCATTTCTTAACCCCTTCATGGGCCAATTGAGTCTCCCTCTTTAGCAATGCATAGTTGCATACTACACATCACTGAAATAGCTTTGGACTGTACACCTATATAAAGAAAGTCACAGAGATCACTGATTCACTATGGTGGAAGGTGGACAGAAGAGTCAGCATGGCTTCTTAATTAAGCAGCCAAAGTGAGAGCAAATGAGTACGATTAGGTACAGGCGAGTACCTACCTTGATGAAACTGGATCGCATAATAATAATATTCTTAAAGTAATATAAACGTAACTTACCTCTGAGTGTGAACAGCATGCTGTTCTGGAAAAACAATGTTAGCATTGTAGAACACAAACACAACAACTAATTAATGCTCACTGCAATCACTGTTGCACCCTTCCCCGGTGCAGCTGATGCTCCCGTTGGAGGTATCCACTGCCAGGCCTGCTGCCATCACTGAGACAAGGTTGTGCTGCATGAAAAAAAAAAAAACAGTGCTGCCGCCTTCACCTCACAAAAAATAGCCTGGAGCTGCACACCTTTGTGGCACTGCCGTCTGCAGGTTAGGCAGCTGTTTGGGAGCCTGGTGCCACCACTCCCCTATTTGCCCTGCTCTGACATTGTGCTGGGTGATGAGGAAGAAAAACAGGGGAAGGAAGGAAGGAAGAGGGGAAGGATGGAAGGAAAGAAGGAAGGAAGGCAGGAAATTAAATAGAAAGGAATTAAAGGAAAAATTAAAAACTACAAAAAGTCATCAAAAACACCCAATTTTTTAAAAAAGTGCAAAATACAAAGACGCAAAAACACAAGCTAATATAATAAATGAAAATTATGGGTAGATTAATTAGGAGGGAGGAGAGTTGAAAGGATTAAAAAGGGATACAAAAATAGGCCCAGCACCATGAACAGAACCGAGAAAACAAGATGGCCATACCCATGTGAACTGTGTGGCAACATTTGCACACAATTTCCAATGCGAGGATGCACTCTGACATGAAACGCAAAACAAAGGGGTGTGTTGGGAAACTTGCCCACTCTCAGAACTCTGCGTAATGCGGCCCAGTTTCTTGTCCACTATACGGAGTTCCCCATAGCGTAACTCAGTGAACTCCTCCCAGGCCTATTTGAGACATCAAAATACCTGAGGGAAATCTGGCTACTGATACCCTCTTTCAAAGCAGAAGGGATTCAAGAAATTTTGTTGCAGCCCGCCAGACTTCAAGTTAAGGTTAATAAGTCTTTGGGGAAATTTTATGAGCTAGAGGCTGCAAAGACACTCCTACTGGACTTTCCGATAGAAGGAGGAGAGTGTGGGAAAAGAGGGCAGAATGCAGAAGCCCCGGCACTTGATTTTCTCCTGACATTGATGGTGCCCTGGGCCCTGCTAAACAGTCCCAGGGAGTGTGATCTGAGTAAAATAGTGTGTGCAAAGGAGGTTAATTATAATTGGCTATGCCAAACTACCTAAAAGTCCCTAGTATATGTAAGGCATGTAGGTTTAGAGACCCCGTACAGATAGTACACCCATAGGTGTACTGTTGTGGTAACCAGTGACATTTTAAAAGCAGCTTTGGTATTAAAAATACTTCCAAAGTTCTAAGCTACCTAATTTTCACATAGAGATCACCCCTAAGGTATGCCCTACGTGTCTCCAGGACTGGGTGCAGTGTAACTATAAGTATGGACATTATAAAAGATGTTTTATAAACCCTCCTGAGGGAAGAATAACCAAATTTGTTATTCCCTATTATAGTGAATGGGACCCATGGGCTAACATGGAAAGACTTTATTTTAAAATAATAAAGTCTTATTCCCATAGGAAGGAGCTAAATATAGCATGTTTGATACCAAATTAAAAGGTAGAATAAATCCAACAACTTGCTACTGTTGAATGTAACATAACTTGGAAAGGGAAAGAGTTTTAAAACTCTTGCTAAAAGTTGCCCACTTCAACCCTGTAGTGCCCTTTTTTGATTAGTCAGCCTCTGGCAGCCGGAGCCAGGCTGCCTTGATGAGGTGTGAAGTGGCCTTTGCTGAAACAAAGGTAGCATCTGGTGGGAGGACATCTGCCTCAGCAGATGATAGAACATGATGGGGAGAGCAGCCAAACTGGACCTCCCCCATTTCCTGCAGCCCCAGACAGTCAGGTCTCCCCTGATTAGATTAAGAGAGGGCAGGAAAGGTGTGTGTTAAGTGAAACTTAGCTACACCAGTGGGTAGACTCAGCAAGATTTAAACTCTAAGATTGATTTTTTGCCATCTTGGATTTTGGAGGAATGTTGCTCTCTGGGATTGATTTTTGCCACACTTCCCAGGAAGTGGTCACTCAAGAGAGTGATGGCCTGCACGTGATAGAACATGGGCACCTGTCCCCCTTGCCACCTCAGGAGCAAGGATAAATATGACAGAGCTGCCCCACACTTCAGATTCCTACTGGAAAAAGACAAGAAGAAAAAGGACTGCCCTGCTAGACCCCTGGCCTGCACCTGGACTCTGCACTCAGAAGGACTGCACAAGCAGCACACTTTGGACTTCACTGAGAAAAGGACTTTGCCTTACTTCTACAACTTCAATAAGGGACTCCCTGTAATCTAAATGTAGAAAGGAGCTGACCAAAGTTCTCTGCAGCAAGCCCTGCAAAAACAGACCAGCTGACCAGTGACCAGTGGTCATTTTAGGATTTGGACCAGGTGTATTCTAGAAGTTGAAATCCTAACCCCCAAGGAGCAACTCAGATCTCCTTGAACCTTGGGGTGAGTTGTGGACACCTAAAGGACCGTAAAAGTTATTCTGGAAGAAGATCCAGAAGTCTGGAGATGTTTGGAGAAACTTTGGGAAAAAGCTCCATAAGAGGACCGACCTGACATTGTGAGTCAAGCAGTCCAACGCCGACCGCGACCATGCCTGACTTGCAGGTTTGTCCTACTAAAAAGCTCCAGAACTGCAGACTTCCAAGATTTAACCAGGGGCTTGTGGAAAGGCAATCCAACAACATCCACTAGAAATTCTCTTGTCAAAGAGGGTCGTCTGATGTCAGGGAAGAAAAGCTCCAGAAAAGTTTCCACGTACAAAGGTGAAAGTTTGACGAGGCCTCCCGTGCAGTGTACCTGAGCGAGGTCGACATCAACTATCGACTTGGTCACTGGCAAAGGATTTTTACCCGAAAAAGTTTCTAAGTTCGAACGTAGAGAACTTAATTGAGGCTTCTGCCGACATTTATTCAAAAAGGGCTCCAGCGAGATAGGCCTCGACTTGTGAATAAGTATAAAGGTAAAACTTTAGCCATTGCCTCCCGCTCAGTATAGCCAAGCAGGGCTCCATCGTGGTCTGCCTCAACTTTTGACTTTGCTCCGGTCGAGTGCGACCAGGTGTCTAGATTGGTGCTTTTGATTTCTAGCACCTAATAAACATTTAGGCCCTCAGTACAACCCTGGCAGTTGGTGATAAAGCATCGGTAATACCGCCAACAGGCCGGCTTAAAAAAAATGGAATTATGACCACGGCGGAAACTGCCAACACAGACAGCCACTTTAACACTTCAACCGCCACGGAGGTAGCAACAAACACTGCGGCGGTAACCACCAACAGCCAGGTGGAAGTCAATGTACCGCCCACAGCATTACAACAGGCCTATCTGCCAGCTTTTCTGGGGCGGTACCAACACCATCAAAAGCACGGCGGAAACAGTACCCTGAAGGCAAACGACTCACCTCTCGACACTCAATGAAGAACCACAACGCCATGGAGTCCGAACTGCTCATTTTTCCAATGCTGGTGTACCTTCTCATACACCAAGAACACGAACGCTGGCGAATACGACCATGGTGAGTACTGCACCTAGCACACAAGGAAGGGCGGGAGGAAAAAGAGAGTGACACACACGCAACACACAACACCCTCACCCCCATCCCCAACACCATACACACAAACATATGCAACAACATTACATATACACCCTGTAACTCTCAGGAATAACGCAAGGACAAAAGAAATGGATTAAAATGAGTGTCATAGTACAATTTTAGATAAATACGTCCTTAAATCAATAAACAGTATGTACAATATATACAAAAGGAGGGACAATGCCCACTCCAAACTGTCAGTGGCCCATGGGGCCATAACACATAGGCCAAGGCCACACTTGACTCCTGCCTCAATATGGAGAGAACACTGCAGGGGCATCAGGTTGAAAAAACACAGGCACCTCAGGGGGACAGGGAATGGAGGGGGTACCTCAGCCGGAAGATGGTACAACGCCACTGGCCTGGAGGGGGCTCCATGCCCGATGCTTGGTCCTGCGGAGTGCAAATCCACAGTCTCTCTAGTGGGTGGTTTGTCCGCTGCTTGGTCCTGGGGAGTGCAAAGCCACAGTCTCTCAAGTGGGTGGTTTGCCCACTGCTTGGTCCTGGGGAGTGCAAAGCCACAGTCTCTCTAGTGGGTGCTTTTCCCACTGCTTGGTCCTGGGGAGTGCAAAGCCACAGTCTCTCAAGTGGGTGCTTTGCCCAGTGCTTGGTCCTGGGGAGTGCAAAGCCACAGTCTCTCAAGTGGGTGCTTTGCCCAGTGCTTGGTTCTGGGTAGTGCAAAGCCACAGACTCTCAGGTGGGTGGTTTGCCCTCTGGTTCTGGAGGGGGCTTTGTGACCAGTGTACTTCATCCTGCCAAGGAGGGGGTGAGTGGATGCCTCTTCCACTGGTTCTGGAGGGGGCTTTGTGCCCAGTGTGCTTCATCCTGGATGGTGCAAGGTCACAGTCTCCCACCTGGGTGTCCACACCGACAGGTGTTGCAGGGGCCTGGATGCACTGCAGCCCATGTAGTCACTACTACACACTGCTCGCCGGCAGTGATGGCTGCTCAGTGGATGGCAGTTACGCTGCAGGTGGCAGTGCTGCCAGTGGTGGTGGGAGGCTCCAGCCCTTCCCCTGCAGCCTTGAACGGCTGGCCACTAGGGCTGCTGCTGCTGGCAGTGGTGCTGCTGGCAGTGCAGGTGGCGGTGCTCGTGGCGGAGCAGGTGGCGGTGTTGGCCGCAGTGCAGGTGGTGGTGCTGTCAGTGGTGGGGGAGGCTCCAGCCCTTCCCCTGCAGCCTCGGATGGCTGCCTACTGGGGCTGCTGTTGCTGCTGCTGGCAGTGGTGCTGCTGGCAGTGCAGGTGGCGGTGGTGGCAGTGAGGCAGGTAGCGGGCTGGCTGCAGTGCAGGTGGCGGTGCTGTCAGTGGTGGGGGGTGGCTTCAGCCCTTCCCCTGCAGCTTCAGACGGCTGCCCACTGGGGCTGCTGCTGCTGGCAGTGGTTCTGCTGGCGGTGCAGTGGCAGTGCTGGCGGCGGGGCAAGTGGCGGTGCTAGCCGCGGTGCAGATGGCAGTGCTGTCAGTGGTGGGGGAGGCTCCAGCCCTTCCCCTGCAGCCTTGGACGGCTGAAGTGCCATGGCTGGTGTTGTGTGCCCCTTCCTGCCCTTGGCAGATGGTGGTGCCTCCTTACTTCTGCCAGCTGGTGTTCTTTCCCTGCCCTTGCTGGCTGGTGGCGCCTCCTTCCCCTTGCTGGCTGGTGTCCCCTTCTTGCCCTTGCTAGGGGGCGTCACCTTCTTTGCCTTGGCAGGTGGTGCTGGTACACTGGCTGTGCTGATGGGTGCCTCCTTGGAGCCTCTCACACCTGCAGTAGCTACAGAAACCACAGTGGCCGTGGACTGGGTGGCTGAGCTGCTGGGCTGTGTTTTGGCCATCCTGGCCCAAAGTGAAGGATGGAGGAGAGGGGCAGGGAAGAGGTCAATGGCGGTGAGGAAAAGCTTCTTGGGGACACTGGGGCGGGAAGAGGGTGAAGGTTTGGGAGTGTAGGATGAGGGAGTGGTTGTAGGAGGTGTCTGTCTGCTGTGTTTGGGTGCAGGTGCATGGGCTGGATGCTGTTGTGAGGTGGATTTGCTGTTGGTTGTCTGAGTGCTTGCATTTGTGTACTTTGAAAGGTAGGGTCACAGACACAATGGGAGAGGACACGGGAAGTGTGCATGGATGTGGGGGTGGTGACTGCCAGTGAGGGGCATGTAGTTATAGGCGTGCTGGCGATGGAGGTAGTGGATGAGGATGTAGTTCATGCAGGTGTGAGAGGAGACGCTACTGGGAGAGAGGTGGACGATGAGGAGGAGGGGGACACAGTGGAGGCAGTAGATGTTGGTGTGTCTGCATCTGGATGATGCTTGTGTGAGTGCCTGTAGGATGAAGTGTGGTGCTTGTGTTTGCCTGAGCCACTTCTGTGTGTTGATTTGGGTGAATGAAGATCTGAAGGTGTGCTTGGGATAGGCTGGGGTTGAGGGGATTGGGACTGGGTAGAGGAAGTTGGAGGGGGGAGGCTGGAGGCTGGAGACAGGGACAATGGCTGCCATCAGTGAGGTGGCCAGAGCCTGAAATGCTCTCTGTTGGGCCGCCACGACAGAGTGAATGCCCTCCAGGTATGCATTTGTTTGTTGCAAATGCCCTGCTAGACCCTGGATGGCATTCAGTATGGTTGTCTGCCCAACAGAGAGGGATCTCAGGAGGTCAATAGCCTCCTCACTGAGGCCAGCAGGGCTGACTGGGGCAGGGACTGAGGTGCCTGGGGTGAAGGAGATGCCCACCCTCCTGGGGGAACGGGCACAGGAAACACACTGAGGGGCTTCAATGAGGGCGGTGCTGGTACAAGGGTGGCAGCTGTACCTGTAGTTGGGGTGGGCACTGAGGTGTCCGCCACTGCCAGGGAGCTTCCATCGGAGGAGGAGTCGCTGTCAGTACTGTCCCCTCCTGTCTCCGTTGTGGTGCTCCCCTCGCACTCCGTCCCACTGGTGCCCTCACCGTCGGTGGATTCGGCCTCCAGGCCCATGTCGGATGCAGCTCCCTCTGTCACCGGTGCCTCTACTCCTCCGCCAAATGATGCTAATGCACACAAGGACAGGGTGACAAAACAAAAAGGGGGGGGAAGAGACAGAGGATACACTTGGTCAATGTCAGCAACAACACTACTGTTGGCATACACAACTCACAGGCAACAGCCCTATGTGCTAGGCCATGCACTACTAGTTACAATGCTAGTCACCAGCCCATGGGGTACAATGCCTAACGCCATTAGCTGCACACCTGAAACCCACAGTTCCCTGCCCAGTAGTAGATGCCCACCAACATTATTGTGGTTGGAGTGTATCTGAGCTTGCCCATCATGGAACCTACCCTGCCATGTTTGCCCTGGCCTAGGGACACCCACAGCCCTCATCCCCCACTGAGGTATCACCTTAACTCGCGCAAAGTCAAGAATCTGAATCTGTACTCACCCCCTTGTGGCTGCTGTGATGCCTTCGAGCAACCATACAACTCTGGATAGGCCACCACCAGGATGCGGAACATCAGGGGGATCAGGGTACGACGGGCACCCCTTCCTCGTTGGGAGGCCAGCCCCAGCTGGGCCTCCACCCTCTTCCTTGCCCAGCGGCACAGGTCCTCCCACCGTTTGCGGCAGTGGGTGCTCCGCCGGTCAAAGACCCCCAAGGACGTACCTCCTTGGCGATGGCACACCAAATACCCTTTTTGTGATGGGCATTGACCTGCAGAAAAAATAGAGCAGAAAAGGTATTAGTCATACCGTCCGGACTGTCATACTCATGGCCCACCATATCCCTCCCATCCCCATCCACCATATATGTATCACACTGCCCAGGCCCCCGTTACCCCCCCCAACACGAGGCTTACACATACAGCACACCATACATTCATGCCCCACGCATCATGCTCACAGTGTAATGACCTGTTGGTCTGGAGTACCATAAAGTAAATGGTACTGGGTAGGGCCCCATTCACCAGTCTCTCCCACTCCCTGGAAGTGAAGGCAGGGGCCCTTTCTCCAGACACTTGAGCCATGGTCGCTTCCAGACACAGGTCACAGCAGCACTTGCAGTGTAGGTCCTCTCCTGTTGAAGGTCAATTACCAAGTGATTGAACAGATAGAAAATGGCAGTCACATCCGTGGCGGTGCATGCTGTCACCGCCGGCATACATCGCCATTGGCTTCTGGAACCTGTAGGCCCCAATGATAATCAATGTGGTGTTGCACGCGGTCATCGCCTGCCGACCGCATCGGTGCACAACGTCAGCGGAATTACCTCATTTCCACTTATCCCTCCTCACAGGTCAGGCAGGTGCCATTTCAGGGGGGCACAGGCCATGGCACCTAACTGCATCACAGCAGACATAGGCACATCAACTGACTTACAAGTTCACATACTGTTTATGTAAAACAAAAAATATATATTCATCTGAGTATATGTTTGAATATGTCCTTCTGCTCACTGTTTTTCACTCTAGAGTTCAACCATTGAGGATGAATAGGAAATGGAGACATCCCCCGTGTACAGACCCCTGGTGGACCTGGCGACAATGGAGGACAGGCACATTGTCCTAACCTACAGATTTGATAGGGCCACTATCCAAGAGCTGTGTGTCCAATTGGAGCCAGACCTGATTTCAGCTATCCGCCACCCCACAGGTATCCCCCCTCTAGTGCAGGTCCTGTCAGTGCTCCATTTCTTGGCAAGTGGTTCCTTCCAAGTGACAGTGGCCATGGCATCAGGGATGTCACAGCCTATGTTCTCAAACGTGCTGACCAGAGTGTTGTCTGCCTTGTTGAAACACATGTGGAAGATTTGGCCACAGTGAAGATTGACTCCTATGCAATGGGACATATCCCCAACATCATTGGTGCCATTGATGGTACACAAATTGCCTTTGTCCCCCCCTGGAGAAATGAACAGGTGTTCAGAAATCAAAAGAGCTTTCACTCTCTGAATGTGCAGATGGTGTGTTTGGAGGACCAGTACATCTCCCATGTCAATGCAAAGTATCCTGGCTCTGTGCATGATGCCTTTATCTTGAGGAATAGCAGCATCCCATATGTGATGTCTCAACTCCAGAGGCACCCGGTGTGGCTAATAGGTAAGCCCATGGTCCCAAACCAGTTGATGTAGGTATATGGGTGTGGGGATGGCCCTAAGGGTGAGTGTGTGGCTAACAGGTATCCCTCAATATTTAGAGGTGACTCTGGTTACCCAACCTCTAATGGCTACTGACCCCAGTGAGGAATGCCAGGACAAGGGCAGAGAAACATTACAATGAGGCACATGGGCGAACAAGGAGGATCATTGAGCGTACCTTTGGCCTCCTGAAGGTCAGATTCAGGTGCCTCCATCTGACAGGTGGATCTCTGTACTACTCACACAAAAAGGTGTGCCAGATCATTGTTGCATGTTGCACAACCTGGCCTTGAGTCACCAGGTGCCTTTTCTGCAGGAGGATGAGCCTTGGGATGGTTGTGTGGCAGCGGTCGTGGCTGTGGACAATGATGAAGAGGAAGCAGAGGAAGAGGATGTGGACAACAGAACTACAATAATTCAACAGTACTTCCAGTGACACACAGTTAAGACACTGTAACTTCACCTTCCTTTGCAGTTTTGTGTTGGAAAGTGTACATGGCAGCCTGATTTCCCTATTTCTATGGCCACTTACTGTACCATTTGGCATCTCTATTTTCAGATATCTGTGCCCCACTCTGGCTCCTGGTGTCTTTACTGCTGCCCACTACAGGTCATACATATGAAAATACAACTGTACATTTGAATTGCAATGTTTACAGCTTGCTAAACGAATCCATATTTCAATCAATTGACAGACTCCATACTTGTATTTGTTCCAAGGGTATTTATTTCTGTGATAATATGTGTAGGGGGTATTGCAATGGGCTGGGTTGATGGTGGAGAAATGTCCAGGTAAGAGTTCCAGTCTATTGGTATCCCAGGTGCATTGTCCAAGGGGACATAGGAAGTGGTTCAATGTCAGTTAAATGTGGACAGGGTAACAGAGTGGGACACAAGGGTGACAAACAGGGGAGTCCTATTTCCTGGCAGGGGTCTTGGCAATGTTCTCTGGCTTCTGCCTGGATCACAGGGACCTTTTGCGTGGTGGTTCTCCTTCTGCAGGGGGTGGGGTGCTGGTGGCTTGTTGTTCCTGTGGCGGGGCCTCATGTCCACTATCATTGGCGGAGGTGGAGGGCTGTTCTTCAGTGTGGTTAGTGTCAGGGGCCCGTTAGTGTGCCACTGCCTCCCTCATGGTGTTTGCCATGTCTGTCAGCACCCCTGCAATGGTGACCAGGGTGGTGCGGCTGTCCCTCAGGTCCTCCCTGATCCCCAGGTACTGTTCCTCCTGCAGCCACCAGGTCTCCTGCAGCTTGGCTAGTATCTGGCCCATGGTCTCCTGGGAATGGTGGTATGCTCCCAGGATTTTGGTGAGTGCCTCGTGGAGAGTTGGTTCCCTGGGCCAGTCTACCCCCTGTCGCACAGCAGTCCTCCCAGCTTCCTTGTTGTCCTGTGCCTCTGTTCCCTGAACCGTGTGCCCACTGCCACTGACCCCAGGTCCCTGATCGTCCTGTGTTTGTGGGTTTCCTGGGGTCCCTGTAGTGGTGGACACACTGCTGATTGACGTGTCCTGGGGACAGAGGAATGGGCCTGCTGGGTGGGTGCTGTGCTGGTTTTTCCTGAGGGGGGAGGCTCTGTTGTGGTTTGGGAATGTGGCCAGGTCACCGACTGTCCAGAGGTCCCTGATGGGCCAGGTTGGTCATCCTGATCCAGGTGTGCAGAGCTGCTGTCATCACTGTGGGCCTCTTCTGGTGGGGGGGGACTGGATGTTGCTGGCACCTCCTCTCCGGTGATGTTGTGTGGGGGTCCTGTGGGCATGTAAATGCAGTGTTATTGTTACTGCGTGTGACATTTTGTGCATTGGTGTGTTTCCTCCTATGGTTGCTCTTACCAAGGCAGCTTTGACTTGTGTGAGTTGTAATTTGGTTGGCTAAGTGATTGCCACTACTGTGCATGCTGTGGTGATGGGTGTCCATGCAGGGCTGTGAGTGGTGTCCATGCATTGTTGTTGCATGCAGTGCTGTTTACTGGGAGGAGTGGGGTGATGGGGGTGAGGGTAGGGGTGGAGGTATATGATGGCATTTTGGTAGGGGGATGAAAGTAGTAAAGAGTTGACTTACCAGAGTCCAGTCCTCCTGCTACTCCTGCCAGGCCCTCAGGATGCATGATTGCCAAGACTTGCTCCTCCCATGTTGTTAGTTGTGGGGAGGAATAGGGTCCACCACCAGTCCTCTGTACTCTTATCTGGTGTCTTGCAACCACGGAACGTACCTCCCCCCGTAGGTTGTTCCACCTCTTCCTGATGTCATCCCTGTTTCTTGGGTGCTGTCCCACGGCGTTGACCCTGTCCACGACTCTCTGCCATAGCTCCATCTTCCTAGCAATGGATGTCTGCTGCACCTGTGATCCGAATAGCTGTGGCTCTACCCGGATGATTTCCTCCAACATGACCTTTAGCTCCTCCTCAGAGAATCTGTGTCGTTGTGGTGCCATGGGTGTAGTATGAGTGGTGTTTGTGAAGGTGTGTGGGGTGATATGTTTGGGTGTGTGCTGTGAGATGCGTGGATGGTGTATGGGTGATGGTGTTTTGTGGCTCAGATTCAATGGGTTCTCCTGGAATGTCTCTCTCTCTCAGTTGTCAAATTCTTTCGGTTGTAAAGTGTTGTGGGTAGTGTGGGTATGTGTTTTATCTTGGTGTGGATGTGTGGGTGTGTGTGGTTGTGGTGTGTGTATGTGTGTCAGGTGTGTGCAGTTTGAATTTTCCAATGTAGTGTTGTTTTGTTAGTGTGTGTGTATTTAGAGCGCAGTGGTCTGTACCGCCTATGGTTTACCACGGTTGAAATACCGCCGCGGTGATTCGTGGGTCATGATATTGTGGGTGTATTTCTGTTGGTGTAACGGTGTGGGTTTTGGTACCGTTTATTACTGACCTTTGGGCAGGCTGACTTGTGTGTGTGTCTGTATAGAGGCAGATTTCTATGTATGGGTCATAATACCCGTAGCGGTATACCGCCACGGTCGCTGTATGTTGGCGGCAGTCAGCATAGCTGTAAGCGGCACTTACCGCCAATGTCATAATGAGGGCCACAATCTTTAAAAATTCATGTCTCTGGTTCCGTCTATGGGATCTTTTCCAATTTGGTGTAATTTTAAAGATAAAAATATAATCTATTTTTTTTAATTGGTGATGGATTTTTAATGTGTTTTGTGCTTTACATATTTACTGTTTTGTTGATATTAAATGCTTTACACACCTGTCTCCCAAATTAAGCCTAACTGCTCATGGCCAAGCTATCAAGGGTTGAACAAGGATTACTTTATTGAGATCTTGAGTGGACCTAGTGGAGGTTTGTGGCCTATTGCTAAGTGTACCTTCCTGCCTTTAAAAATAATCCACTTTCCACCATGGGAGGAAAAAGGCACCAAAAATATACTTTAGAATGTTTATGATAAGTTAATTGTAAATTTTGTTTGATGCAGGTTTGAACTAGGAGTAAGATGAGGGTTAGGGTCCAGAATCTCTGTGGTTTCTGAAAGGACTGTCGTCCACAATGTTTTCATGTATGTTAATTCTACCTCATATTTTTTTACTCTGTATTCTTGAGATTTTCTGTGTTGTTTGCATGATGGGTACAGGGGTAGTTGGCTGGGTTGAGAGCGATGTTGACTCTTCAAGAGTAGAGGGATTTTTTGTTAAAGGTCTTAAGGAAGGCAGTTCTCTTTTCATTTTCTTTTTTTCTTTTCTATTTACTTTTTGTAAGGGGGTGGCCAATCCAGCACCCATTCATAGATGCCAGTTTGCAGACATCTCACCTGAAGAGAGAAGATATGGGCATCCTGTTGATGGGTGGTAAGTCACTGAGGTGCATGGTAAGGCTTTTGGGTTGGGAGCAGGGCATGTAGACAGATCGAGGAGAGGCAGTTTCCGTTTTTTAAAACAAGGTTGTCACTTAGAAGGGTTGGTGTAGTGCAGGAAAGAAGCCATACATGTGGAAGATATATAAATACTTAAAGAATTACCCTCACAACCCTGTCTAAATGAAGTATTATTCTCATAAACATTAATAGGCTAAATATTTCAAAGAGTCAAAAGGCAATTTTGAAGTAGCTCAATTGTAATTGTAATTGTATTTATATAGTGTGTACTATCCATGATGGGGTGTGGGAACACTTTTTGGTGAGTAGCATGCTACTCCAGTACCCAAAAAGAATTAGTGGTGGATTAGTATAGAGAAACATGAGTTAATTTGAGAGGTGTCTTTTAGTTGGCTTGCATTGTATTATTAAAGGAAAGAAGAAGGAAGAATCTAGAAAGTGGTATTTGAGAGATCATAGTAGTAAATATGGGGTTTGAGGTGCGTAAAGGGAGCAATGGAAGGGAGAAAAGTATCTGGGAATGGATTAGGGACATTATACTAGTAAGAAGAGGTTTGGGATTTGTAAGAAAGTGGAGGCAGAGGATATATTGAGAGGTAGAGGGTGAGACATTAAGTAGTACATGGGATAGAGCCAAAGGTTTTTATTCCTCAAAAGTAGGAGTAAAGTAATAAATATCTAGATATATAAATACATGGAGAGGGTATACATGTATAAAGAGGATAATATATTGAGATTTAAAGTATTATTGTATAAGCTCAGCCTTTCGAGTGTTGCTGTACTTTAAGCTAATTTATTTGTTAATTGTTAAAATATATATATTTTTTTTATTTCTTAATTTTAATTTTTCCTCAATATTTAAATAGCGGAGCATTTGTAGAAAAAATAGTTCTGACACTATTTACATATTGTGATACATAAATAATATTGATACCCAGAAGCATCTATTCAATTAACTTATGTGAAAACCATGCAGTGACCTATAGACATGTTAAGCATATAAATATATATATGTATATATTTTTTTCATTTCCAACTTCCACCAAAGCTGGCACTCTTCAAAACAGAGGATGCTGAGACACACAACGGCAGACTCATGTTACATCCGTTTCATCAAAGTAAAAAGGTCTTGCACTCTCAAAGTTCCTTTCTTACAAATGATTTATTACGCCATGAAAAACAAACAATCAAGACAAACAAGATAGACATGTTTCGGCACTCAGCCTTTTGTCTCTTTAAATATATATCCGTGACTATATATATGTAGAGAGAGAGGTTGAAAATCAAAATCAACATTTTGCCCACAATTGTCCATGGGGGAAAAGATAGATACATATCAAGAGATAATGGTCAAAGAAATAACAAAGATAGCCGTAAATGATGGAACTGTACATGGATTAAGGAAGAGAGGGTATAATAGCAATATGAGTAAGGAGGATGGAAGCATTTTGAAATAATTCTAAGAATATCAGAGTATAATTATTTAACCCTTGAACAAAGAAGGCAACATTGTGATAATGGACTGTACTAAATATATTAGGGATGTAATGAGACAACTTAAATATAAAGAGAATTATCAAATGCTAATTAAAAATCCAACAAAAGAATATGCAAAGGAATTCCAATTGAAATTGTTACGTTGGCATGGACTTTGCTTGATTGATGACAATGAATATGCCTATCTGAGGAATGACAGACCGGTGACACCAACGATATATTTCTTACCTAAGGTACACAAAAATGCAAACATGCAGCCAGGGAGGACAATAGTGAGTGTAGTGGAGTCCCTATTAGAGAACACTTCAAGATTCATTAATATTTTCCTCTTTCCATATGTAAACATGATACCCTCGTTTATTAGAGACTCAATGGATTTTCTAAATCAAAGAAACAACATTCCTTGGAAGCAGGGTTATCTCCTGGCTACCATAGATATAGTTACATTATATACATCAATTGAACATTCGCATAGAATGGAACACGTAGGTTCTACTTGAGATCCCTGTCACTAAGCCTCATTGAATATACAGGCATGCTACTGGAAATGCTGCATTTTTTTCCGACACATAACAACTTCATGTTTGATCAAAAACATTATTTGCAGTTACATAGGACAGCCACGGGAACATCATTTGCACCTACGTATGCGAATCGGACGATAGGCCACTGGGAGGCAGAGACAATCTGGGTGGAGGAGAACAAATAAACTCTAGAACAAATCATTTTGTGGGTGCAGTTTATAGACAATTTGTTCCTTATATGGGACGGTGATGAATTATATCTAACCAAGTTTCTCAAGTCCTGGAAAATAACCCCTAGAAATTAAAATTTACATATGAGATCAATTCCACCGGCATCACATATCTGGACATTTAGGTATATATTGAGGGGAAAAAAGTATGCACGTGCATTCATTGAAACCCTACTAACTGTAACAATCTTCTGCATGTTAACAGTGGACACCCACACGCTTTAAAATGAAGAATACCATATGGTGAACTGTTACAACCCAGGAGAAACTGCTCAGGAGAAACAGAGTTTAACCAAGAAGCTACTGAGATGTGTGACAGATTCAGAACTAGAGTGGTACACAGAAAGTGTCGTGGCAGATACTCTAAGGAGGGCATCATTCTGTAAGACAGTAGAACTCTTAGCTACAAAACAGTTTGAATTACAAAGAATGCAGGAGTCATCCTATTCTTATATCATGGAGTTCGATCACTCTAGTGTACAAGTGAAGAAAGTCCTGCAATGTAACTGACAATTACTGAGGATGAATGAGACCTTGAAATCAGTATTACCAGCAGAACCCAAGATAACTTACAGTAAGACAGCCTCATTAGGACATCACTTAGTACACAGCTATGTGAAAGATATCTCAGATACTAAATGTAACTGTTTGGCGAATCATTAGAAAGGGTTATGGAAAGGTCAGAGATGTAAAGCATGCAATTTTGGACAGAATACATCTGAGGTTGTGTCAATAACTGTTAGGAAGTTTGTAATCAGGAGTAGTGTCAACTGCAAAACATCATATGTGGTGTACGTTCTACAGTGTGGCTGTGGAAAGAGATACATTGGAAGTACAGTGAATAAACTCTAACTACAAATCATACAGCATTTATGAGCTATACAGAACAAGGTTTTTACGTACGCCCTGGCTAGACATTTGGGATGAGCATGGAGCTAATAGGACAGGCTTGTGCTCTTTGGAATCTAAAATATTGTGAGAGCACCGAGAGGAGGGGACAGAGAGCTGGCTGTCAGGCAATCAGAGTCCAGATGGATCATCTTAATGGGAACTGAAATCCCATGGGGAATGATCTCTAATGCATAATTACATGTGCTCCTAGTATAAAAGATATGGAGACATTCACTCAGTACTCCGGGGTGATAGGTGAGCTTCAGATTCTGAAAGACCGATATGTTAATGAATTAAAAATATTGGAATATTTTGGGTTCTTGAGCACTGACGTGATAGGTAATTCTGTTATTTTCAAAGATTGGCACTTTCATGAAAGAAAAATATTATTCTGTTTACCTGTTGTACAAAGAACCTAAGTAACTTGAGAATTCCAATTTCTAGCTCAAAATGAAATAATGAGATTAATGTGAGTTAAAAGTAGCATAATTAGAGCATTGAGATTGAAGAATCCCAAAGACAGAATGAATTGAACTGGTATATGGTAGGATTTGTATAAAGGTAATATTGATTGGGAACGACGGAGTACTTTATACTCCTATATGAAGGTTCATTGATTTTCCCTTATACTATCGTTGGAAAGCAGAGAGGTCTAAATAAGCTCAGATTATGGGTACTTTACCTGGATGTGATTCTAATGGAGATTACCTCTTCTTTCAGTGTGAGAGAAAAAATATGTTATACCCTAATCTGAATATGCATAGCAAAACGTTCTCTCTACTATTTAATCTTTACGTTGCAATTAATTTTACATAGCTAATATTTTTAATGTAGGTGGATGTATGAATTCTGATTAAAAGGAATGAGCAAACATGCAATGTTCTACCAAAAAGAAGTCCTGCAAGTCCAATAAATTTGAAAGAAAGACACTTGACAAGTAACTGTTTTCATTAGAGGGAAGGTCTTTTTGCCCTTTTTAAATAACCTTCATATGTGCACTTTATGGTCAATAGAAAAACATCACCATCTTTTAGCACTTACACTTCAGTATGCACTGCATTGAAATTGATGAATTATATTTGAACCCATTTTCTGCGTCTTTACCATATATGCTGTTCTGCCCCTTTTTTCTCCGCTGTATGTTTTTGTGGAATAAACAAGATGGACAAGACAGACCAAACAGAGGGAAAGAAGATGATATATATATATATATACATATAGATGTGTGCGTACGTGTATATATATATATATGTGTATATATATATATATATATATATATGCATGTATATTTTTTGTTTTCTCAATAACTTTAGGACCGCTTGATGAATCTTATGAAACTTTCCAAACTATTATGACAGTTGGTTCAGCTGCTGATGTAAAAGTTTCAGGGTGATCCATCAAGCAGGGGCTGAGAAAAAGAGGGGTCCCAAAACATGTTTTTACCATAGGGTCTTTAGACATGCCTACACCCCGATCTGCTGAACAAAATTACACCAATTTGAGCAGGAAGCTAGATCTTTGTATGTCGATTGTGCTTTTTGTGATTTGGTGTAAATCTGTTCAGTCGATTTAGAGTTATAAAGTACACATAGGCAAACAATTTTTTTTTCATCTGATACACAGACTCGCGGATCCCAGCTTGGATCCAGAGAAAAGTTGAAAAAAAAAACGCTCTTTCCAACCCCATGTTGTGCACAGGCAAATGCAATGCACTGCTTGTGTCTGGGTGTATGCAGGAGAGTTGTCCATCGGGCCTGGCCATAGGTACCCGAAGATAACTATATCTTGCAACCCCACCATGCAAAGCTAATTACTCCATAAAATTAAATCATTGATGACACCTTCTATGGCATCATTGACAATATCATTGCAACATGTGCAATAAGATATTCATGAGAAAACTATGCATGGTGGGGGTGCAAGTTATAGTTACTTTAGTTCGCTGTTAGGCTTGGCAGCTCTTGGCATAATTTCCTTTTACGTTTTGGATCTGACCCCCGTTTGTGGATCCTGTGCTGTAATTCATTTTTGCTGGTTTTTGTACTTAGCACTTTGCCACTGCTATCCAGTGCTAAATTGCAAATACTTTCTGTCTAAATTGTGTAGGTTATTGGTTATCTATGATTGGCATATTTGATTTACTAGTAAGTCCCTAGTTAAGGTAGGCCCTAGGAAGCCCCAAGGGCAGGGTGCAGTGTATTTAAAAAGTAGGATATATACTAAGGTGCTTTACATGTCCTGAAATACTGCCAAATTAGTTTTTCACTATTGCAAGGCATATCTCTCATAGGTTAGCATGGGGGCTGGCTTTAAATATCTTTTAAGTGCAGTTTCCCATTGGGAGCTAATGGAGGAGTGGAGTTTGGGGTCTCTGAACTCACAAATTAAAAATACATCTTTTGGTAGAGTTGCTTTTTTAGATTGTCTGTTCGAAAATGGCACTTTTATAAAGTGGGCATTTTCTTGCTTAAATATTCTGTGCCTCTGCCTGCCTGTGCAATCCACATCTGGTCAGACTGACAGTTGGGCTGTTTGTGAATTCCCACTACACAGTGACACAGAGGGAGCAGGGGAGTGTCTGGCATATCCTGATGAGTCGCTTGAGCTGGAGTGGGGAGAAAGGAGCTGACACTCACACCTGAAAGAGCTGTGCCGGTCCTCACAAAATGCAGACTCCAACCTCCTGGAGTATGTCTGGTGTCAGGCCTCGGCAAGGCAGGATTTTGTGAACAACAGAGACTTTCCTTTGAGGTTTGTCTACTTAAAAGTCAGAAATGAGTGTAAGTAGTGAAATCAAAACCCCAGATTTTCAGATCACTTCTGGACCAAGAGGAACCTCTTGATACTTGAGGAGGAGCTACCACTCTGCCTGTTGCTTTGCTCTGGTGGCCTGCTGCTGCTGCTTCTACCTAAGAGGGAAAGGACTGGACACTGTTTTCTGCAATCCTGCTGGTGAAGTGTCTCCAAGGGCTTGGACTGAGTTTGATTCCTGTTAAGAAGACTCAAGGACATCACTTACCAGCCTCTGGGTCTAATTGCTGTGGATCCTAGTTAGCCAGGTGGTGCCTACTCCAGTCTCTTGGTCTCTGAGAGTGAAAGCTGGTTGAAACACAAGAAAAACCAGTGCACCGACTCCGGAAAATGCCCGGACCAATGCCTCAGCTTGAGCCCATGACACCGCCTGCAACTGAAGCAGTAGTCCCTGCTGGAATGCGATGACATTGCAGGCCTGACATCTTTGCATCCATGCTGACGTCCCATGACTTCCTGAGTCCCAAGTGCCATGTTACTGATGTCCGTGTTACCTGTCTCTGCCTCGGCACCCACAGCCCCGTGGTATGACCATGACACCATGAGGTCACCCCACGACGTCTTGACTCAACAGACATCAACCCTGCTGGAGCGTAATGAACCGACGATTTGCACCGAGGCCGCAGTACCTCCCCTGCTCTGCAGTAAGGAAGCAACGCCATCCCAGATCCTGTGATGCCTCTCCTCCCTGACTCCGTGCACAGGCTTATTTCTTCAATTATCAAAGGTACCGTACCTGGGGGGCCATGTGACTCCATTATTGGTGCCATTGGCGTCGTATTGTTGGTAACGACTCCATCACATTGCCACTATAACTCCAAATTGAATAATTTTTGCTTCTAAACACTATATTCAAGTTTAATCTTTGAGAATTCATAACTTTATTTCTGCATGTTGGAGTTTTGTCGGTTTTGGTCTTGTTTGACTTAGATAAATATTGGCTATTCTTCTAAACTGGCATTGAGTTCTTTTGTGGTGTTCTCACTGTGTTACTGTGTGGGATTGTATAAATACTTTACTCATTGCTTCTGAGATAAGCCTGACTGCTTGTGCCAAGCTACCAAGGGAGTGAGCAGGGGTTATCTAACCTGTGTATCTCCCTTACCCTGACCAGAGTGAGCGTCCCTGCTTGGACAGAGCGCAAACTGACTGCCAATCAAAGACCCAATTTCCAACATTAATCACATCTATAACTGCTGAATTTCTATGGTTTTGTGTGAATGAATTCAGAACCTAACTATAAGGTAACCTTTGTTTTTTTATATATATACATTTTTTAGAAAATCCCGGCTTATAGTTACACTGCACCCAAATCTTGAGGCACTTAGGGCATCCCTTAGGGTTGACATATATGTAAAAATAAGGCAGCTTAGGGCTTTGGAAGTAATTTTAATTCCAAAGTCGAATTTGGGGTTAACTCTAATCTAAAAACAGGCAGCAAGGCAGGCCTGCCGTTAAAATTACAGTGGGTACCCCAGCAGTGCACACATGGGTGTACTACGTATACTGGGGTCCCTAAACCTAAACCTACGTGCCCTACCATATACTAGGGATTTATATGTAGGTTGACACAGGCAATTAAAATAAGCCTAATTAGCATAATCTATTTAATCAGAGCACATGCCCTGGGACTGTTTAGCAGTTCTCAGGACACCATCAGAGTCAGAAAAACACCACAATGAGTGAAACATGGGGGCGAAAAGTTAGAGTGCTTCTGCTATTAGCCCAGTTTTCACACATATATACAAACATATTTATTTATATCTATCTATATATATATCTATATACAAATATATATTTTTTTCACTGAATAAAACAAAGGTTACAGGGATGTTATACTAAGGAAACAGAATTAAAAAACACTTAAAAAAACAAAGGTTACAGGGAGGTTATAGTTAGTCTCACATTTTAAACGTACAAAACCATAGAAATTCACCAGTTGCTTCAATTAACTATAACTCATGGCCTACGATAACTATAACTCGCGCCTCTGCCATGCACAGTTTTTTTGTCAAAAATGTTCCTGCAAATATTACATTGATATTATCAATGATGTTATGAAAGATGGCAAAGATGCCGTAATTTGTGGGTAATTAGCAGTGCATGGCGACAGCGACTGCGTGAGGGAGCTCAGGAGACCCCCACTTTTTTTTACACAGAAGCCCGTGGGTCTTGGCCCACCCAGGGGCATTTTGGTAATGAAGCGATAGATTCACCGCGACTTCGCTCGTAAATTAAAAACAAATGCTATTTAGCCCTGGGGTGGTCCCTTTGGGACGCCCAGCACCAGACTTAAGGAGTCAGGGTGCCGTACCCTGGCCCCTTTTCTTTTTTTATTAAACTTGTTTTTGAGACTCGGCTTCAGTCGAGTCTCAAGATGGTTGACAACACTTCAACAACTTCTGTTGTTGAAGTGTTATCAGCCAATCAGATCTCTGCATGAGATTGGGAGGGGTTGTTATGTAAAGTTTGGATTTTCTTTAATTTCTCTAAAACTACTGAAGGGAATTACACCAAAACAGAAAAAAAACACTTTTTCTAGACAGTGACCTACCTTCCTGCTACATTTGGTGTCATTCCATCCAGTAGTTTATACGCTATTGCATTTCAAAATACCTATTAAAAATAAATGGGGAAAACGTGTTTTGGGATCCCCCCTCTTTTTCTCGGTCCCCCTCAACGGCTCAACCCAACACTTTCCAGGCAGCAGCTGACGGGACTGGCAAAATATTTTGGAAAGTTTCATGAAGATTTGTCAGGCAGCCCCAAAAATAGGCGACTAAAAACATGCTTTTTATATAGAAACTAGGTCCTAACTAAAACTACCTAGTGCCAACTGCCAGTATATATATATCCATGTCCTATCCATGTCCGTACATATATATATATATATATATGTATATATATACATAAAAAATTGTTAATGTTTATATAGACAGGGATATGATGTGCAATAGTGTTTGAGAATGGTGGTTATGTACAAAAGTGCAAACTTTTTAGTAGTCTTTGGAAGATAGCATAGTTATCTGTGAATCTTATGCTTTGTGGTAATGAGTTCCATAGTTTGACTGCTTGGATGGGAAGGATATGCCACCTATGTTTTTTTTTTTATTGTATGGTTTAATTTTGAGGCGAGGTGCCAATCTGGAGCAGAGCTTCCTTTGTTGAATGTATGTGGTATTTTTATTCCTGATGAAAAGTGGTCCTGTTCCATGGATTGCTTTGTGGGTGATACAAAGCAGCTTGAAGGCGGATCTTTTGGCAACCAGTAACCATTGTAGGGCCCTAAAGGCAAGGAAGTTGTGGGTTTGTGACTTTACATGTACAAGAAGTCTGGCAGCAGAGTTCTGAATCCATTGCAGTCTTTTCATTGTTGACAATAATGATCTGTGGTAGAGGCCATTGGCATAATCAAGTTTAGACAGTACATAAGGGATACTAGCCTGCACCATTTGTGTAAACCCTAGGCGGAGGAAGATGCATCACAGAGTTTTCATAGTTGTTGGAAAATGGGTTATTGGTAGGGCAGGTAGGTACCTACACCTAGCAACAAGCCACTAACCTCCACCTAGGTACAGTTAGGTCTCAGTAAATTAATCCCAGCTCAACCCTTGGTAGCTTGGCAACGAGCGTCAAGGCTTAACTTAGGAGACAAAGTGTAAAGCATTCAAATATCACAAAACAGTAATTAAATAAAACACAGGAAACAAAAAGCGCCAATCGGGTCATCTGGTTGCACCTCGACCGGGGCAAAGTCAAACTTTCAGGCCGACCGCGATGGAGCCCTGCTCGGCTACAGGTCGCGGGAGGCCTCGGTTAAAAAGTTACCTTCTGACTTAGTCTTTATTTTGAAGTTTTTCTTCACCGGGACGAACCTGCCAGTTGAATCCGAACTCCTGGAGCCCTTGTCCGGATACGCGATGTGGGTTTCCTCGGTGGAGACTTTTACCTTCGGACTTAGTCGTTTTTTCTAGATGAAAATCCTTCGACCGGGGTAAACCTGGATCTTGATCCGACGTCCATGGAGCCCTTCTCGGATACGATGGCTGGGAGGTCCCGGTCAACTTTTTAAGTTCGGACTTAGTCTCTTTTTTGGATGTTTTTCTTTACCGGGACGAACCACGAAGTCAGGCCGGGTCGCGATTGAGGCAAGCCGGCTAGAATTTCCGCGGCGGGTCGGTCCCTCTCTGGAGCTTTTTTCCAAAAATTCTCAAATCTTTTCCAAACTTCTGGGGCTTCACCCAGATGTTCTTTTAAGGTTCTTTTGGGGTCCACAGCTCACCCCAAGGGTCCAGAAGTTCTGTGATGGTCCTTGGGGGGTGCGGACTTCAACTCCCAGAATGCACCTGGCGCAAACTCCTTTTTGGCCACTGGACAGTGGTCAGCTGGTCGCTTTCTTCAGGAGTTGGTGCAGGGGAATCTGGTTAGCAATTTTTCACCTGTAGCAAACAGGGAGTCCCTCCTTGAACCAGTTGAACCTTTAGTGAAATGTCCACAAAGTCAACCCAAGACTGGGTACTGACCTTCTGGGTGTCCCTGAACTTCATTCTATATTGCTCTGGGGTCAGACCAAACTTCTTGGCTAAGCACCTCTTCATACTAGGGTATGAATCTGCCTCCTCCCCCCTTAAGGTCAGAAGCCTATCCCTCCCTGAGTTGGGGACCAACTCCCACAAAAGGGAACCCCAGTATTGAGGCCTAACCCTTCTCATTTGGAGTGCCCTCTCAAAGGCCCCCAGCCACTTATCTATGTCATCCCCCTCTACATAAGCAGGAACTACCCCCTTGGGTAATCTGGGGCAAACTCCCCCACCCATGGACACCTCAGCTTCTTTATCGCTGCCTCCATCTCTTTTCTCTTTGCATGCCCACTTTTTCTTTTCTAGGGCCAGCTTCTCTGCTTCCAAAGC
Source organism: Pleurodeles waltl (assembly GCF_031143425.1). Classification (NCBI taxonomy): domain Eukaryota; kingdom Metazoa; phylum Chordata; class Amphibia; order Caudata; family Salamandridae; genus Pleurodeles; species Pleurodeles waltl. The sequence continues at coordinate 753,291,953 of NC_090443.1, read as the reverse complement.
TATGTATGCTAGCTGGGCCTCCAGCTCTCTTTCTCTGATGGATGGGTTCTCTCCTCCTGAAAGGACCCCCTTCCCACCACTAGCTTTGGATCTGCCCCTAGTGACTGTATTTACTGAGGACGTTCTTCCTCATCCTCACTTGGGCTCAGATGCCTTCCCTCCCCTGAGTGGTTAGAGCTTGCATCCTCCCTTCTTTCTCCCTCCTCTGGAGCTTCTTCTGACTCTACCTCTTGGGCCTCAGCCCATGCTGTCAGGGATGTGATCAGGATTTGCTTCCTGAGATCAGTGGTTGCAGGCAACCCTCTTTCAATTCACAACCCCCTAAGCTGGACTACTGTCAGTGTGGGTAGGCTAGCCAGATCAAGCTCCATGGTTCCCTAGTTTTGTGTCAACAAAAACTTTTTGCAAAAATTGGAAACAAGAATTTAGAAAAATTACAAAAATTCAATAATTGAAATTAATCCAAATTAAAAATTAAAAACAATTTTTGCACTAGGACAATTTAAAGGATTTTTAATTTGTTTTACCTAAAACTGTAACGTGATATTGAACACAAATACAGGATCCCGTCACTGCTTCCAATTATGTTGGAAAATGGGTTATTGGTAGGGCAGGTAGGTACCTACACCTAGCAACAAGCCACTAACCTCCACCTAGGTACAGTTAGGTCTCAGTAAATTAATCCCAGCTCAACCCTTTGTAGCTTGGCAACGAGCGTCAAGGCTTAACTTAGGAGACAAAGTGTAAAGCATTCAAATATCACAAAACAGTAATTAAATAAAACACAGGAAACAGTTTAAAAATCCAAAACCAATTTATAAAAATAGTTTCTATTTTTATCTTTAAAATGACACAAAAACGATTACTACTTTTCTAGCGCTTAGAAACAAAAAGCGCCAATCGGGTCATCTGGTTGCACCTCGACCGGGGCAAAGTCAAACTTTCAGGCAGACCGCGATGCAGCCCTGCTCGGCTACAGGTCGCGGGAGGCCTCGGTTAAAAAGTTACCTTCTGACTTAGTCTTTATTTTGAAGTTTTTCTTCACCGGGACGAACCTGCCAGTTGAATCCGACCACCTGGAGCCCTTGTCCGGATACGCGATGTGGGTTTCCTCTGTGGAGACTTTTACCTTCGGACTTAGTCGTTTTTTCGAGATGAAAATCCTTCGACCGGGGTAAACCTGGATCTTGATCCGACGTCCATGGAGCCCTTCTCGGATACGATGGCTGGGAGGTCCCGGTCAACTTTTTACGTTCAGACTTAGTCTCTTTTTTGGATGTTTTTCTTTACCGGGACGAACCACGAAGTCAGGCCGGGTCGCGATTGAGGCAAGCCGGCTAGAATTTCCGCGGCGGGTCGGTCCCTCTCTGGAGCTTTTTTCCAAAAATTCTCAAATCTTTTCCAAACTTCTGGGGCTTCACCCAGATGTTCTTTTAAGGTTCTTTTGGGGTCCACAGCTCACCCCAAGGGTCCAGAAGTTCTGTGATGGTCCTTGGGGGGTGCGGACTTCAAATCCCAGAATGCACCTGGCGCAAACTCCTTTTTGGCCACTGGACAGTGGTCAGCTGGTCGCTTTCTTCAGGAGTTGGTGCAGGGGAATCTGGTTAGCAATTTTTCACCTGTAGCAAACAGGGAGTCCCTCCTTGAACCAGTTGAAGCCAGGCAAAGTCCTTCTTGTGGTGAAGCCCAAGTGTGCAGCTGGTGCAGTCCTTCTGAGTGCAGGTTCCAGGTGCAAGCCAGGGGTCCAGCAGGGCAGTCCTTCTTCTCCTTAAGTTCTTTCTTCTTGTAATTTGGTGGGGATCTGAGGTGTGGGGGCAGGTCTGCCAGTTTTATCCTTGCTCCTGGGTGAAAAGCAGGGGGGCCCTGGTTCTCCAATCAGGGACAGGGTCGTCCCCCTGTGATGACCACTTCCTGGGAAGTGTGGCAAAAATCCATCCCAGAAGGCAACAGTCTCTAAAAATCCAACATGGATGAATCTGATTTTTGGAGGTTACATCTTGCTGAGCCCACCCACTGGTGTGGCTAAAAATCATAAACACACCCCTCTCCTGCCCTCTCCTAATCTAATCAAGGGGGCACCTAATTGTCTGGGGTTGCAGGATGTGGGGGTGTTGCTGGGTGCTCCAAATGTCCTTCTCTGCCTTTGAAGACCAGTTTGGCAGCCCTCCCCCTTCCTGCCTCACCATCTGCTGAGGGGAGATTCTCTCCCCCAAGCACATTCCTTTGTGTGAAGCCAGGCCACTTCACACCTCATCAAGGCAGCCTGGCAGAAGCTGCTGCAGGCTGGCCAATCAGAGCACAGCAGCAAAAACAATGCAGAGCTGAAATTGGCAACTTTTTAGGTAAAGTCTAAACTTTTTACCTGAGCAAGTTATATTAAATCCAACAACTGGAAGTTGTGGGATTTATTACAACAATTAATTTGATACCAAATTCTTGGTATGTAACATTTAAGGAGACTTTAAAATTTAAAATAAAGTCTGCCCATTTTAGCCTATGAAGGCCATTTACTTCAATGAGGGAAAAACGAATTTGGCTGTTTTTACCTCACCAGGGCTTATAAATCTATTTTTATAAAGTCCCTGCTTATAGTTACATGGCACCCAGCCCTAGGGGCACATAGGGCACACCTTAGGGGTGACTTATATGTAAAAATAAGGTAGTTTAAGACTTTGGAAGTACCTTTAATTCCAAAGTCGAATTTGCATATAACTTTAACTTAAAACCAGCCAGCAGGCAGGCTTGCTTTTAAAATGACACTGGGCACCTCAGCAGTGCACCTAGGTGTGCACCACCTATGCTGTGGTCCCTAAACCTACATGCCCTACCATATACTAGGGACTTATAGGTAGGTTAACTTAGCCAATTATAATTAGCCTAATTTGCATATCCATTTTACACAGAGCACAGGCCCTGGGACTGGTTAGCAGTACCCAGGGCACCATCAAAGTCAGGAAAACACCAGCAAAAAGAGGAAAATGGGGGCAAAAAGTTATGGGGCCTCTGCAATCAGCCCTGTTTTCTCACAATAGTAATGAATCTTGATCCTGGTAATTTGTCCACTTGGGCTTTGACTGATAACTTGGAATCTATGGCTATTCCAAAGTTTCTTACTTCCTTAGATACTTCAGGAGATGGCCTAAGATCTTCAGGCACAATCTACTGATCAATGACTGAGACAATTGAAGATTTTTAAGTTTCCAATGTCTTCGGAACTTTCCAGTTTATGGAGTATTTGCTTGTCATCTGCATAGTTATAGCATGTGAGCTGAAATTAATTGATCATTGTTGGTAATGACTTCACGTAGATGTTGAAAATATGTGCGTGAGATGATAGAACATTGAGAGGCCCCTGCTTTTGTGAAGTACGGTTTGGATGAGAAAGGGGGAGTGTGGATCACATTTGCATTGTTTTGAAGGTAGGATGTAATCCTGTCAAGAGCAGTCCCCTGTATGCTGGCTTCAAGAGTCTTTGTATTAGATTGTCATGGTCAACTCTTTTCAAGGCAGCTGAAAGGACCAAGAGAAGTTGCTCAGTAACCCGTTGCAGTCTACTCTTTTTTTTAAGGTCATCACAGATGGCCATGAGGGCAGATTTTCTGCCTGTTCCTGGACGGAATACTGACTGGTAGTCTGAATGTCTGGAGTTATCTTTAATTTAATGAACTGTAAAATCTGGACGAGTGCTGCTCTTTCAATCTGTCTGTCCAGGAAAGACCCATTTGTAGTAGTTGTTGGGAACAGGCATGTCCAGGTTTGTTGACTTTAATAATTGCCATATGTATGCCATTTTTAGGTCTTCAGGAAATGTTTCTGTAGTGAATAATTATTGATTCTTCTTGCTGGTGTGGCAGCAGAGGTAGTTAGAAGAATGTCCAGGAATATTTGTGGTGGACATGGATCACACGAGTAGCAGGCTGGCATGCTTCCTTTTACCAGATCCATAAATTCACTTTTGTGATATTTGTTGAAAGAATGCAGAGGCTGCATTAGCGTACTCTTGCAAGGGATTTTTGGAAATGGGTTGGTGCTGGTGGTTTTCTTTTGTTTTGAATAGGGAGCCGAAGCCAATGCTGCCACACTGTTACCGCTGGCCAGCCCGGCTAAGCATCATAATATGGCAATGGGGAGGCTGCTGGCTTGGGGGGTACCTCCCCACCAAGGTACTGGAGTTCGGGCAGTCCAACAGCCTAACTTCTAATGAGGACCTAAGTGTTCCTCTCAACAATCATTGGGGGTGATTCTGATTCTGGCGGGCGGCGGAGGCCGCCCGCCAGAATTCCGCCCCCATTATACCGCTCCGCGGTCAGAAGACCGCGGAGGGTATTATGAGTTTTTCCCTGGGCTGGCGGGCGGTCTCCAAAAGACCGCCCGCCAGCCCAGGGAAAAACTCCCTTCCCACGAGGATGCCGGCTCGTAATCGAGCCGGCGGAGTGGGAAGGTGCGACGGGTGCAGTGGCACCCGTCGCGTATTTCAGTGTCTGCAAGGCAGACACTGAAATACTTTGCGGGGCCCTCTTACGGGGGCCCCTGCCGTGCCCATGCCATTGGCATGGGAACGGCAGGGGCCCCCAGGGGCCCCGCGACCCCCCCTACCGCCATCCTGTTTATGGCGGCTTTCCCGCCATGAACAGGATGGCGGTAGGGGGGGTCAGAATCCTCATGGCGGCGGAGCGCGCTCCGCCGCCATGAAGGATTCCCCCAAGCAGCGGTAAGTCGGCGGGAGCCCGCGGACTTGCCGCTTCTGACCGCGGCTGAACCGCCGCGGTCAGAATGCTCGTGGGAGCACCGCCAGCCTGTTGGCGGTGCTCCCGTGGTCGGTGGCCCTGGCGGCCACCGGCCGCCAGGGTCAGAATGACCCCCATTGTCTGAATGAATTTGACAAACAACCACCTATACCTTTGAGAAGTATGACTCCTGAACTTACAATGTTTGATAAGTGTGTCAAGTCTCTCAACAAATTTGTTGATTGTTTCTCTAGTTCTTCGTCTTTCCTGACTAAAAATATCTTTTGTAATCAACATTCGACATTGGATGGAACTTTGTTGTCTTGGCAGTATGATACTCTATCAGCATATAATTTTGTGATTGACTTTGCTTCAACTTGTAATTTTCTTCACATGCAGCCAGTCCGACATGCACATGTTTTTATCATGTAAAAATCATCATTGCTCTTCCATCTTCCTCACTCGTGTTTGACACTGAAACTGACGGTATGATACTCCCTCAGCATGTTTTCTTTATTTCTTATTTTACTGCTTCACTGGCAAGATTCTTGAGGTATTTGACAATATTTTTGTTATCTGTTTCTTCCATTGCATCTATCAAATCATCAAAAGTTTCTATCCAGAGAATTCATCTGTGGAAGCAGCATTGTAATCATTTGTGGAACTTACTGATGTTGAATGCGGTGTTCTCTCCAGCACCATCTCCTGTCTGCTTGTACTTGCACTTTTATCATGCACTAGCCGCGTGCTATCACCTGGGTTGTTGCACCCACTCTCTGGCTGTGAAGCGCTGTCCTCTTGAGTAGCATGAGTAGCAGGTTTGTTTAGTGAATGGGTTCTTTATCCTTCTTGCCTCTTTACATTATATATAACATACCTAGTTTTCACTGCCTTAAGCATTTATTTGTAATGAGCTATCACTACTTTTATCGCTTCTTTGCACTCAGTTGTTGCTGCCTCTAGCATTTCTCAGTAGCTGGTGATCACTGCCTTTAGTGCCATTGTTCCATCAATCTTATAGCTCTGTGTTGCATTGCAGTGTGGTATCTCTTTCACGGCCTCACCTGCAGGCTTCTTTGCCAATGAGACACAAAGCCTTCATCTTCTTCGAAAACTTATCACTGGCTGGAAGGGTACTTTGACACCACGCATGCCAAACATCGATCTTCACTTTTATCAGGGCACATGTGGCATGTACAAGCAATTTGCTGGACCATGAAAGACTCTCTCTAGGAGAGCACTGTCAGTTCTTTGGGATTCCTATCCCTATCTCGTCACCAGTTGTAGAGTCTCCCCAGCCTGGTTACTCATAAATGTACATGCCATGCAAAGGCCTTGATTTTACATGTCTATTCTTCTGCATGCAAGCACAAACTCATCATTCTAAACATGAAGGCCCATATTTATACTTTTTGACGCAAAACTGCGCTAACGCAGTTTTGCGCCAAAAAAATTAGCGCCGGCTAACGCCATTCTGAAGCGCCATGCGGGCGCCGTATTTATTGAATGGCGTTAGCCGACCGGCGCTGCCTGTTGTGCGTGAAAAAAAACCACGTACACCAGGCAGCGCCGGCGTAGGGAAAAATGGCGTTTGGGCGTCCAAAAATGGGGCAAGTCAGGCTGAGGCAAAAAAATCGTCTTAACCCGATTTGCGCCATTTTTAATATGCGCCCAGACGCCATTAACATGACTCCTGTCTTAGCAAAGACAGGAGTCATGCCCCCTTGCCCAATGGCCATGCCCAGGGGACTTCTGTCCCCTGGGCATGGTCATTGGGCATAGTGGCATCTAGGGGGGCACAAATCAGGCCCCCCTATGCCAAAAAAAAATTAAAACAAAATACTTACCACAACTTACCTTTTCTTCCCTGGGGTGGGTCCCTCCATCCTTGGGTGTCCTCCTGGGGTGGGCAAGGGTGGCAGGGGGTGTCCCTGGGGGCTTGGGAGGGCACCTCTGGGCTCATTCTGAGCCCACAGGTCCCTTAACGCCTGCCCTGACCCAGGCGCTAAAATCCGGCGCAAATGCAGGTTTTTTAGTCCTGCCCACTCCCGGGCGTCATTTTTGCCCGGGAGTATAAATCCGACGCAATAGCATCGGAGTAATTTTTTTAGGCGGGAACGCCTACCTTGCATATCATTAACGCAAGGAAGGTGTTCACGCAAAAAAATTACGCTAACTCCATGAACTTTGGCGCTAGACGCGCCTAACGCCAAAGTATAAATATGGAGTTAGTTTTGCGTCGAATTTGCGTCGAAAAAAACGACGCAAATTCGGCGCAAACGGAGTATAAATATGCCCCGAAATCTATTCACCACATCTTACCACTTATGTCACAGCTCTACAGCGTACAGCAGGAACCAAAAGGGTCCCGTCATCACTAATCCACAAGACACTACAGAGGACAAAGTCCCAAACAATTAGAAAGAGCATTGTTAAGAATAAGAATCCCAAAATAGGGGCTATGTAAAAAGCCAAATAATTGAGGATATATTTGTTGAACACTGTCAAAGCATTTATGAGGAAACCTAAATCCTCCAGATAAAGAAATCTCACATTTCTTGGCACAAATTGCCCTCATTACCACTAGAAGCGGCTGCCAAGCTAATTCACCCAGTTGAACAGGAGGATGTGGTGAAGTTGTTACACTGCTCCCCAAAAGATAAGGCATCAGGCTTTCCACCTGAATAGTATCATTATATGCTTAAATATCTAAAAGTTCCGCTCACTGAGCTCTTTAATCGTTAAAGGGGGAATCCTCATTTAGGAAAGGGGTTCTGATATGTCTCCCATAAAATAATAAACATCCAGAGGATATAAACTCATTTCAACCCATTACTTTAATAAACACAGACTATGCCATGTTATCTCTATGGACATCTGGAGTAATAACAAATTTGATAGCGGCAGACCAGAATGGATTCTTATTAACAGCTGAATTCTAATGCACACTTTCTGTTGGAGGCCATCAATTACTTCACTGAGAATAAGGTATCTGTACCAATGCTGTTTTTAGATGCTGAAAAAGCATTTGACTTGGTGTGTTGGAAGTGTTTGTTTACATTCTTGGAGAGATTACATTTAGGGTCCAACTAACCCAGTAAATTGCTCAAATATATCAAGGTTCTTTTTTATGTAAACTCATTGCCACAATCTTTCCAATAAATTTACCACAAAGATCCTATTCAATTTTGTCGAAATTAGTTTCCAGAATCCTTGAAGATCAAGATAGTCTAAACTATATCCCTCTTATGGTAAAGACTGAGTTAATGCTAGATAGATGGCATACCCTACCGATCACGATCATAGGTAGGGTAGCGATGATTAAGATAAGCTATTATCAACAATCTGTTATTACACCTGCCCCATATTGCGCCATGGTACAAGAGTGCCTGCATTACAGGTAGGATTGTTTTTGTGCAGGAAGGGATACCTTCCTGCGTGAAACAATTCTTGGAGATATTTTCCGCTTTCTAACTGTGCTGCAAAATGCAGCACAGTAAGAAAGAGGAAACAACAACAGGAAGAAATAGAGATATTTTTCATCATTGCGCCTTTCCTGGGAAGGCATATGATTCTGACGCATTACAAGGTCTACTAGCATTGACAAATCTGGGAATACTTCAGAATACATGGGTGGATACACTTTCCTGGTGCAGCGTAACTCAAGGTAGTGACTTGCGCTGCCTTGCGTTACATCAGATTTACCACATAGGACCACGGATGGTGCTTATGAGTGTCATGGTAAATATCATTCTAGGTTTTGCATTGACCTGGGTCGCCTTGTGTGGCGCAAGGGAGATGCAAAACCTTGATGAATCTGTCCCCAAATATTTATATCAGTGCCTTTTTTTTATTTGTTTGTTTGTTTGTTTACAATTCATTCTGGCATTTTGGCGCTATAATATGAAATATGTGGTTTTACTGTGTATTTCAAATTATCTGTATTTCTCAAAAGGTGCACTAACTTCTATTTGGGCATATATCTATAGCTTTGTGCATGCTCATTAATACAGAACATGGTGTTAGAGACGACTATATAGATGTGAATATTGGAGAAAAAAAAACCCACACACAATCAGGTCCTGCGTAGGCAAAGTCCAATCCTTGCCATTTCACAATAAAACGCCAACAGAAACACAGAGCACCTCCATCAGACATATGGGGCCAGATGTAGGAAAATGCCAATTTGCGACTTGCAAATTGCGAGTCCCTGCGACTCGCAATTTGCAACTCCCAAATTGGTATGCAGAACGGTGTCTCAGACACCGTCTGCGAGTCGCAATGACCCACCTCATTAATATTAATGAGGTGGGTCGCAAATTGCGGCCCCATAGCGAGTCTAGGCACTCGCAAACATGGAGGCCTGCTGTCGTCAGCAGACCTCCATGTTCGTGACTGCTTTATCAATAAAGCATTTTTTTTTTTAAGTGTAGCCCGTTTTCCTTAAAGGAAAACGAGCTGCACTTAAAAAAAAAACGAAACCTTTAGTTTCGGTATTTTCTCAGGGCAGGTAGTGGTCCCATGGACCACTACCTGCCCTGAAAAAATGGTTTTGGGTCCATTTGCAAAGGGGAAGGGGTCCCATGGGGACCCCTTCCAATTTGCGAGTGGGTTACCATCCACTTGAAGTGGATGGTAACTGCGATACCATTTGCGACCGCATATGCGGACGCAAATGGTATTGCATGCCACTCCGAATCGCAAATAGGAAGGGAACACCCCTTCATATTTGCGATTCTGAAATGCATATTGCGAGTCAGTCCCGACTCTCAATATGCATTTCTGCATCGGGAAATGCGATTAGCGAGTCGCAAACGGCAATTTTTGCCGTTTGCGACTCGCTAATCGTTTCCTGCATCTGGCCCATGGTGTTTAATTTTACACCATACAACTTTAAAACATTGTCAATTTTGCAAACTCAAGGCACACAACAGACACCAGTGGAGGCTAGAGTTTTACCCGCAACCCAGAGCTTTACAAACACACTTAGACTGAATCACAACACGTACTTCGGACAAGTTATGTTTCATTGTGTGCCATAAATACCTGCACTGTTTTAATGTTCGTGATTATCTTCTACACATACACAGGTGTTTAGAGGGCGAATATCCTAAAAAAGTCATCTAGTTGCCAATTCCGGATCAACTGTTCATTGCTTGCAAAACAAAAATGAAGTCATTATGAATCATGCAGTACAGCAATCAAATTATGGACACTATACTGCATATTTACAAAAATGCCAGTGTCCGAAAAAGCAAAGATACACCCCCCAAGGAATCTGTTAACCGCTTGCCTGCTTCGGCTAAAATGTAAGATACATTAAAATATCAACACTAAATACAAGACTATTTAAAACATATGCACAGAGGAAATAGACGTATGTATGTATTCAATAGAAATACACAGACAAAAAAAACAAATGGAGAAAAACCATAGACAATTAAACATGAAGCAAATTTAAATAATGTGTCAATATTAAAAGGCTAAAAGGAAATATCTCTCACTATGCATATATAAAGTGAGAGTACAAAAGCAGAAAAGGAAACATTATTTTACTTCAGATACCTTAAAGCAATGTGCAACCGAACAAAGATCTGAAGTACACTACCTTGAATCTCCATAATGGAATACATGTAAGTTTCTAATATCTTCAGCTTGTAGAATCCTATAGTACTACCTGTGTTTTTTGCCAAACTTCTTCGAGATTTGTCTTTTTCCCAAGTATCCTGTACTATATACCAAAATATCAAATGTATATTAAACTTCTATATCCACATTCAAGACATAAGGATGAAATTCTTATGCTTGCTGTTAAAAAAAGTGAAGAAACAATACTTTTGCTTGGATTTGAGTGAAAAATGTTAAATCTAATCCATCAAAAGTCCAACACTTTTTCTGTTTTTATTTATTTTGGAGTGGGAGCATTTCACTTAACCCTTCCAGAGTCCAACACGTTCCATACTATGGCTAAGGCTGGAGTGGGAATAGTACAACTAACCCCTCCAATGTCCAACATTGCTGCTGGTTTTATGTGTGAGAGAGAATATCAAATTCCACCCATCAAATGTCCAGCATCATCATTGGTTGAAGTTGAAATGTTCAATTACGTTCCTGATGATTTAATTTGCACTGCTATTGCATTGTTGATCTCTCTACTTGATATCAATTGTGTTATGATGAAGCAGATGAATTGGGTGGCAGGGGAAAGGGGCAATGAGTTCCAGGTACCACTAGGGAGTGTGAGCTCAGCTGAGCTTCACTGTCAGCTGTCACAGAGGCGCAGAAAGCTCAATGCTCCTCACCCACACGGATGTTATACTGAATAAAGAACAAATATCCATGGCACTGCCACGAGGCGCAGCTCTGTAAAGTCAGTTACGATGCAGAACAGACCTTGTGTCTGATTCTGAAGCCTATTTGCATGCATTTGTTTCTTTACTTCAAATAGCTTGATTACCCGGGGCATTATATCATTTCAAGATGGCATAATCTTATCCTGTTTCTTAGGTAAGAAATGGGTGTTCTTTTGGATGTGCAAGTGTTGAGAGGCCCAAAACGTTTGGGACCACCCACAAACCTGAATGTTTGTACGTATTCACACACATTTTTCACACCTTACCATCCTTAAATGGTTGGAGATTTAGAGCATCATCCAGAGTAAATGGGAGTGTAAGGAAAGGGTTGATCCATGAGGATATTGGTTGCCCTATATTTAAAACAAAAAGAAAAGTGCAATAGCGCTCATGTGAAGTCATTTCCTCATGAACAATCTTAAACTACGTAGAATTATCATGTGAAAAGCCCTTTTCATGATCAGAGTTAGGGATTCACAGTTGTTCCTAATAGTACTCCTGCAGACCTGACCCTGTACTTCTTGAATCCTTCATCAATTCGAACAATCCATAAATCATCCTATAACATCTACCATGTTGATGACCTTTGTCTTGCTTCCTCTGAGATCACATAGAGTTTAATTTTACACGCTGTATGCTTCATTTTTAAAGTTTTTCGTATATGTAAGCAGTGCTAGAATTGTAAAACAATTATTTCAAGCACCCATAAATTGTGGGTTAAACTGTAGCAGAGCAAAGGGGATGGAGTCACGAGGGTTGGAGCTTGTAAAGAAGAGACCAACATTCAATTTATACACTTATTTTAAAAAAAAAGTCTGCTGCAACGAAATTGACATTAAGGACAAATGTGTCTGCAAGTATGCTTACTTAATTCGTCACAAAGATGCTGCATTTTAAAATATCTTACAGGCTTAAAGCACCTGATAGATCTTTCTATGACGAGCAATTTTAAGAAGATTATAACAGTGGTAAGATAACTTTTGATTAATGCAGTTCTGGGAGAGTTTTGTGTTTCGTTCAGTCACAGTTTTGACTTGTAAAGTAGCCTAGAGGGTTAATGTGCCTGATACAAAGCACATCATGTAACATGAAAAGCACAGATTTGTAGTTTACCTAGATAGGTAAGTGGGCCACTACTTTTGACACTGAGGTCATTTTGTTACTTTCAGTTAAGATCAATTAAGTTGTACATCTTCTAATATAGCACAGTGGTTTATTTAGGGGCATCAAGGAGCTTCTTGCGAACTATGAGTCATAGGTTTGGAAACTTATTGTTTTTTTCTTTTTCTCAATCTGTTCTTATCGTTTAATTTCAAAGAAGGGCTACATTGCAAATTAATAATGTCTTGTTAGTACAGGCAACCTTAATCACTGTTACGTTTTATATCCTGACCCCATGTATCTCCAGACCATTCATTTGTAGTATCTTGGGGTGTATTCATATGGACATGCATGTGCACTGACTTAGTTCAGCAGGGCAGAATTCTCCATATGGGACCTGAAGGTTCTGAGAATGTTGGTGTTTGAAAGGAAATGGTTGAAGGTAGCTGAAGGAGCTAGATGAGGTGATATGTAAAACTGAGAAAAAACTTCACCTTCAAATGTTTGCTTCTCTACACTGGTGAGGAGAAGAAGAAGCAACCCAGAAAGAAGTCAGGGATTCACCTCAACAGTCTTGAAGGTAAATTGCCTCTGATCAGTTCATCCTTAATGTATCACACGCTTTAAAGGTTTTGTGGGCACTCTGGTGAACCTGGGCATGAAAACAAGACTTTGTGAGTATGCTGTGCATGAAAACATAGAAAGCACCTGAATGGAGTTATCCCTGTAGGTGATCCTAATTTAAGCAATTAATTTTGAGATTCAAGCTTGCGCTGTTATCTCCTGATTTGCGCTGCAGAGACTTGTTCTGCTAAGTCTCCTCTTTGTTTCTAGTTTATAAGTTTATTGATTTATTTTGTACCATTTTGAAGTCTCCACTTCTCTTGCTTCAAGTGCAATGCTTTTGTCTGTCTCCAAAATGCAGCTGGGTCCATGGCAACGTTTATCCTCATACTTCAAACATGAAAGACTTATTTATGCTTACACATGGTGAATGACCAAAGTGCGGACTTCTACTAAAGAAGAGTTCTGTAGTTGCAAGTTGCCTGGTGTTAGAAATGGGGTCTTTGGTTGGCAGTTAGGTTACCCCATGTCCAAGCATTTTGCAATAAATCATGCAATAGCACAGTAGAACATCACAAAAATACACCACACAGTGTTTAGAAAAATATATAATATTTATCTGGTAACATGCAGGTCAAAACGATTAAGATGCAATAGGTATATGTTGAAATATCACTGTAAAAATGATGTAAAGTGTCTTTAGTCTCTTAAAAGCAACAAATACCTCTTGCAAGCACAAAGTACCTGGTTTGCATTCAAATTCTTTGCAAGGAACCGCAGTGGAGGTGATGCGTGGAAAACGGGGAGGTGGGTGTTAATTTTTCCAGCGCACACAGATGATGCGTCGTTAAGTTTTCACGCAGGGCAGGATTTGCGTTGATTTCCGGTGCGTAGACTGGAATCCTCTTCAGGTTGTGGGGTATTTGGATGCACAATGGGGACAATGCGTTGAAATCTGGCACTTGCAGGACGAAGTCACAGAGGCTGCATCGATCCAGTGGGTGTTGTGTGGAAAGTTCTACCGCACAGGAGGCGCTTCGTCGATTCCTCTCAGGAAGTCGGGCTGCGTCGTTCCGGCTTGGCTTTATCTCGATCCAGTACACAGTGCATCAAATTTACGATCTTCTCATTGTGGAATCGGGCTTTGTCATTCCAGTTTGGTGTGCGATGATTTTCCCACCGCGATGCAGGCTGTGCGACGTTTCTTGCAGGTTGTGCATCAATTTTTTGCCGCACAGATAGTTATTCTTGCATGAATTAAGTCTTTTTGGTCCTGAGACTTCAGGAAACAGGACGGAAGCTCTATCCAAGCCCTTGGAGAGCACTTCTCAGCACAGCCAAAGAGCACCAAAGCAGTAGAGCAACAGCAAGGCAGCAGTCCCTCTCAGAAAAACAGTCAGGTGAGTCCTTTGGTAAACCAGGCAGTTCTTCTTGGCAGGTTGCAGGTTCTGATTCAGGTTCTTCTCCAGGAAGTGTCTGAGTTGGTAGGGGCAGAGGCCCTGTTTAAATACACAAATGTGCCTTTGAAGTGGGGAGACTTCAAAGTGTGGCTTAGAAGTGCACAAAGTCCCCTTTCAGTTCCATCCTGTCTGCCAAGGTCCCAGTAGGGGGTGTGGCAGTCCTTTGTGTGAGGGCAGGCTACTGTCCTCTGAGATGTAAGTGTCAGGCCCTCCCCCCTCCCAGCCCAGGAAGACCCATTCAACATGCTGATGTATGCAAGTGTGACTGAGCATCCCGTGTTTGGGGTTTGTCTGAGTGAATGCACAAGGGAGCTGTCAACTAAACCTAGTCAGACGTGGATTGTAAGGCACAGAAGGATTTAAGTGTAGAGAAATTCTCACTTTCTAAAAGTGGCATTTCTAAAATAGTAATATTAAATCCAACTTCACCAGTCAGCATGATTTTGTATTACCATTCTGGCCATACTAAATATGACCTTGTTACTCCGTTCAGATCAGAATCTACCACTTAAACAGTATTTGAGGGTAGCCCTAATGTTAGCTTATGAAAGGAGCAGGCCTCACAACAGTGCAAAGTGAATTTAGGAGTTTTACACTACCAGGACATGTAAACTACAGAGGTACATGTCCTGCTTTTTATCTACACAGCACCCTGCCCTGTGGGGTACCTGGGGCCTTCCTTAGGGGTGACTTATATGTAGACAAAGGGGAGTTTTAGGCTTGGCAAGTACTTTTAAATGCCAAGTCGAATTGACAGTGAAACTGCACACACAGGCTTTGCAACAGCAGGCTTGAGACATGGTTAAGGGGCTACTTAAGTGGTTGGCACAATCAGTGCTGCATGCCCACTAGTAGCATTTAATCTTTAAGCCATGGGCACATATAGTACACTTTAATAGGAACTTATAAGTTAATTAAATAAGCCAATTGGGTATGATCCAAGGTCACCATGTTTTAATGAAGAGAGCAAATGCACTTTACCACTGGTTAGCAGTGGTAAAGTGTGCAGAGTCCTAAAACCAGCAACAAAGTGTGTCCAAAAAGTGGATGGAGGCAGGCAAAAAGTTAGGGGTGACCACCCTAAGGCTTTCAGGTCTAACACCTATAAACTGAACCGGTATCCTGCATGCCAGGCAGGTGATATTGTTCATTCTTTGAACCACTGTGACTGCAGGTTGCCTAGCAACGGCATGCGTGTCCAGCCGCTGGTCGAAATTTCATGGAAAACAGGTTGTGAAGCCACCTGGTCATAGTTGTGTCATCCTAAACTCTGTGGCTGCTGGTTGCAATGCTTGGAACATAAGGAATTCTGCTTCAGTTTGCACATCTCTATAGTACAGTAATACTCCAAGATGTTGCTTTTTACTTTTGCAGTAACTGAAACTTTTTCTCACTTGGAGCTTGGGGATATTAGCTGCAGTTTCAACAGCTCTGTGCTACATTGAGAAGCACCAAGATGTATGTTTTTCCTTTGCGGTAACTGGAACTTTTCTGCACCTGCTTTAACTAAACCACCAAATTAATTTATTTTGTACTAATTAATTTTTCTCTACAGGTTGGAGCTCAGATATTTATCATATAATGGTATGCAGTTTCATTGCTTTTTGGTGTGTTGTGTGGTTATTTTTGTCTTAATTTGTAGTTTGTATTAATTGCTCATTAAGTAGGAGATTGCTGCTATGAAGAATGCTAGTCAGCGCCCAGTTTTCCTTTCTTCCCCTGGGGAACCCACTCTCCATTGATCGAAATGAAATAAAGGTATTTGACCAGGACACCAGAGTTTGCTGCACTTCTTTGAGTGCTGAAAGAAAGACGCCCCTGTTATTACATTGCATAGGTCTTGAGAGGCAGGAAGGATATTGTAGTGAAGCCATGTTTAATATATCTTTATGCGCGTATGCTTAAAGAATTAGGCCTCTGTGCACTTTGCCCTAGATGCATTTTATTTAACCTCGCACTGTTAATTTACAATAACCAGTTTCACGGTCTTGTTTTATTTCATTCTATCACACTGTTTAGCTTACTTTAGCACTGTGTTCTCAAACAATACATTCTTGCTCGCTCTGTGCTTCAGTCAAGGATACAGTCTGGTACATTGCCGATAGACGTGTTAGAAGTTTAGTCTCTAGAAAGTACACATTCTTACGTAGGGACGTTTCTTAAAACATCGGCGTGTTAGTTATAAAAACACTTTCTCGTCCTGGTACACATAAGAGGGCGATTCCGACCAGGAGCCCACAACTAGATGCTGACTGCCCCATTGCAGATGCTGATGCAGATTACAGGCCTTTGCTCAGGTATGAGGGTTGATGTCCTCCCGGGGGAACCTGAAAGGCAGGCTTAGAGCTTCATAGGCTGTGCTCAAAATATAACTTAGAGAGAACATAATCTAGTTACACTATGATAGCCTTATTCTTGTGTTTCACTCTCCTCATTACTATTTCAATCCTACTGTGTTGTATAGTTCTGGTTATAGCAGCTCACGTTTGTTATCTAAAATGCAGTTGTTTTATTAAACCAATCTTTAAAATGCAAACTGCCTTTTTCATTTATATATGAGACCGCACTGTGCACGAGAGAACCGGTTGTGACCTGAGTGACCACTACTTCCCTGGGAAGTACTAAGATGTCATGCACTCGGTTGCCTAATTGTCGCTTCCCTTCAAGAGCAAAAACTGGGTTTGGGGTGACAAGGGTCCTTCACCGTGGGTCAGACTTAGTCCCCCACACTGCGAACGATCTTGCCGCCCAAAATGCCAGTAGTCTCATTAGGATAATGAGAGCCTACGCGACAATATGAGCACCTTCCGTATTTGTCTGATGGTGATGCCTCTGGTCTTAACAAATTGGAAACATGCATGAAAAAGCTTGGCTTGCATTACCTTTGCTACAGTGATTGAATAATATCACTTTGGAAAGCACATGCAGAAGTCAGGTGAATCTATCAAGGTATGATATAACATTGTTACAAAAGTTTGCATTTACATGTAAATTTGGGGCTTTAGGTGACAAATGCTTAGAGACCAGTTTATCCTGGGCTGTGTCATTGATACAGCAAGGGAGTCATTATGGCAAAGAGACAACCCTTTACTGAGTGAGGTTTTGACATTCGTTAAGACCCTAGAGCAATCTATTGTGTGTGTTGACAAGCTGAAAAAGGACTCTGTCTCACAGGAGAGAGGAGATGGATACAAAGTTAGCATTGTGAGGGCTAAAGTGCTAAAAAACAATGGTTCAAAATGCATTAACAAAATGTGAAAGAGTTTGAGAAGCAACTTTGTTGCTTTTGTTGCAACAGTGCTTCACACTTAGCCAATATTAAGGCTTGTTCGGGATACAAACCTATTTGTAAAAAATGAGGTGGAAAGAGTAATTTTATGACAAATTGCAGATCAAATGTAGATGAAGGGAGAGTAAGGGAGGAAGGGTGCAAGCGGAGGATGACTGTGACATTATCATTCTACAAGTTAAGGGTAAATGTAAAGGTGGATCCATGGATGAGGTGCAAGTAGGGGGTGAGAAGGTAAAAATGCTGTTTGATTCAGGGGCCAATATCACTCTCATACCTAAACTGTTTTACGACAGGGTCTTAAATGGAAAGGTAAAACTTTTAAAGCCTAGTATACGGCCTAGTGGTTATGAGGAGAACCTATCAAACTCCTAGGTTCTTTTTTGGGAGAGATTGAATTTAGAGGGAGGCTTATGTCTGGAAAGATATGTGTTTCCATTACAATTGACTCCCTCCTCAGATGGCTCCATCAGAGAGAGTTGGGGGTGTACCTGGTCCTTAACAAATGTCCTGCAGTCAGGTTGAGAGTGACAGTATCAAAAGTCAATATTGGTTATTTTCCAATAAAAGAGAGGTTTATGAGGGTTTCCAAAGGATTGGGAGTGAGACTCATTAGAGGATGCTAAATATTTTTCATTGCCAGACTACCATTGTTCATCATGCCATATGGTAAGCTTAAATATGTTAGGATAACTTTTGGATTGATATCAGCTTCTTCAGAATTTCAGAGGATGATGGAAGGTGTTTTAAGAAGAGTTCCTGATGGTAAGATAAACCAGGATGATGGGTTAGTGTTCAAGAGCATGGTCATGGAGCTTGATGAATGGTTGCGCACTGTTCTTAGAAGGCTAGATTTGAGTGGTCTCATGTTAAAGTTGTCAACATCAGGACAATGCACGCTGTATGGGCAACGTAAATGCAAAAACCCAGTTCTTATGCAGGGTCATAATTCACGCATTGTGTTTCTATGCAGTATTTTTACCTTTTGCATTGCAGAACATTTACCTTGAAAAGCCATTAATGCTGTTTGTAATGTATTGTTTATTTGCAAGGCTTTGCTGCAGGCTTACAGGGTGTGGTTAGGGAGTGGTCCCTATTCTAAGGCTTTCTAGAAGCCTTCCCTGCAGTATGGCTGGGTGTGGCTTGAGGGCTGGGCTTGGCTCTATTTAAGGGGGCCAGCCAAGCTCCACATGCTTAATATTAAGAGGTCCCGGTGCAGAGCAGCAGCATTTTCCTGAGCTCCAGTTCCGGAGGCCTACCTAGGCATTTCCAGGCCTGCCCTCATTTCCTTGGTGATCCTCAAGCAGGGCGGTAAGACGGAGGTCGGGTTAGGCCCCCGATTCCGTTTTCAGTGACATTTGAGTTTTGGGCCTAATTCTGAAATCGCATGTGCAATTGTTTTTCCTGGCATTTAGGTCAGCAGTGTGCACGATCATTTCATGGCATTTGCATCGTGATGTTTGAATCGGCAACAGTGTGCGCAATTCATTCCTGACATTGAAAACCCTAGCATTCAGACCGGCAGGTTGCGCGATCATTTCATGGCTTTTGAATATTGACGCTTGAATCGGCACCAGTGTGTGCGATTCATTCCTGGCATTTAACGCTTGAAGTACAGATCGGCAGAGTGTGCGATAATTTCTAGATCTTGAAATCTTTGATGTACAGTTTGATTATTAATGTGCATAATAATTACTGAACAATTGAAACTTAAGACTCTTACACAGAGTGTGACGTTGTAGTGTTATTCACAATTCTAGTACAGATCATTCATGAAGGAAAAACCATGTATTCTTTTATCTTTGTTATAATGTAGTGACTATTCTAAGAACCAAATGGAGAGTGTTTCATATTCAAAGTGTGAGATGTTAACTCTGGAATGCTCATATCACAGTTTGCATAATCCTTCTTGATTTCCAGGTACCCAGATTTCTGAGGCCTAGTTATAGTGAAACTCTAGGCCATTCAAGTAGTCAGTATAATAATATATATTTAAAAACAAAGCTTATTGAAAGTCATTGTGTTTAATCTTGCAATTGTGTTGTTTAACTCTTGCTTCACAGGTCTCCTTCCCCGCTGTTCCCAACCCAAAACCCATTCCCCCACTTGGTCATTCTTTAACTCTGTGATATATCTAGTGGAGTTTGGAGCTGCCAAGAGGTGGTCATGTTTGGGCTATGCGCAAGCCCCAAGGATCTGGTCTCCCTGACAGAATAATGAGCCATACAAATTTTAATCCTCCTGGTTTGCGCTAGGTTCTCAATATGGCCACATTGGATGAGTTACTTAAGGTTATTACGCAGCTTCAATCGAATGTAGTAGCATCTAAAGACATAGCTTCCAGCTTAGCGGAAAGAGTGAGTCAGTTACAAGACAGAATAGAAAAGAAGGAGCAAGGTCCTCTGGGTGCGGGTTGGCTTGGTCCTCCTCCTCAAGGTTTAGGAGTTAATCCTGCAACTAACATTTCCCTCAACGTTCCCTCAGCCATTCCTCTGGCTCCTCCAGAATGTTTTTCTGGTGATCCTCTGAAAGCGCAATCCTTTTTGACTCAAGTAGAATTGCATTTTACCTGTCCACCAAACACTTTCCCTGATGCCCAATCCAGGGTGGCCTTCCTGCTATCTTATCTGACAGGATACGCGGCCACCTGGGCAATTTCTCTTGTGCGTAAAGACAGTCCCCTGCTTTATAATTGGAGAAACGTTGTCTGTGAATTTGAAAGAGTGTTTGATCGAAGAACAGTGACTCTAGCAGCAGACTGAGAACTGTTAGAATTGCGACAAGGCAATAAAGACTTAGGCCCTCATTACAACCCTGGTGGTAAATGCAGCTTACCGCCGTGCAGAAGACCGCCAACATACCGCTGCGGCCGTGGAATTCCGCTACAGGTATTACAACCCGCAGCTGGGAATCCGCCATAATACAGACACCCACACAAGTCCACCACACCAAAGGTCAGTGATAAACTGGTGATAACAGAACCGACACCGTCACGCCATCAGGAATACACCCACACTATGATGACCCATGAATCTTCACTGCGGTCTTTCAACCGCGGTATTCCATTGGCGGTACACACCGCTGCAATCAAAATACACACATTTACAAAACAAAACCACATTGGACAAATTAAAATACACACGCCTGATGCACATACACACACCACACCCACACACCCAATCCAATATAAAGCACACACCCACAAACCCTTACTATCAGAATTCTGAAATCACGCCAGAGAGAGACACTACCTTAAACAGCACCAGTATCCACAGACACACAACACCATCACTTACACAACATCCACGCACCTCAAACAACACACACCAACACATCCCCTCACACATCACAACACACACCACCTCACACATCACCCACACCACATCATGGTACCTCAACAACACCCCAGGTTCTCTGAGGAGGAGCTCAGGGTCATGGTGGAGGAAATCGTCTGGGTACAGCCACAGCTATTCGGATCACAGGTGCAGCACACCTCCATTGCAAGGAAGATGGAGCTATGGCGCAGAATTGTCGACAGGGTCAACGCAGTGGGACAGCATGCAAGAACACGGGATGACATCAGGAAGAGGTGGAACGACCTACGGGGGCAGGTGGTTCCGTGGTCTCCAGACACCAGATTGCTGTACATAGGACTGGCGGTGGACCGCCACCTCCTCCCCCACAACTAACAACATGGGAGGAGCAAGACTTGGCAATACTGCATCCTGAGGGCCTCGCAGGAGTAGCAGGAGGACTGGACTCTGGCAATTCATATCTTAATTACCATATCCTCCACCCCACCTGCATGCCATCACATACCCACACCTTCATCCTCACCCCCATCACTCCAACACCTCACATATGCCCCACTATCACAACCCACCCAACCCAATATCAAGCCCTGCATGCAACACCAAAGCAATGGACACCCAACACCAAAGCATGTCCACTACAGATACCCACACAGACCCCAAACCAAATATCACACAAGGACCAAGCCAAGAATGCAAGCACTGGAGTACAGGGTCACTCACCCATTGCACACGATGGCACACACAGATGCAATAATCATGCCTTTACACCCCTGCAGGACCCCTACCCAATGTCACTGGACAGGAGGTACCAGACACATCCATTCCCCCCATAGAAGAGACCCACAGTGATGACAGCAGCTCTGTACAGCTGGATGAAGATTACCAGCCCAGCCCATCAGGGACCGCAGAACAGTCGGTTTGCCTGACACTGGCACAAACCACCACAGAGCCTCCCCCTCAGGAAACACCACACCAGCACCCACCCAGCGGGCCCATACCTCTGTCCCCAGGACACGTCAATCAGCAGTGTGTCCACCACTACAGGGAACCCAGGCAACCCCACTAACACAGGATTATCAGGGACCTGGGGGCAGTGGCAGTGGGCACACGGTTCGGGGGACGGAGGCTCAGGAAAACAGGGAAGCTGGGAGGACTGCTGTGTGACAGGGGATGGACAGGCCCAGGGAACCCACTCTCCATGAGGCACTCTCTAACATCATGGGAGCTTACCATCATTCCCAGGAGATGATAGCAATGGTACTGGCCAAGTTAAAAGAGACCCAGCGGATGCAGGAGGAACACTATCTGGGGATCAGGGAGGACCTGAAGTCCATTAACAACACCCTGGTCACTATTGCAGGGGTGCTGCAAGACCTTGTCAACACCAGGAGGGACACAGTGGCACAACAACTGGCCCCTGACACCAGCCTGGATGATGAACAGCCCTCCACCTCCGCTGGCGCTAGTGGACAGGAGGCACCGCCACAGGAACACAACACCAGCACCCCACCCCTGCAGATGGAGAACCACCCTGCAAACAGTGCCTGAGATCCAGGAACAAGACAGAGAACATTGACAAGATGCCCGCCAGGAAATGAGACCCCCCTGAATGTCACTCTTCTGTCCCACTTTGTCTCCCTGTCCATCCTTCAACTGCCATTGCTCCACTTCCTATGCCCCTTTGGACAATGCACCTGTGAAACAAATGGACTGGACTCTGCCATGGTCATTTCTCCACAACCCCCTCCACTTATTTGCACAGAAATAAACACACTTCAATCACAAAACAATTTGGAGCCAGTCTGTACAAACGTGTAATTGCAATAACCATGGAATTTAGCAATGTCAATTTATTTCTTCACATACCAATGCAACACAGCTGTTGGCCAGCAGTAAACATAGCAGATGGCACAAAGTGGGACCCACATCTGTGAAATGGAAAGGCAAAGTGACAAGTCAGGGTCCATACACTGAGTGAAAATGATAGACTTATGCTAGCTCCAATAATAGTATGAGATATGGGAGGCAGTGACATCTTCTTACCTGTGTCTCACTGGAAGTATTGCATAATTATGTTGTTTCTGTTGTCGATATCCTCTTCTTCTGCCTCCTCTCCTTCACTGTCCACAGGCTCCATAGCTGCCACAAGACCACCAGCTGGACCATCCTCCTGCAGAAAAGGCACCTGGCATCGCAAAGCCAGGTTGTGCAGCATACAGCAGACCACGATGATCTGGCACACCTTCTTTGGTGAGTAGTAGAGAAAACCACCTGTCATATGGAGGCACCGGAATCTGGCCTTCAGGAGGCCGAAGGTTCATTCAGTCACCCTCCTAGTTTGCCCATGTGCCTCATTGTAGCGTTCCTCTGCCCTTGTCCTGGGATTCCTCACTTGGGACAGTAGCCATGACAGGTTGGGGTAACCGGAGTCACCTGCAAATGTATTTGGACAACTGTTAGACACACACTAACCCGAAGGGACAACCCCATACCCAGACACCTATTCACACTGTATAGGATCCTTGGTCTCACCTATTAGCCATACGCGGTGCCTCTGGAGCTGCCCCATCACATAAGGGATGCTGCTATTCCTCAAAATGTAAGCGTCATGCACTGAGCCAGGAAACTTGGCATTGACATGATAGATGTACTGGTCTGCCAAACACACCAACTGCACAGTCGTCGAATGGTAGCTCTTCCGGTTTCTGTACACCTGTTCACTCCTGCGGGGGAGTACCAATGCCACATGTGTCCCAGCGATGGCACCAATGATGTTGGGGATATGTCCCAGGGCATAGAAGTCACCTTTCACTGTGGGCAAATCCTCCACCTGAGGGAACACGATGTAGCTGCGCATGTGTTTCAGCAGGGCAGACAACACTCTGGACAACATGTTAGGGAACATTGGCTGGGACATCCCTGATACAATGGCCACTGTTGTTTGAAAGGAACCACTTGCCAGGAAATGGAGTACTGACAGGACCTGCACTAGAGGGGGTATCCCTGTGGGATGGCGGATAGCTGACATCAGGTCTGGCTCCAACTGGGCACACAGTTCCTGGATTGTTGCACGATCAAGTCTGTATGTGACTATGATGTGTCTCTCTTCCATAGTTGAAAGGTCCATCAGTGGTCTGTACACCGGAGGATGCTGCCATCTCCTCAACTGCCCCAGCAGACGTGCCCTATGGAGGAGAACAGCGAGCAGACAGTCATCCAAAACTGATGTATCACAAAATGTAATTTGCACATATTTATTAATCCGCAATGTGCCTGTAACTGTGTGTAGTCCAGGCCTCCATTGGTGTGAAGCAGTTATTATTAATGCCATGTGGCCTCCTGAAACGGCCGCTGCCTGACCTGTAAGGTGGGACAAGGGGATATATGGTAACTGAGCTGGCGTTCTACACCGTCGCAGTGGGCAGTCGAAGACCGCAGCGCAATTCTGCATTGGTTAACATTGGGCCCTATGGGTCCAAGGAGTCAATGACGATGTACGCCGGCGGTGACGGTACGCACTGCCGTGGACGTGACCGCCATTTTCTGTCTGTTCACTCACTTGCTACCTGACCTTCAACAGAAGAGGACCTACACTGCAAGTGCTGCTGTGACCTGTGTCTGGAAGCGACAATGGCTACAGTGCCTGGGGAAAGGGCCCCTGCCTTCACTTCGGAGGAGATGGGGAAACCAGTGGATGGGGTCCTCCCCCAGTACACGCAAACAGGTGAGTACACTGTGAGCATGCTGCATGTGCAATGTCTGTTTGGAGTGGTGTGGATGGAAGATACATGGGGGCGGCTGAGGCCTGCATGTGCAGACGGTGAGTGTATGTGCATCAGGGCAAGGGTGGGAACGGGGGCCAATGAGTATGAAGGTCCAGACAGGTAAAGAATTTCCTTTCCCCCTGTACTATTCCTCTAGGTCAGCGCCCACCAGAAGAAAGCTATTTGGCGTGCCATCGCCAAGAACTTCCAGACCCTGGGGGTCCACCACAGATGGAGCACCCACTGTTGTAAAAGATGGGAGGACGTGCTCTGCTGGAGCAAGAAGACGGCGGAAGCCCAGCTAGGGATGGCCTCCCAACGTGGGAGGGGTGCCCGTCGCACCATGACCCCCCTGATGTTCCGGATCCTGGCGGTGGCATATCCAGAGTTGGATGGGCACTTGAGGGCATCACAGCAGCCACAAGGGGGTGAGTACACTCTCATTCAGCTGACTCTGTGCGCATTACGAGGTGTCTGGGTGGGGGATGTGGGCAGTGGGTTCCCAAAGGCCAGGGCGATCTTGGTAAGCAAGGACCCTTGTGAGGCAGGCTATGTGGCACCCCAACCCCACTAGTGGTTAGAGCCATCTACACCTAGTCAGGCTCCTGTAGCTTCCAGGTGTGCAGCAATCAGGCTTAGGCCTTGTACCCCATGGGCAAGTGACTAATCTAGGAACTATAAGTGCATGGCGTAGTGCAAAGGGCTGCTGTGTCTGTTGTGTCAGCCAGCGGTTGTGGTGTTGCATGCACTGAACATGTCTTTCTCCTGTCTTTCCCCACCCTTTTTGTGGTCTCCCTGTTCTTGTGTGCAATAGCATCATCAGGCGGAGGAACATTGGCACTGGAGCACGAGGGAGCTGCATCCCACTTGGCCCTGGAGGGTGAAGCAACAGAGTCTGAAGCAACCAGTGGGACGGAGGGCTAGGGTAGCTCCACGGCGGGTACAGGAGCAGAGACCAGTGACTCCTCCTCTGATGGGAGCTCCCTTGCGGTGGTGGGCCCCTCTGTGCCCACCACATCAACAGGTACAGCCGCCACCCCCCCTAACAGCACCGTCCTCCCAGCAGCCCCTCAGCGTGTGTCGCCTGCCCGCTCACCCATGAGGGTGGGCATCTCCTTCACCCTAGGCACCTCAGGCCCTGCCCCAGTCAGCCCTGCTGCCCTCAGTGAGGAGGCTATTGACGTCCTGAGATCCCTCACTGTTAGGCAGTCTACCATTGTGAATGTCATACAGGGTGTTGAGAGGCATTTGCAACAAACAAATGCATACCTGGAGGGCATTCATTCTGGCCAGGCAGCCCAACAGAGAGCATTTCAGGCTCTGGCCTCACCACTGATGGCAGCCATTGTCCCTGTGTCCAGCCTTCCCCTTCCAACCTCCTCCACTCAGACATCCCACAGGCACTCACACAAGCATCATACCCATGCACACATACCACTTCCTCCACTGTGTCCCCCTCCTCCACGTCTTCCTCCTCCCTCCCAGTCTCGTCTCCACTCATACCTGCATGCACTACATCCTCAGCCACTACCTCCATCACCAGCACGCCCATCACCACACACCGCTCATGTGCACTCACCAGCCCCACTACCATTCACACATCCCCAGTGTCCTCTCCCAGTGTGTCAGTGAGCCCTCCTCCCAAAGTACACAAACGCAGGCACATACCCAAACAACAGCCATCCACCTCACAACAGCTTCCAGCCCATGCACCCTCACCCAAATTCAGCAGACGTACACCTCCTACAACCACTACCTCTTCCTCCACTCCCAAACTCCCTCCATCTACCCGTCCCAGTGTGTCTAAAACATTTTTCCTGTCAAAACTTGACCTCTTCCCTTCGCCTCTTCCCCGTTCTTCCCCTAGGGCCAGGCTTTCCAGGTCCCAGCCCAGCACCTCAGCCACCACATCCCCAGGCACGGTGGTGCCAGCAACTGTGGGGTCATGGAGTGCGACAACCATCAGGGCTGCCAGTGTGCCACGGAGTGACGACAAGGACATTCTGCCACCTACCAAGGTTAAAAAGGTGCCCACATCCCAGAGGGAGAAGCCGAAAATACCTGCCACCAAGGGGTAAGCGAAAACGATAGGGGTTAGTGGCAAGAGAACTGCGCCACCATCAAAGGTGGGGAAGGGAAAAAAACTGAAGGGCAGGTCAGGAGAGGGCATGGTGGCACCTACTGAGGGACCAGTGTCACACCTTCTGACCACTTCCACGCCAACCTGTACAGCGGCGAATACCGCCACCTGCACAGCCACCCACACCGCCACCTGCACCGACACCTGCACTGCCAGCTGCACCGCCACCTGCACCGCCTCTGGCACGTCTACAGCCACTGCGACCGTCCCCAGCCTCTTCCCTGATGGGCAGCCGTCCGAGGCTGCAGGAGACATCCTGCTTTCTCACCCAGCAGGTGCTGACACATGCTCCGCTGCCACAGACCCCGCAGCCAGCACCACCGCCACAGACCCCGCAGCCAGCACCGCCAAGGCTGACACCTCCGCAAGCACAGCCACGACTGACACCACCGCAAGCACCGCCAGTGGCCCCGCGACGTCCTCAGACAGTGGCACCGCCGCAGACATGCCTACCATCCCCAGTGGTCAGTCGTCCGGGGCTGGTGGTGAGTTCCAGGACCATGGGCAGCTTCCATAAACATCACTGTCATCACAGTTGTCACCTGCATATGGAATGCGAAGCCGCAGAAGAGTGGGGTATGTCTCTCCCTCCATGGCGTATCATGCTACCTGTACCTCGGCAATCTCGTGGCACACACACCCAGGCAAGTGGATTGTAACGGCTACACTGCATGTGGAACACTTTGGGCACAAAGCCCCCTCCAGAACCAGTGGAGAATGACATCCACTACCTCAGTGCTTGGCAGGATGAAGCACTCTGGGCACAAAGCCCCCTCGAGAACCAGTGGAGAATGGCATCCACTTCCTCAGTCCTTGGCAGGATGAAGCACTCTGGGCACAAAGCCCCCTCCAGAACGAGTGGAGAATGGCATCCACTTCCTCAGGCCTTGGCAGGATGAAGCACTCTCGGCACAAAGCCCCCTCCAGAACCAGTGGAGAATGACATCCACTTCCTCAGTCCTTGGCAGGATGAAGCACTCTGGGCACAAAGCCCCCTCCACTACCTCAGTCCTTGGCAGGATGAAGCACTCTGGGCACAAAGCCCTCTCCAGAACCAGTGGAGAATGACATCCACTACCTCAGTCCTTGGCAGGATGAAGCACTCTGGGCACAAAGCCCCCTCCAGAACCAGTGGGGAATGACATCCACTACCTCAGTCCTTGGCATGATTGAGCACTCTGGGAACAAAGCCCCCTCCAGAACCAGTGGAGAATGACATCCACTTCCTCAGTCCTTGGCAGGATAAGCACTCTGGGCACAAAACCCCCTCCAGAACCAGTGGAGACTGTTATCCACTTGAGAGACTGTGGCTTTGCACTCCCCAGGATAAAACAGTGGGAAAACCACCCACTGTAGAGACTTGAGAGACTGTGGCTTTGCACTCCCCAGGATAAAACAGTGGGCAAACCACCCACTGGAGAGACTTGAGAGACTGTGGCTTCGCACTCCCCAGGATAAAGCAGTGGGCAAACCACCTACTGGAAAGGCTTGAGAGACTGTGGCTTTGCACTCCCCAGGATACAGCAATGGGCATGGAGCCCCCTCATGCAGCAGTGGCGTTGTGCGTTCATCTGGCTGAGGTCCCCCCCTCCCCCTGAGGTGCCTGTATATTTTCGGTCTGATGCCCCAGCAGTGTTCTCTCCAGGTGTCAGGTATCTAGTGTGGGCTTGGCCTATGCATTTTGGGCCCAGTGGTCCATGGACAATGATTGGTGCACTATCCGGACTTGTGTAGTTGGTGTACATAATTGTGTTTACTGGATTTTTAATTTGAAAATGAGATTTCACATGATTACATTCGTTCAAATCAATTCCTTTGGTCCTTGCTTTCTTCCGGGGGCGGGGGTATATATGTAATGTTGCTGCATGTATTTGTGTGTATGTTTTTGTGGGTGAGAGTGGGGATGGGAGTGTTGCGTGTTGCGTGTGTGTCACTCTCTTTTCCCTCCCCCCTCCCCTGTGTTGTAGGTGCAGTACTCACCGTGGTCGTCGCCGCCATCGTTGGAGCTCCTGATAGAAGAGAAGGAAGACCATCATCAGCAGTATCTGCAATTCGGGTTCCATGGCGTCAAGGTTCTTTGTGGGGTGTGGAGAGGTGAGTGTTTTCCCGTCTGTGTACTGTTTCTGCCGTGTTTTTGTTTGCATTGGTTCCGCCCCAGAAAAAGTGGCGGATAGGCCTGTTGTGATAGAGTGGGCGGTACATTGTCTTCTGCCTGTCTGTTGGCGGTGTCCTCTGTGCTGTTTATTTGTACCGCAATGGCGGTCGGTGTTTTAAACTGGCTGTCTATGTTGGCGGTTTCCGCCACGGTCTTAATCCTAGTTTTTTCTCCGCCGGCCTGTTTGCGGTATTACTGCCGCTTTAACACCGACCGCCAGGGTTGTAATGAGGGCCTAAGTTTCCGACTTGGTGAACTTTAACCAGATGATTGCAGAGACATAATGGCCTGAAGAAAAACAAGCAGCCCTGTTCTACCAAGGACTCAAAGACGAGTTAAAAGACATTCTTGCCCAGATCGATCCTCAACCTACAGATTGTCAAGATCTGATAAACCTTGTTTTGAGAATTGACCATCGTCTTGCAGAACGACAGGGAACATGCAAAAAGACTGAGAAATATTCCTGCTGTGTTCATGAACGTAGAGAATCAAGAGTTCAGAAAGAGAATAATCATGAACCAATGGAAATTGGAACTATTAGGCGACCTTTGACAAAAGAAGAAAAAGACCTACGTAGAAAGAACGGACAATGTCTTTATTGTGGGCGCAAGGGCCACTTCACTAAAGAGTGTCCGATCAAACCAAAAAGCAAACAAGGTCCCATCATCAGGAAAATTGCAGCAAATGTACAAATCGAGCAGGAAAACTAGATCACCCAAGATGTAAAGAAGGGTTGCTCTTGGGTGTCACTATGGACCCTTCACAGTCAAGGCATCTCAAGTTAGACATCGAAGTAAAAGCAAAGAAAAAGAACTATCTCAAGAAAGCCTTAGTAGATTCTGGGGCTACTGGTAACTTTGTTGATGCACAATTGGTTCAAACTTTGGAGATCCCATACATCAAGAAGAAAACACCAGAAACAGTACAAGCCGTCAATGGAAAACTCTTAACTGGAAGCCCAGTGACTCTTCAAACTGTCCCCTTGTAGGTGACCTGTAATGGGGGGAATCAGGATACCAAGCATGAAGAAAAAATCATCTTTGATGTCATTCATGCTCCACAGTATGGCATTATCCTTGGACTACTGTGGTTGACTTATCATAACCCTGAAATAAACTGGTCAGAACGGAAAGTCGTGTTATCCTCCATCTTGTGTAATGAAAAATGTCTTCAGGCATTTAGAGTCACAAATTCTTGCAAATCTCACAGATCCACAGCTGCTGAAAAAGATGTAACGTTGCCCTGGCAGGACTCATCCTATGTAGACGTATTTGATGAAGGAGAAGCAGAGACCTTGCCACCTCACAGACCTTATGACTGTCAAATTGATCTAACTCCTGGTGCTATACTCCCTAGTTGTCATGTGTACGCCCTGTCAGAACACGAGAATCAACACCTGAGAAAATAATTAGACCAATTTCTAGCTAATGGCTTCATTCGCCCTTCCAAGTCTCCTGCAGCTTCTCCTCTTTTTTTTGTCCCCAAGGCTAATGGGGATCTTCAAACCTATATAGACTATGGAGGATTGAACAAAAACACAGTCAAGAACAAATACCCATTACCTCTGATTCCTGTCTTGTTGGATCAAGTAAAAAAAGCAAAGATCTACACTAAGTTAGACCTAAGCGGTGCTTACCATTTGGTCAGAATGAGAGAGAGCGATGAATGGAAAACTGCCTTTAAAACCTGATATAGTCTGTTTGAATACACAGTCATGCCCTTTGGACTTTGTAGCAGTGCAGCAGCATTTCAATTCTTTCTGAATGACGTCCTTAGAGAGTATCTAGATCTATTTGCAATGGTTTATATCGATGATATTTCTATTCTGACAACGAAGTCGAACATGTACAACATGTCAAGAAGAATCTCGGAGACCTTAAAAAAAAAACCCATCTGTATTGCAAATTAACTAAATGTGAATTTCATGTTACCACCGTTGAGTTTTTAGGGGTCATCCTTACCCCTCAAGGTATGGTCATGGCAGAAAGAAAAGTACAAGCAGTAGCTGATTGGCCCACTCCAAAGACAGTTCGAGATGTGAAGTGTTTCCTACGTTTTGAAAACTTCTATCTCAGGTTCATAAATAATTTTTCTCAGAAAGTGACGCCAATCACTAAGTTGTTAAGAAACAAAGAACCATTTGTATGGTCTCCAGAAGCTGACAGAGCTTTTTCAACCTTAAAGGAAGCTTTCTCCACTGCCCCAGTCTTGACTCACCCCGACGTCGAGCGTCCATTCATAGTGGAAGCAGATGCTTCAGATGTGGCAATTGGTGCAGTATTATCGCAACGTAGTAAAGATACTGGTCAAATACATCCTGTAGCTTACATGTCTCGAAAACTGAACGAAGCTGAATGAAATTATGTCATTGCTGAGAAAGAGATTCTGGCAATCCGTGATGCCTTCAAAGAATGGAGACACCATTTGTTAGGCGCCAAGTATAATATCACAGTATACACAGAGCATCGTAATCTCCAGTTCATTAGTTCAGCTATACTTTTGGCTCCTCTGAAATTACAATGGATGTTGTTTTTTGCCGAGTTTGATTTTGTGGTAACCTTCCGTCCAGGTAAAGATGATTGCAAAGCGGATGCTTTGTCCCGACAAGAATCTACCATGTTACCCGCAATTCAGCCTCCCAGAGCTATCATTGCTCCAGACAAGGTCCTCTGCATCATCAAAACCGAAGATTTTTTTGAAGAAATCCGTAATTCCTTCAGCATTGAAAAATGGCAGACATGGGCTCAAGCAGATCCCAAAAGATCAATCAAAAAAGGTCTACCTTTTCACGATACACATTTATTTGTTCCAACTACCAAGTTGCGCAAGTTAGTGTTTAATTGGTTGCATGTTACACCTACGGCAGGTCATCGGGTATTCCTAAAACTCTTGAATTAATCCAAAGCTACTTTTGGTGGCCTACTTTGACCAAAGACGTCAAGCAAATGGTAGCTAACTGTGAAGTTTTTGCTCACATCAAGACAAGTCATTCAAAACCGAAAGGATTGTTACATCCTCTCCCAACTCCACTTCGACCTTGGGAGCACATCTCATTAGACTTTATTACAGGTCTACCAGTTGTTCAACATCACTCAGTAATCCTTGTGGTGGTAGATAGTCTCACTAAACATGCACATTTTATTGCTTGCAAGAAATTGCCCACCTCCAGTGAACTGGCAACAATCCTTTTAAATCGAGAGGTCCGTTATCACGGATTACCAAAAATGTTCTCTCCGATCGAGGCTCACAATTTGCCTCCAACTTCTGGAAAACATGATGCAAAACGCTTCAAGTCACATCTACGCTGTCTACCAGTCATCATCCTCAAATGGATGGCCAAACTGAGAGACTAAATCAGACATTGAAACAATATCTGAGTACCTACGCTGAGAAAGCATTTCATTCTTGGACATCAATGCTTTGATTAGCTGAACTAGCATACAATAACTCGTATCATACTTCCACTGGTATCACACCCTTTTTTGGTCTCTTTGGTTATCACCCTGATACCTTGCCAATCATGATTCCTCAAGAATGTTCTCTTACACCAGCTGTGTCCGAGACAATTCAACAACTCCATCAAACCCAGAAACAAATCCAACAACATCTAGATAAAGTTTAACAAATGTATAAAAAGCACTATGACAAGAAACATTGTGAAGGACCCCAATGCAAGCCAGGAGATAGAGTGTGGCTTTCCACATGACATATTGATTTCAAGAAAAAACAGATGCTTAATCCCAAATTCATAGGTCCTTACACTGTCCTTAAGCATATCAATCCAGTGACCTATAAACTGCAGTTACCAAGATCACTATGTATCCATCCAGTGTTTCATACTTCTCTCCTGAAAAGAGCTGTCCAAAAAGTTCGCTCCCAACCAGCTCCAGTTCTAGTGCAAGGCGAATTGGAACACAAAGTAAAACAGGTGCTGGATTCAAAATTTAGAGGTCGTAATCTCTGGTATCAAATATCATGGAGAGATTACGGTCCAGAGAGCAACTCATGGGTCTCCGCATCTGATATTCATGCTCCACGACTAGTGAGGTGTTTTCATCGCCTAAATCCAGACAAACCAGGCCCTATAGTGCGTTTGGGAGGGGGGAGTCCTGTCAACATAAGGACAGTGCGCGCTCTACGGGCAACGTAAATGCAAAAACCCAGTTCTTATGCAGGGTCATAATTCATGCATTGTGTTTCTATGCAGTATTTTTACCTTTTGCATTGCAGAACTTTTACCTTGAAAAGCCATTAATGATGTTTGTAATGTATTGTTAATTTGCAAGGCTTTGCTGCGGGCTTACAGGGTGTGGTTAGGGAGTGGTCCCTATTCTAAGACTTTCTAGAAGCCTTTCCTGCAGAATGGCTGGGCGTGGCTCATGGGCGGGGCTTGTCTCTATTTAAGGGAGCCAGCCCAGCTCCACGTGCTCACCATTCAGAGGTCCCGGCGCAGAGCAGCAGCATTTTCCTGAGCTTCCATTCCGGAGGCCTACCAAAGCATTTCCAGGCCTGCCCTCATTTCCTTGGTGATCCTCAAGCAGGGCGGTAAGGCGGAGGTCGGGTTGAGCCCCGACTCCGTTTTTAGTGACATTCGAGTTTTGGGCCTAATTCTGAAATCGCTTGTGCAATTGTTTTTCCTGGCATTTAACCTTGGCCTTCAGGACTGCAGTCTGCGCAATCATTTCATGGCATTTGCATTGTGATGTTCGAATTGGCAACAGTGTGCGCGATTCATTCCTGGCATTAAACTCTTGCCATTCAGGTCGGCAGTGTGCACGATCATTTCATGGCATTTGCATTGTGATGTTCGAATCGGCAACAGTATGCACGATTCATTCCTGGCATTAAACTCTTGGCATTCAGGTCAGCAGTGTGCGCGATCATTTCATGGCATTTGTATCATGATGTTTGAATCGGCACCAGTGTGTGCGATTCATTCCTGGCATTTAACGCTTGAAGTACAGATCGGCAGAGTGTGCGATCATTTCTAGATCTTGAAATCTTTGATGTACAGTTTGATTATTAATGTGCATAATAATTCTAGAACAATTGAAACTTAAGACTCTTAGACGGAGTGTGACGTTGTAGTGTTATTCATGATTCTAGTACAGTTCATTCATGAATGAAAAAACATGTGTTCTTTGATCTTTTTTATAATGTAGTGACTATTCTAAGAACCAAACGGAGAGTGTTTAATATTCAAAGTGTGAGATGTTAACTCTGGAATGCTCTATGACAGTTTGCATAATCCTTCTTGATTTCCAGGTACCCAGATTTCTGAGGCCTAGTTATAGTGAAACTCTAGGCCATTTTAGTTGTCAGTATAATAATATATATTTGAAAACAAAACTTATTGAAAGTCATTGTGTTTAATCTTGCAATTGTGTTGTTTAATTCTTGCTTCCACAGGTCTCCTTCCCCGCTGTTCCCAACCCAAAACCCATTCCCCCACTTTGCCATTCGTTAACTCTGTGATATAATATCTAGTGGAGTTTGGAGCTGCCAAGAGGTGGACATGTTGGGAACATGCACAAGCCCCGAGGATCTGATCTCCCTGACAAAAGTTAAACAAGTGCAAATTCAAGGTAGACCACATAGAGTATTTTGCTCATTAGGTTTTAGCAGAAGATATTCATCCTAGGAAAGATTTGATAACTGCAATTAGTGAGATGCCATCTCCTATCAAAAAGGACGAGTTAGAGAATTTCCTGGGCATGGTTGAGTACTATGGCAAATTTATAGAGAACTTTGCTGAGAAGAGTAAGAGCATGCAAGTTCTGCTGAAAATGGGGTGGAGTTTTCATGGAAGAGCGAGTGTGAAAATGAATTTAAGGCATTGAAAGCAGAGTTGAAGGAGGCCCCAAGTCTATTGAGTTTTGAGCTGGGCCAGGAGATGGTGTTGATGACAGACGGCAGTTCAAAGGACTTAGGAGAAGAAAGGACTATTCTATTTATTTCTAGAAGTCTATAAAGTGCCAAAATGAAAAATCGGTCATTGAAAAGGGGGTGTTGGTTGTTTCTTGGATGGTGCCAAAGTTGAGGACGTTTTTGTGGGGATCCAATTTTGTAATCAAGATAGGTCACAAACTCCCAGGGGAAGTTTTCATGTTAAAAGGGATTGATGCTGTTTCCAGCAGGATGTGTAAGTGGGTAATTGCATTGCAAGAGTTTGAGTACAAAGTGATTCATAATCCTGGCACAAGGAATATTTTGGCTGATTGTGTCTCTTGCTTGTGTAATTAAACTGACCACTGTGAAAGAAGAGAGTGATACATTTGGTGGGGAGATCTACTAGGAGAAGCTTAAGGTGTGTGAGGTTACAGGTGGAGCCACAATAAAGGTGAGTGAATGGAAGGGGCCAAGAGTTGCAGCAAATTATTGGATTATTGTCCTCTGGACAGAAGGGGAAGGAAAAATAAAAATGATAATAACAAAGCATTATTATCATTTTATTTTTTGGAGAGCCAGGTTAGAGCCAGGCAGGGCTGGATGGGACTGGAGGGAGGAGTGGTTGGTGTGCCATAAGTGCACATGTGTGTTTGGCCAGCCAAACACACATGCACACTTTGCTTTTCTCCACTCGGCTGTATTGAACATGCACAGGGTGCCACTCTCTCTGTGAGCTCCGAAGCAGGGCACACACCAATCACAGTACTGCCGTCATGCTGGTGATAGCAGCGCTGTGATTGGAGAGGAGTCTGGAAGCCTTTGTGCTTCCGGGAAGAGGACGGAGGAGACAAATCTGTCTCCATAGGGAAGAGGTAAGTGTTTTTTTCTTTCTTTCTTTCTATTTATTTTGCCACCCCTATTCATTGCCAGCCACCACTGCCAGATCCCATATCCAACCCAGAAGTATCTGACAGAACTGGGATCCAGTCTGATCCCCTTTTCACCAATGTATATAAGTTAGATGTACATAGACAAAGATTTAGATATTCATTTATGCGGGCAAACCACTATTCAAATTAATGAAAGTTGGTTTTCCAAACACAATCAAAGGTTTACACATGAAAAGATTTCCCCCTATGGGCATGAATGAGCATTTTGATCACACCCACGAGCATGCACAATTTTGTGCATTCTAAAACAATTCTCCAGCCATTTCCCACCTTAGGAAGGTTTGGAAATTCATGGCCAACTAGAAAGTGTTGGAGATTTGAATTAACAACAGAAGTATACTCCCTTTTAGGTCTGCAAAGCTACATCAGCAAAACATGTGGGGAAACTGTTTTATCCATGAAGAAAAACATACTTACCAATTTAGAAATGTCATATATGATCATTCCTATAAACTGTCTGCAGGTTTCCATTCTTAGCCTATTGCAGTTTTCAGCATTTCTGATAAGAGCAGTGCATCACCGCCATACGAGGTCGGAAACCTTCAGATGCTCAATTCACAATTTCTTTCAGAACATGTACCACAGTCTGATGTGCATGTGTCAAGTCCTCCTACAACATCAACCAGAAGAGTGCAGACCTTGTAGTCAAGTTCAGCAACAAAGTATGGGAGGAATATTTAGGAGCCCCAGCGCCACTAGAGTGTCACTTTTAGTGACGCTCCGGTGGGACTATGCCCTGCACCGTATTTTCAAGGTGGCGTCATGCCACTTTTTGTGGCATAGCTCCACCTTGTAAACACAAGCCCTTCAAATGCAGCACATTGCGTGGAAGGGGCATGAAATGGGTGTTGCTGTGGGCATGCCCACAGCAACACCCATTGCATTTTGATGCTGCCTCAGATTTCTGAGATTTCATAAACCTGAGGCAGCGCCAAAATGTAACCTCAGGGGTGGCTCTAGCAGGGCGCAACGAGGAGGAATACTTTTATTCCTCCTCATTTTATGCTTTTTCTATGTGTGCTGCAATCTGCAGCATGCATAGAAAGAGCAAAATGCCAGACATGATTGTTTATGTGCAGGAAGATGTCCCTTCCTGTACATAAACACTCATTTCAAAATGACACTTTGGCACTTCTGTGTGTGCTGTATTCTGCAACACACACAGAAGTGCCAAATCACCATTAGTGATTGTTTATGTGCAGTAAGGGACACCTTCCTGCACAAAAACAATCATACCCCTCAATGCAGACATCCTTTCACAATGGTGCACGGATGCCTGCGTTGGCGCTAGGCAGTTCAATTTAGCACCAGTGCAGGGGGCTGCTTTGTGAAAATGATGGAGCGCTGCGTTGTCACTTTTGGCGCAGCGTCGTGCTCCGTCATTTTCTTTAACATATGGGCCTTAATTTGTGGCGGGTCTTATGTATCTTTGAGGCACAATAGTGTAATTCTACACTTTTAAACAGCTGAAAACCTGAACTCCACCATAACACGACCTGTGCAACGAAAAGTCTGTTCTATCTGAAACAGCGTATGTGTCTAGACATTTTGAGCCTGATTACGACCTTGGTAGATGGGATACCCTGTCATGTGATGGCAGTGCCGCTGGCCGTATTACAAGCTCCATTATATCCTAAAGAACTTGTAAAACAGCAGGCGGGAAATCGTCACTTTTGTGAGGGAGTATCCCATCCACCACGGTCGTAATCAGGCCCATTATGTCACAACTGTAATACTGTTACCAGTCTTATAAATTAAGCCATGGAATATTCCAAGCACTAAAAGTTCAAAACTGCTTATATGTACATTATTGCGATGTATTCAACTGCTACATTAATAAGTATGCTCCGAACGAAAGCCCTGTTTGAGCAATAAAAAATAAAAGCTTCATATAATTTTTCATTTTATTTTATTTGTACATTTTGGTTTACTTATGGAACGCTTTATTCATATTGACAGTGAAGGCTGCTTACATTATTAAATATTACTTTGCTTTATAATGTCCTTGTCTGTCATGATTGATTTTCAATATGATATGTTAAAGAACTACGATCTTTTCATGTGGTTGGATTGATTCCCCATGTGGCAATCTCTTGTGTAAGCCTGAGCTTCAAGCGTCAGGCAGGAAGATAAAAAACTTGTAATATTCTTATATTTTCCTCTGGACAGTAGTGCCACGAAAAAATAAACACAGCTGACCAGCAAAACAATAGCTAGAGCTGTGATGATCGGGCTTCCCAGATAGAAGCTTTAGTGCCACTCAAATTTATCTTGTAGGTTAACCAAGGACTACTGAAGTAGATAGATTAAAAAATGTAACTTGCTTGAAGGAAATTGTGCAGTCTGATCCAGTAAAAATTCACAATCTGCAATTAGCAGGGCGTTCAAAATTCGAGAGGTTCTTGAGTGCAAGATATAAGCACGAAAAAATGTGTTTTCGGTAAAACTTTCGAGGCGTCAGTATGCACTGTATATAATTACTGTGTGAATTTAGACTTGTTTCCATTTCTGTTCTTATTGAAAGGAATAGTCCAACCAAGGAAGTATTTGCATTCCTACCAGAAGTGTACATGAATACTGTATGCATCACTTTAGTGACTTCTGTGGACCACCACTGAATCTTTATTGGAATCCAGGAACAGTCATCATTATTGGAAGCAGGGGATCCGCCTTAGCAATTTCTATGATATAAACCTCAAAGCAATACTCAAAAATGCAAAAACAACACACACCAAACATATGTTCAAATATCAATATATTTTGTATAATTCCAATCAAATATATTAAAATAATGTTCGTTTTTAATGTTGCTTCTTTATTTGTATATACTTAATTTATTTAACTTGAATACTTTTTATATTATTTAATTTTGTAAAACAGCGCCGGACGCCTTAAATACACCCCGCGGACACCCAGGTGTCTTCAGACCACAGGTTAACAATTATTATGGTGTAGGATAAATCTGAAAGCTATTTAGTCTTTGTTCTGACCTTCTATAATCGTGTATATCCCATAAAAGAGACCTTTGCAAGCATTTGAACCATCACTTTCTTTATAATGACTCAGTCGGATGTCAATCCTTTGAATTTGGTGGGCACATGAGGGATTAGTGCTCTGGTGAGTGGTAAACTGCTGCAATAATACGAGGCCTGTAATCAAAGCTTTTATATGAATGATACATGTGGGTATAGCTAGATTGGACCATATAGTAGGTTAACCTAAGAAATTTGTATTGAGGAAGGTGGTGGTTAACAGGAGGGCTGTAGGTTTTATCATTAGTAGTATGAGGGCCTGTGTCACTGTAGGAATAGCTTTGTTTCATGACATAATTGTGAGAAAGCTGAGGTCTGGGTCAGAGGGCATTCAGAAGTTACTAAGGGCCAGATGTAGCAAAGCTTTAGCGAGTCGCAAACGGCGAAAATCGCCGTTTGCGAGTCGCTAAAGCCACTTTGCTATGTAGAACTGCATTTTGCGAGTCGGAACCGACTCGCAAAATGCATTTCCAACTCGCAAATAGGAAGGGGTGTTCCCTTCCTATTTGCGACTCGCAATGGTATGCATTTTCATTTGCGACCGCGATTGCGGTCGCAAATGAAAGCACAGTTATCATCCACTTGAAGTGGATGGTAACCCAGGCGCAAACGGGAAGGGGTCCCCAGGGGACCCCTTCCCCTTTGTGTCTGGCAAAAAAATAATTTTTCAGGGCAGGCAGTGGTCCAATGGACCACTACCTGCCCTGAAAAATACCGAAACTAAAGGTTTCGTTTTTTTTTCAAAGTGCAGCTCGTTTTCCTTTAAGGAAAACGGGTTGCACTTTGAAAAAAAAAGACTGCTTTATTTCAAAGCAGTCACGGACATGGTGGTCTGCTGTTCCCAGCAGGCCACCATCCCCGTGAGTGGCCTGAACCTCTATGGGTTCGCAAATTGCGACCCACCTCATTAATATTAATGAGGTGGGTCTTTGCGACCCCATAGCGACTCGCAGAAGGTGTCTGAGACACCTTTCTGCATTCCAAATTGCGAGTTACAATTTGCGAGTCGCTGGGACTCGCAAATTGCAACTCGCAATTTGGAACCTTGCTACATCTGGCCCTAAGTTACTAAGGGACTCATAACGAGTTTGGGGGTCCTGAGGCTGCCAAACTTGCGGTGGCAGTCCAACCACTGCAATCCTGGCGGTCTGACCACCAGATTCGGTTGGACTGCCAGGAGACCGCCACCTCTCGTGGGATCAGAGATCCCGACGGGTTGGTAGCGGAGAAAGTTGTGGTCAGCCATAGTGGTGCGAGTTCGGCACGTCTGTGCTGATCACAACTTTCCTTTCAACCAGCCTTTTCATGGCAGGGTCTCTGCCATGAAAAGGCTGGCACAAAGGCACAGTTGGGGGCCAAAGAGGCCCATTCACTGGCCACGACCATGTCATGAGCAGTGCTGGGGGCCCCCGTCAGCACCCTCAGAA
Source organism: Pleurodeles waltl (assembly GCF_031143425.1). Taxonomy (NCBI): domain Eukaryota; kingdom Metazoa; phylum Chordata; class Amphibia; order Caudata; family Salamandridae; genus Pleurodeles; species Pleurodeles waltl. The sequence goes on along the minus strand of NC_090443.1, from coordinate 753,251,788 downwards.
GACACAGACAGTGCACATTCTGAGGGTGCAGTGTGCAACAGCATTGGCCTTGGCTCCTTAATGGAGCTGAGGCCAATGCCGTCACATTGTTTCTGCTCAGCTGATCGAAGCGAACCTCGTAATACAACATTCCCACCGGTCAGCCCGGTGGAAATATCGTAATACAATGGTGGTGAAGCCGCTGGCTTGGCAGCTGCCTCGCCACCGCCGTATTGAAGTTTGAGTGGTTCAACTGTCAAACTCCTAATTGGCCCCCAAGTCTCTATACTGTGGACTCACAAACTGGGGACCAGGTTCTCTTTTCAGCACTTACTTCTGAGAATAATGAAACCAGCCAATCAATGACTGGCCCAGAGAGATCATGTTAGCTTGAAACTAAAGGCCTCAATAAACGGAGCACTTTTGCAATTGCTAACCCTGCAATCCACAAAATCACAATGGCAGTGGTCGTTTATGAGTTGGGAAATCATTTCTGACTCGCAAAAGGGCTTTTACAACAGTGTCCAATTTGCAAACAAAACAGGGTCTGGAAGGGGTGTCCCCCTTCTATTTATGAGTCAAAGAGGAATGTAAAAAATGGTTTTTGACAGCAATTATGTTCGCAAACCATTTCTCATATACTGACACCTCAAACGGGGTGGTCCCTTTGGCACCCTGTCCCCTTTTCAAAGCTTGAAAAAAGTTTCATGGAATGTTTCCATTGGTCCTGTGGACTACTGCAAACTCTCAGACAAACGTTTTTAAATAAAACAAAACTTTTTTTTAAAACAGACCCATTTCATTTTTGTAAAACAGGCTGCATTTAAAAATTAAAAAAAATATTTAAACAGAGACACAGACGTGGAGGTCTGCTGAGCCTCGCAGATCACCATTTCTGTGATTCGCAGGGTGTCACAAATAATGACCTTCCCAATGAATATTGCTTGGCATGTCATTCTGCAACTACCTGTGATTCAGAATGTTTTGAACCAACAAAAGGTCGGTTCACAAAATACCATTGGCAAAAGTCAGTGCACAACTTGCAACCATTTTTTATGAATGGAATAACAGTACTCAGAAACACACACTAATAATACCCAACACATTAATGTCAAGATAAAAAAAAAAGAAAATTATTTTAATGTACATTAAACCAATTCCTATGCTTATAATTCACAATATGGGGGGGGGCGTTGCCACAGCCAGGCCGACACACAATGTGTTCCTGCTGAGCTCCGGGCGAGCACTACTCAAGGCATCCTCATCTCCTATCTAAAGACAGAGACTGACATACAATCATGTTAGGGTAACCCCCCTTGCCTCTCTCAGTGCCCTGGCCCACAACTGAAATACCAAAACTTGCCTAAAAAATACTAATGCAAATCAGTACCCACGATGCCACCTAAAACACCTGAAACAAGACGACGGGTGCAACAGTTTAACAGGTTGTGAAAGAGGTACAAGAACTCCAGAGTGATCCATTTCCGAAGCTGTCATCCACAGGGGAGTGACAAGACTCATGGTGGCACCCTTAGGCCCCTCCAGCAGTGCCAGCTTCCTATAGGTAAACAACAGCTGGTCTGGAACCTCAATTGGCTGCCACTGCCTCACCCAGAAAGAGAACTCACAGGCCTAACACCACACCTGGGACACAGGTGGGAGGTTTTGCTCTCCAAGGAACAACAGCTGACACATGCCCCCCTCCAGGCCACCAAGAGACCATCACTGACACTCCTAACTTTAAATCCAGAGGTGATTCCTTAGCCTGAAGTAAATCATGTGGCCCAACCCAGATATTTCAAAGGGACGCTACCCAATCCAAGATGGCGAGCGCCACTCTGGAATAAATAACCTCAAATACTGAAGGCTGTAGCAGGGGGGGCGCTTGCCTGATGGACCAGTGAAATAAGCCAATCCCAAAAGACAAGGCCCTTGACTCTGGGACACAAAGCGGCCTAAAATCAGCACAATACTGGTGGTCACACCCTAGACTTCACTATGCACTATCACCCAGCACTTAACTTTAGAAACACCTCACAAACACCTGTGGTCAGAGTCCTTGGTCAGACCTGTGGTCAGAGTCAAGCCCATCAAACATCAATATATGGCCTTCCCCAATTCCCTGGTTTCAACCTTCCATAGCTCCCAGCTAGACTAGCTCAACAACCATGATAGTAGCTACTAAAACTGAAGCCTCAAAGATACCTAGAATGAAGGAGATGCTTCATCAAAAAGAAAAAAGTGATAAAACCCTTTAGCCACTTGTTGATCTGACCACCCAATCCCATGATGTTAGGAGGTCCTGTTTATTTCTCAACAACTACAATCACCCTCAACAAAAGCAGACATGCAACTTGTGTTAGCTGATTTTAAAAAGGACATGACAGCATTCCACCAGGATTTTCACAAAGTTATTGCAGATCTCGACCTCTCAGTTCAAAAAGCAGAGTGCAGACTAGATCAGATGGAAATAACTTTGGTGGAACATGTTCAAGAAAATGATGATTGAGATGCAGACTAGAGAAACTAGAGGAGCAACAAATTTGGCTTAAGGAGAAACTGGAAGATTTTGAAAATAAGTCAAGATGGAATAACATTTGTATATGATGGCTAGATTAAAACATTCCATAAGCAGCACTGGCATCCCATGTCCAAGACCTAATTTGCTAAATACTGCAGCTACCAGATGACTCTGAAGTCCAACTGGACAGCACCCATAGACTCTTTTAACCCTTTCAACAAAAATGAAAACTGGTCCCCGATGTCTTGAAACAAGTTCACTTTTACAAGGTCAAAGAATCCATCACGGCCACATATCAAACCCAAGAGATGATACAATTTAGAGGTGACCAGATTACGATCTTACAATATGTTTCTGCCACAACACTAGCTCGATGTCACAATTTTCTAGATGTGAGCGCTCACCTTCAACAGGAAAAAATTCTCTCCTGCTGGAACTACCCAAACCAACTCTACTTCATTAAAGACAATAAACACACCTCAATGAGAACTCCACAGGAAGCCAGGGAAGTCCTGAGTCTTCCGATATACCCCCAAAGTTCCAAGTCAAGAGCCAACAACATCTCTCCAAACCAAATGGAGGTCACCCCAAACAAGCAGGTCATGGCACTGAACACAAAGAATATGGCACAGCAAGGAGAAAAACACACACTCTCAATTGTCAGAAGAGGACCCCTTACCAGGACTTTGAGACACACATAAGTGTGAACATACATCCAGCAACTCTCCCATTTCTCTTGGCTTTCACTTTTCTCAATTGCATCTAAATGTATTAAGGGGTGCCACCACATTGGGGTCCCACAAACATCATCAATGAATCTGATCTACTTGCATCATTGACTCTTACTCACCCTACCTGTCTTCCAACCCTGCAGGCCCGCTTGATTCCCTTATGCGTGATATGATCGCATCCATAAAATGCTAGAATCCATCCAAAGCCCAGCTGCAATGACTATTCTCACAATTGCCACCCTTAATATATTAAAACCTCAACTCCCCATGAAACAAGGAACCCCCCTCAGATGGGCAATCCATAAATCCCTAGATGTCCTGCAACTTCAAGAAAGATTTGTGTTGGATAATGATACCAATAAATTGTGATTACATTAGTTCCCAACACAATACCTCACATCAGCCCTCAAAAAACCTATGGGTGTGGTAATCTCACTGAAATGGTGTCTTCCATTCCCACTGCATGCCAAAATGACAGAAAAAGAGGGACAACAAAAAGTAGGCCTTTAATGAAACATTGGAATCACGTTCTTAACACTCCTGACTGTCAATGAGACTAACAACCACAAACAATCATTCTATGAAGACTTGTTCCTAAAAAGTGTGGTGGTCAGTAGGGGACCTGTGCTTCTTGGAAGAGACCTCAAAGTAGTCCTAGATCCACACTACAATGGGTCCACACCAAGGGACCTAAATACTCACACCCTATTCTCCCTCTGACATGGTATGGACAGCCTAACACTGATTGATTTGTGGCACTCACAAAATGAAAGGGAAATTACACATTCTACTTTAACATACACAGGTCAGTCTCCAGGATTGACTACTTTCTAGTTGAGAGTAACTTCGCTCCCAAAGTCGTTGACACTGACAGAAGCACCACATTCCTCCAGACCATTTAGTGGTCATGATGCACCTGCACTTAATCCTTCCCCAACGTCTGCCTCAACACCAATGGGCCATTAAGGAAATTGCATTTTGTGACCTGACTGCATGAATTTATCCCAGAAACTCTAGAAAAGTACTGTAAAGTAAATAACTATGGAACTGGGGCATCGTACATGGCATGGGATGCGGCTAAGTCAGTCATTCAAGGGAGTCCTATCCCACACACCACACTCTTCACCCGATTAGCAACTGAGAAAAAAACAGATATTGACAACAGGACACATGACCTTTAACTATATCACAAACAAAATATTTCCCAGTGATTGTATCGAGAACTTAGACTAGTGTGGGATGAATTAGAACACATTTTAATAAAAGAAACAGCCAAAAAAATGCTTTACATGAACCAGAAATACTATGGCAAAGGTAAAAAAGCAGACAGGGGTTATCAACATCCTCTTGGAAAGGATACGATTTACTAACACCTTCACTCACAAGTCTCTAAAACTCATTTTTACAAACAAGAGAACTAGCTCCCACCATGACTGAGTCTTATTTCACCCTATAATTAAAACCAGATAAAGACCCCTCCTTTTGCGACTCTTAGAGGCCGATTGAGCTGGTAAACTTTGATTTGAAAATCTTCACATCAAGCCTATTCGCACGTATACACAATGCCTAACCCCTATAACTAGCAACAGTGTGTGTTTATTAAACATTGGCAGGACACCAACAACACCAGGTTAGCAAACAATTTAATTGAGGCAGCAAACAAACTCCATACACAAATAATTCTTCTCCCACTAGACATGGAGAAAACCTAAGATAGAGTAGAGAGGTAATTCATAGCAAAAATACTTGCCTGAACAGGATTGAGTCCTAACCTTACCAAACTGATGCTGGCAAATTTTAGGTAATCTACATCCTGGTTAAGCATCAATGGCAAATTGTCAGAAACACAGGCATTGCAGAGAGGAATTTAAACAAGGATGATCCCTGTCCTCCCTACTTTTCTCCCTGACCATGGAACCCCTAATGCAAAACATAAAAGCTAATCAAGAGTTCCACAGCTTTTGGCTGGGTCCTAACGAATGCAAGCTGGACCTGTTTGCAGATGATGTGCTCGGTTTAATCACAGACCCTGATACTTCTATTCCGGCATTTGTCAGAGAACTAGAATTATATGAGCGATTCTCAGAATTTAAAATAAACTAGTCTAAAATCTTCCTCACTAGGAATTACAGACCCACAAGGGATCTCCAAACCATTAATACAGAGACGGGATTTGCATTGGGTAGATCCTCAATCATATACCTGAGAGTCATCCTAACAAGGGTCAAGATAACTTTTATCCCATGACTTCTATATGTTTAGTAAGCGTCACCGTTTCCTTGCCCTCTTCCGTCCAATCAAACTCAACAGAAACTCTTCATTTTTGTCTGGGGCAATAAATCTCCAAGGTTGGCCAGAAACAAACCTTTCAAGAAACCAATGGAATAGGGTTTCCCACCAAAACAGGATACTTATAGGCTGCCCACTGCACCAGACTTTGAACTTACCATACTCAGCATGGAAGTAAAACAATACTACACGAAGATCCCAGCAGCCAACGTACTATGGCTGTCATGCATACATTGGCCAAGCCATCAACCTAACTCCACTTAGCAGCAATTCTTTGGAAACACTGGGAATAAGTTGTCTGCACTTGTGCCATCACCTTCTTCCCATACCCAATGACATCAGTCATTCATAACCTAGAGTTTCTGCCAGGCAAACAAGACCTAGGACATCCCCATTAAATACAGCACTTAACCAAACACAGACTGTGCAACCCTCCACTTAAACATCTGTATGAAGTACAGATCTAGACAACAAAATATCCAAAAACACATGGGATCGGATATTGACTAGGGAAGCCAAATCATCCATCTGCATGCAAGATAAGGAAAACTCATAAACTTCTAACAAGATAGGACCTCACACGTGCCCAACTCAAAGCCATTACAGAGGGTCCAAGCTGTGCTGGAGGGGCTGTGGGGGAGAGGTGATATGCAACAAACGTTGTGGTCATGCCTAATGGCTCAAACCTATTGGGATAAGATAAATCCAGAAAAAGAGGGGATAACTGGGATGAGTAAACTTTTTTAACTTTTACTAGTGGCCGCCTGCTGAATACTGGCACAATTTTGGAATCAAGCTTTGCCACCCATCCCACATATGGTGGACCAAGGAGAGGGCAGTCTATAGCAATGAAAAAATAACAGCAATATTATACAATACACCTTACAAATTTGAGAAAAACATAAGCATCATTTTGCAACTGTATGAAAACTGGGAAAAGACACAAGGCAGGTGTGATAGGTAGAGTGATCATTCTCCACAGGTCGGGAGCAGATGAAATGTCCTCAGAAACGTGCTCCTCAAGTGACACCCCTTGACCCACCATCAGTCCTCTATCCCATCACAACTGCAATGCCACTCCATGGTAACTCCTTTTCACCCGTAACCATGCCTCATTGGACACCAAATGCCACCCCACACACCACACCGGACCATAACCATACAGAGAAATTGTTTGGAATTGTGCAATGCTGAAACTGAATCTTGACAATCAAAAACAATTATTTGTTTACTTTTCTACATGTACATTGCAATCTTGCTGCTGTAATGAGCCAGTAGAAAGAAGTAAAAATGTTTTTAAAAAATTCAAATTAAATACACAATTACCATTGTTATAAAATACACATTCCTGACTAAATGATCTCAGAACTGACCTCTGTGTAATACTTGTACTCAACTGTTTGTCAAATGGCCAACCAATACTAAAGCTTTTGCTTACAATGTTAATCTGTGAGGGTTGAAGGTAATTACATCAGATGTAAGTACATCTGGATGAATTACATCACAGGCACTATATCTGTAGTCACTACAGCTAGAGTTCCTTGACACAAATATTTCATAGGTAAGTGGTAACTACAGACTATACTAGAGATAGAATCACAAACAAAAGTCATATATGTATTTACATGCGCAAAACAATAGAAATGCAGCTGTTACACCAATAGTTATTTCAAGTAACTATACCTCGTGCCCTAAGGTAATCATAATTTGCGCCCTCAACATGCACAGTTTTGAGCTCTATAATTTTACTGCAGATGTTGCAATAATATTATCAATGATGTCATAGAAGACACAATTACTGATGTAATACATGGGGTAATTATCACTGGATGGCAAGAGTTATAGTTATCTTGGGGCAAAAGATATACTTACTTGAAATAACTCTATCTATAACAGCTTAGTTTCTATGTTTAGTGTGTGCGCAAATTCTGATACAAACTATAATGTCCCTTTAATCTTGGACTTTTTGTGTGAATTTCTATGTTTTTTTAACTCAGCGTGAGGTTGGTCACAGGGTCTGCGGCCAACTCCTCATGGTCATCCAACCCCCTGCTGTGCATGACCTTCTGCCTTGCATGGTGGGGGGTTTGCTCTGGGCCAAGGCTGAGCCCAAACACTGTGTGCTTCTAACTCTATACCATGAGGGAGAAGCAAAAGAAGGCACACAAAATATGGGGTAAAGCACCAGGAAAAAGCAGTGAAATGAGGAGGGCACACAAAATACATGTAAAAAAAACAAGGAGAAACCAGAGAAAATGAAGGAAACGTTAGGAGCATGCATACAAAAACAGGAAAAAATAAGGAGAAAGTAGTGAAAATGAGGAAAAAGCAAGGAGAATTCACACAAAAACATGGGTGTAAAAGCAAGAGGAAAGCAATGAGAATGAGGTGAAAAACAAAAAGAAGGTACTCAAAAGATGGTGGAGAAATCGAGAAAATATTGAGAATGAAGAAAAAGCAAGGAGATAGCACACAAAAAAGAGAGAAAAAGGAAGGAGAAAGCAGTGAAGACAAAAAAAAAGCAAGGAGAAGGTACCCCAAATACATGGGAAAATGGCAAGAAAAAAACAGTGAAAATGAGTCAAAATCAAGGAGAGTCACACAAAAAAAGTGGGAAAAGCAAAGAGAAAACAGTGAGAAAGACAGGAAATAAAGGAGAAGGCATGAAAGTAATGATGAGGAAAGCAGTGAGAATGAGGAAAAAGCGATGAGAAGGCACCCACAAAACAGGGGAAAAGCAAGAATAAAGCAGTGAAAACAAGAAAAAGCAAGAAGAAGGCACATAAGGAAACATGGATTAAAGCAAGGCGAAAGCAGCGAAATCAAAGGAAAAGCAAGGACAAGGCACTCAAAAAATGGGGGAAAAGTCAAGGAGAAAGCATTGAAAATGAGGGAAAAGCAAGAAGCTGGAACACTGAAAAATGGGGGAAAGCAAGAATAAAACAGTGAAAACAAGAGAAAAGCAAAGAGAAGGCACATAAAGAAACATGGGAAAAAGCACTGAGAAAGCAGTGAAAATGAGGAAAAAGCAGGGAGAAGTCACTCAAAAAATGGGAGAAAAATCAAGACGAAAGCAGTGAAAATGAGGGAAAAACAAGGAGCGGGCACATAAAAAATAGGGGAAAAATCAAGAAGAAGGCAGTAAAAATGAGGGAAAAACAAGGAGTGGGCACACAAAAAAATGGGGGAAATCAAAGAGAAAATTGAGAAAGAGGGAAAAGCAAGTAAAAGGGACACAGGATACGGGGAATAAAGTAAGGACAAAGGAGTGAAAGGCATATAGAATTCGGAATAAATGCAAGGAGAAAGCATGGAGAAGGTGCACAAAAAAATGGGGAGGGAAGCAAGATGAAAGCAGTGAGAACGAGGCAAAGGAAATGGGACGCCACACACTAAACTAGGGAGAAAACAGGAGAACAAGGGAAAGGCAAGGAGAAAGAACTCAAAAAATGTGGGAAAAGTAAGGAGAAATCAGTAAAAAATGAGGGAAAGCAAGCTGAATAGACAAAAAATGAGTGAAAAGGAAGGAGAAAGCAGTGAAAATGAGGGAAAAGTGAAGAGTGGGCACTCAAGAAAATGGGGAGAAATCAAGGAGAAAGCAGTGAGAAAGAGGGAAATGCAAGGCGAAGGCACACAGAGTACAGGGAAAAGCAAGGACAAAGCAACAAAAAGAAGGAAAAGCAAGGAGAAGGCAAATAAAAAATGGGGAAGAGAAAGGAGAAAGCAGTGAAAAAGACAGAAAAGCAAGTGGAAGGCACTTAAAAATGGGGAAAAGCAAGGAGAAAGCAGTGAGAACAAGGGAAAAGCAAGTAGAGTGCACACTAGAAGTGGGTGAAAAAGCAAGGTGAAAGCAGTGGGAAAGAGAGAAATGCAAGGCACTCAACAAAAGGGGGAAAAATCTAGGAGATTACAGTGAGAACGAGGGAACAGAAAGGAAAAGGTAAACAAGAAACAAGAAAAAAGCAAGGATAAATCAGTGAAAACAAGAAAAAAGCAAGGAGAAGGCACACAAAAGGCTGAAGTAAAGCAAAGAGAAAGCAGTGAAAATAAGGAAAAAGGAAGGAGAAGGCACACGAAACGGGGGGAAAAGCAAGGACAAAGCAGTGAGAATGAGGGAAAAGCCAGGAGAAGACACACAAAAATAGGGGAAAAGCAATGAGAAAACAGTGAGAATTAGGAAAAAAAAAGAAGGCATGCTGAGTACAGGCAAAAAAGCAAGGAGAAAGCAGTGAAAATGAGGGAAAAGCAAGGTTGGGGCACACAAAATATGGGGACAAAGTAAGGAGAAAGTAGTGAAAATGAGGGAAAAACATGGGGAAGGCACACAAAAACAGGGTAAAAAGCTAGGAGAGAGCAGTGAGAAAAAGAGAAAATCAAGGAGAAGAAAGTAAAATGGGAGAAAATGCAAGGAGTAAGCAGTGACAATGAGGGAAAGCAATTAAAAGGCACTCAAAAATGGGGAAACAAAGGGAGACAGCAGTAAATATGAGGGAAAAGCAGAGAGCAGACACACAAGCAATGGAGGAAAAGTAAGAAGAAAGCAGTGCAAAGAAAGGAAAATCAAGGAGAGGGCACCCAAACATGTGTGAAAAAGCAAGGTGAAAGCAGTGAGAATAAGGGAGAAGAAAGGAGAAGGCACTCTACAAACGGGGGAAAATCAAGGAGAAATCAATGAGAACAAGGAAAAAGTCAGGAGAAGGCTCACAAAAATAATAGAAAAAACAAAGAGAAATCAGTGAAACCAAAAGAAATTCAAGGAGAAGGCACACAAAAAATGGAAGAAAAAAAATGTAAAAACAGTGAAGAAGAGGAAGGCACAAAAAAAGTGGGAAAAAGCAAGAAGAAGGCCTTTAGAATGAGGGAAAAGCAGGGAGAAGGCACACAAAAAAAGAGGGAGAAAGGAGCAAAAAAAGGAAAAAGCAAGGAGAAGGCACTAAAAAAACAAGAACATAAACAAGAAGAAGGCAGTGAAAATGAGAGAAAAGGAAAGAGAAGGCACACAAAAAAGAGGGAAAAACCAAGAAGCAAGAAGGGAGGGAAAAGCAAGGAGCAGGCTCATACAAACATGGAAAAAGCAAAGAGAAGGAATTCAAAAAATCGGAGAAAAGCAATGAGAAAGCATTGAGAAGGAGGGAAAAGCAAGTAGCAGGTCCACAACAATGTGGAAAAGCAAGGAGAATCCACTAAAAATTAGGAAAATGCAAGGAGTGAGCACACAAAAAATGGGTGAATGTGAAAACAGTGAGAATGAGGGAAAGCAAAAATAAGGCACTCAAAATTTGGGAATGTTGAGTAAGTGGGTATATGAGTGGGTGTATGGGGATGTTATGGCTCAGTCGGTGGCTGTTATGGGAATAAACGAAGATTGTATTAACTGTGTAGATAGCTGTGTAACTGTATGAATGGCTTTATGGGTGTATAAGTTGGTGTGTGAGTAATTGTATTGCAAAGCGATTGTGTGACTGATTATATGAGTAAGCAAATAGGTATGTGAGTGCATTTTGCAATCAGTGAGTGTTTTTGTATAGTTGTATGGTTGTGTGAATGAGTAGTTGTGTGATGTGTCAGTGGATATTTGAGAGGTTTGTAATGGCATGTGAGTGGGGTGTGAGAGTCTTTATGTGGTTGATGTCATGAGTGATATCATTTGAGATGTCATCAGTGTTGTTACTGACCTGTGATGAGTGATGTAATATGTGAGTCATAAGCAGTGTATTGCGGGTATAAGCTATGTTTTGTGTGAGTCCCTGTAACCCTTGGTTTTTTTGTGAATTTCTAAGGTTTTGTTTTATTCTATTGCCTAACTATAACATCCCTGTAACCTTTGTTTTTTTCAGTGATTTTCTATGTTTTTTTAAATGCTGTGGGGAGTTGGCTGTAGAGCCTGCCTGCCTGTGGGCAGCACCTATGGTCAACACCCCACGTAATGTAGCACACCCATGTTCTAATATAAAGACAAGAAGTACACACATGTGAAATGTGGGAAGAAGGAAGGAGAAAGGTGGGCAAAGTAAAGGAAACTAAGGACAAAGCACAGAATAAATCAGGGAAAAAGCATGGAGAAAGCAGTAAAAACATAAAAAAACTAAGGTGCAGGCACACAAAAAATGGATGAAAAAGCAACCAGAAAGCAATTAAAATTAAGGGAAACTAAGAAGAGAGGAGAAAAAAACTGCATTAATAATAAGATGAAAGGAGTGAAAATGAGGTAAAAGTAAGGAGAGGGCATACAAAATATGGAACTGAAAGGAAGGACAAGGAAGTAAATATGAAGGAAAAGAAAGAAGATGGCACACAGAAAAATGGCCATAAAAGTAAGAAGAATTGTTTGATGTTGAGTTTAATGTTTAAAACATTTTTGGGGGGGAGTCGCAGATCTGTCCCAAACCACCTCAGTACTTTTTCCGGAACTGTGGGAAGGTCTCAAACATGGCCTATTTTTTCACAGTAGCTAAAAACATATATAGACTTAATAATTATTGTTTGAGGTTAGTAGTTTTTTACAATAGTCGCAATTCCTACAAAACATTTTTTTTTTTTAAGTCTGAAAGCTTATCCTAATTCTTTTCTGGGATTTGCGATGACATTGTGATGATGTTGCAACATCATTGCGAATCCAATGTGACCCAGAAATAAATGAATTCTAGTGGTTAAAACAGATGCAATCACTTTAATTGAAAGTACCCTCCTTTTTTGATGCTTTGGGTGTGGTTGCTATTATTCAGAATTTGGCATACAAAGCTTCAGGTTTTTTTGGTGTTTCTGTTTGTTTTTTTGTTCCTCTAAAGAATGGCATTGGTTGCTTAAATACCTGCAGGTGCTTCTGGATCAGAAAATCCTCCCCATCATGATAGCAGCTCTTCATCTGATGAAGATGTTTCTCTGAAGAATGAAAGCGTAGCGTGGACATTTTTCCCCATACCTTCTAGACAAAAAAGTGAATGCACAGAAAGTAGCATGCATGTTGTACAAGAAGACACTTTTGCATGGTACTAACAAGAAGTACTTTTCTGGTACTCCCAGCATGCAAAACAACTTGCTAACCATCCACCCAAGACATCTGGCATGAGCAGAGAGGAAGCGTGATGTCAGTGACAATCCCTCAGCTGTGGTAAGAGAAGTGCTTCCTGGTACTTCAACGGCTTCACAACCAACATCTGGAGAACCATGCTGAATATCTCAGTTTGGAATTCTAGGCCAGTTTTGCTTGCAGTGCAACAAAGTGCTAAGTACAGGGGAAACAGTTGATACCTGCCCTTGTAGACCTTTGTGACACCCACCAGTGGGAAAAAAATAAATTCGTACTGTTTCTTCCAGCACTATTTCTGTGCTTTTTGTTCTGAGGATAATGTTTTGCAGTTTATTTTGAAAAACAAAGCAAACAGCCCAAAAAATAATTGTTGGAAAAAAACATAAAAAGCCAAAACCACCTAAAAAAATAAACTGTGAATAAACGGTGTCCCTTGGTACCACCTATTGTGGATAAAAAAGAGAAATGTAATGGTATATGTGTGAATAGGTTTTTTTTATTTGTGAGAGTTAGTTTAATAGAAGGTATGTGTATAGATTATCATGTCTGCTGTTATGTATGCATTTGTGCTTGGGTATGCTAGTTTATGATCTGTGTGTGCTTGGGTGTGTCAGTGTATACATCATTGTGTGACTGGTTATCTCAGTGTATGTAACAATGTGTGCCAGGGTGTGTCAGCATATCCATCAGTGTGTGCCATGGTATGTCAGTGTATGTGTCAGCGTGTGCCTGGGTACATCAGTGGATGCATCAGTGTTTGCTTAGGTATGTCAGTTTATGCATCAGTGTGTGCCCGGGTGTGTCAGTGTATGCGTCAGTGTGTGCTTGGGTGTGTCAGTGTTTTTATTAGTGTGTGCCTGGGTGTGTTAGTGTATGCATCAGTGTGTGTCTAAGCATGTATGTGTATGCATCAGTGTGTGCCTGGGTGTGTTAGTGTATTCATCAGTGTATTCCTGAATGTGTCAGTGTATGTATGAGTGTGTGCCTTGGATGTTAGTATATGTTTGCATGTTTGCCTGGGTGTGTAAATGTATGCATCAGTGTTTACCTGGGTGTGTCAGTGTGTGTGTGTGTCAGTGTGTGCCAGTGTGTGTCAGTGTATATGTCATTGTGTGCCTGGGTATGTCAGTGTATGCATCAGTGTGTGCCTGGATGTGTCAGTGTATGCATCAGTGTGTCTGGTATGTGAGTGTATGCACAAGTGTGTGCCTGGGTAAGTTAGTGAATGCATCAGTGTGTGTGTGTGTGTGTGTTAGTGCATGTATGAGTGTTTGCCTGGTTGTGGCAGTGTATGTACCATTGTATGCCTGGGTGTGTTAGTCTATGTATCAGTGTCTGCCTGGGTAAGTCAGCATATGAATTAGTCTTTGCCTAGGTATGTCAGTGTATGTATCACTGTATGTCCTGTGTGCACCAGCATATGCATCAATGTCTGCTTCGGTGTGTTAGGGTGTATATCAGTGTGTGCCCAGGTGTGTTAGTGCATGCCTTAGTATATGCCTGAGTGTGACAGTTTATGTATCAGTGTGTGGCTGGATGTGCTAGTTTATGCATGACTGTGTGCCTCAGTATGTTAGTGTGAGTATCAGTGTATCCCTGGATGTCTTAGTGCATACAGCAGTGTGTGACTGGGTCTGTCAGTGTATTTATCAGTCTGTGCCTTGGTATGTTAGTGCATACATCTGTGTGCCTGGGTATGTTAGTGTATACATACATTTGTGCCTGGATATGTTAGTGTATGCAACAGTTTGTGCCTAGTGTGTCAGTGAATGTATCAGTGTGTGCCTTGGTGTGTCAGTGCATGCATTAGTGTGTGCCTGAGTCTGGGTGTTGCAGTATATGCATGAGTGTGTGGCCAGCTGAGGTAGTGCATGTACAACTATGCATGTGGATGTATCAGTGTTTTCATTAGTGTGTATTAGTGTATCACTGTAATTACCTATATCTGGTTGGGTATATTTATGGCTGATCTATGAATGGAGAAAGTCTTAAGTAGATACCTACATTACTGCAATAAATGGGTCCATTAATGTATGTAAAAAGAAAGATAACATAAATAGAATTTAAAGTTTCATATTATGAATTTGGGGTCAGATCTATGAAAGCTTTTTGCATTTGCAAGCCGTTTGTGAATGCAAAAAGCCATTTCAGAATGTATGAAAGACATTGTGAACGTAATTTTAAGGAATCGCTAAAATAGCGATTTCTTAAAATTGCGACCCTGTTTAGAGAGTCGCAAATTTAGACTCTCTAAATAAGAAATCACAAATAAGGATTCCTTATTTGCGATTTCTAAGCACATGTAAGAAGCAATTCCTAAATGTGATTTGGGCATTTAGGAATGGCTATTTACCACCAAGTTGAACTTGGTGCGAACCATGTGCACATTTTAAAAATGCATTTAAAATGCATTTGTAAAATTTACATGTAAAGCACACATGCCCTTTTGGCATGTGTGCACCTTACATGTTGCAAAAAAATATTTTGGGGTGCAGCAGAGGGGGCCTAGTTAAGAAATCCCAATTTTGGAAATGCAAAAAATTTGCAGATATAGGCCTACAGGCCCATAGGTGTGAATGGGGCCGATATTGCAGTTTGCGATTCAGTAATAGCATTTGCGATTTTTAAGAAATCGTTATTACCGAATCGTAAATGTGATACATTGCATTTTGCGATTCAGAAATAGCGATTTCTTAAAAATTGCTATTTCTGAATCGCAAAAGGCATTCTTGGTACATCTGGCCATTGATTTTTAAAGTTTCACAAACTGTACTGAAAAGTTGTTAATAATAAAACAGAACAAATGTATATCTTGTAAAGCAATCATAAATATAGTTTATGTATTTTCATATGTTTACACCATAAATGAAGGTTGTGTACATACTCATCACTGAGTGTAACAAAAACCCATACGTGTATAGTACATTACTTTAAATTAATATTACAATGTATCACAATCACTACAAATAATTACCTAACTGTTTTACATATGCGTGTTAAGTAATATAACAGATATATGCTTAATGTAAGAGGTTTTGTATTTAAAGTGTTAGAATAGAATTAATATGTGTGAAGTATAGCAGTAAATGAAAAGCCTTATAAAGACATCGCCCTTGGTAGGCCGCATGATGTTGTTAAATCTAAAAATCCATAAACAAGGAGCAGAGTATGTCAGTGTTATAATCCTAATTCTTTTTATAATTTTGCAGCTGTTCTTGAAACATCTGTTTGATTGTGACTGGCTTCTTATAATATTCTGTCAATCCACTTTAACATTCTAAAAACAAGTCAATATCCCCAAATATGTTTAACTTTATTAACTTTAGCAGTATGTCTCTTGGTTTCTACTTTGTGATTTCTGTTTTCTAATTTAGTGGTTTCTCTGTTGTTTTGTTGCAGGAGTAAGTGCATTTCAGTATTAAGAATCTCTTATGTAGATATCACCTTTGGTAGTCTTTATAATGTCTTAGCTTATTGTATTAGAAGTCCCAGAAGTATATTAATTCATTTATTAAGTGATAATCCTCTTAGGAGTTTTATTTCAAGAAAGAGTAGACAGGAATATGGTAGTTTATAAGGTAATCTCTGCTTGAATGTAAGGTTGCTGTCGTTGCACTCTGTCCATCCAGTTGTATTTTCCAAGTAGATGGCATAGGGTCCAGACGCAATACTTAGTCCTTCATGAAAAATAATGGCTATACAGCGGTATGCTTTACCAGAAATAGAAATTTGCCCAGCTTCAAAAATTTTAATTTGCATTTCCAATTTAGATCCATGTGCTCTGCATCGCTGGAGCATTCGAATGATATATTTGCCAGTTCTTCTTATAGTCATAGTTGATAGAAGTTCTGAGTGACATTTTGTGCATGTATTATTCTGTGATGCATCTTTACACAATTTGTCACAACTGACAGTTTTACAGTCTGGTAGACTTAAGCAGATAAACCTTTCTAAATCGATTTCTGTATGTGATGAAAAATTATTTTCACAGTCATGTTTCAATGAATAACTACGTCCAAGTAGGCTGTCAATAGGTACCATCTGTTCTTCTAAAATGCCCAGGGGCAGATTTACGAGCCCCTTGCGCCGCCTTAACGCCACCTTTACGTCATTATAGTGAGGGTAAGATGGCATTAAGTTGGCCATTTCCCCATGCCATATTTACAAAGTGGCACAATGTGCCACTTTGCAACCCCTTGCGGCACATTGTGCCCAACCCACGCATAATGTATGTGGGGGGATATTGCCACAACAGCGCCAACATTTTTGATGCTGTTGTGGTAACAACCATCACAACCGGTATTGTGCAGCCGCGGTGTCACTAGGGAGGTAAGAGGGATGCAAAAACCTGGCCCATCAGGACTGATGCACCACTCTCTTGTAAAGTTGTCCCCAAATATGACCAGTGAAGAGTAATGATTCAGTATACAGATCTGCAAGCTCTCTAATAGAGGATGCAGAATATGTTTTTGTTCTACCACTGTGCAAGCATTCTAATAAGGTAAAGATTGCAGAACGCAATAGTTTATCTTTTATCTCTTCAATTGTGTGAACCAGATGAGATAAAAGAAGAGCACATTGAGAACTACATTGGCAGAGCAGGTGACTCCAGAATGGTTTGACAACTGGTAACCAACTATTTCACCAGCACTTTTATTTTTTTCCAAAACTTCTTTCTTCTCTTTCTTCCACTTTTTCTCAGAAATGTCACTGTTATTTTTTGGAGTATTTTGTTTCACTAAGATTCTAGGCTTTTCTTAAAGTGGATACTGTCCTAAATGAGGAGCTTACAGGCATCTCAAACGATTATACTCTTTTACACAACTTGAATCGGCATTTACTTTGCTGCCATCAAACTCTATGATATACAAACTGGACACATTTAAATCTGTCACAATGCTACATATGACATACCTTCCTTGAACATGGTACTAGCAATGTTAATAAATGCTGCATCTGCAATTAAACCTTCAGATATATGGATTGTTACAACATATGCTAGAGACACTTTGAAATGTTTCCTTCAAACATACGTCTATTACAAGCAAAAAAAATGCAGCAGATCCTGCTATCTGTTTTAAAACTTCAAGCTAATCAAACTTTACTACGGGGGGCCAGTTCACAAAGGTAAACCTAGACACAAAGGTAATTTATGAGTATTAATCTTTAGGTCTGCACTCGGGGTAGAGATCCACCCCGAATGAGGGCCTGAAGATAGTACTCATAAATGCCCTCTGTAAACTTAGATGTTTGGTCTAAATTTTGACCAAACATCTAAGTTTACCTTTGTGAATCAGCCCCTAGATATTCAACCTCATACCTGTCTATAAAAAATAAAAGCATCTATTTTGCCTATGGCACCATTAACGAATCCTTCCTCAATGTTTAAATTATGCTGCAAAATTACCGTACAGTGTTTACAAACCCGTAAATACTTTTCTAATACTGTAGCTGTGGAAACAGACTTCTCCAAAGAATTCAATTTTGATGGTAGTTTTCCAGTCAACAGTATTACTCCTTGGTGTTCCATTGTATCAATTGCTGTAAGAGCCAATATCTGTTCGTTCTCCAGTTGTAGCAATTGTTCATTAAAAAATGAACATTTCTGAAGAGTAGGCATTATACAAACAATGTATTTTTGTTGCTGAATAAAGTCAAACATTAGCTGTGCGGCAGAATATTTTGAAGGAAATATCTTCTATAGAAATTGAGTTTGCAAGGAATGTTTTCCTTCTTTTGACAGTACTCCTACTCTAATATCCTTCAAAATTTGGGCATACTGCATATCAGATGTTTGACACCAGTTTCTAATTGGTTCTTTGTGTTGGAAATTCAAACAAATGTTTACATTTCCAATACTTCATAAAGACTTTTCAGTTTCTTTAATGTAGAAGCACCTAAAACACAGACAGTCCTTTCACAGGCATAAGTTGTAATAAATCACCCAAAACATTAATATGCTTTCCTCCAAAAATCATATCATATTTTGTCTTTAGTATCGGTTTCATTCTCAAATAGACAAAGGTAAGCATTGAGCTTAAGACCATGATCACCTCATTAATGATTTTAAGTTTACATTTCTTCAACACTCTGGCAAATTCATAACAAACTTCACCAGAAAACGTTTGGTACTCCAGTTTATTATTGTGTTCAAAAGAAAGCAGAAGTAGTCAATGCAAGGTAATTCCTTAAATGTTGTATGCAGCTAATCCTATAGGTGCTGTTCCTACATATGACAAAAATGGAATCTTTAGTCCTCTGCAGGTAAGTGGTTAGAACTTGAATCAAAAAGCTTTTCCCAGTGCCAGCTTTTTTGCTGACATACAATAGAATTGATGTTAATGTTGAACATTTACATTGATTCTTTTCATGGAGTAATCCATGCTCTACTTTTCTTTCACTCCTATATATCTTTCTATCTATTCATCATTCAGCTGTCCAACTATCTGTTTCAAGTCAACATTTCCTTTGCTTGATTGCTGCATTGCTCTCTCTACCTCATTCATGGTTATTGCAGTTTCAATTTTCTTTTATTGGCTGTCTAAGAGGATCTTGACTAAGAGGTCAGGAATTCTGTCTGCTTTGTGAACTATCGTTTGCTCTCTCAGAAGCAAATGTATTGTTTCCCCATGTTCAATTTCTTCATGTAACATGTGCAGGTACAGCATTCAAAGAAAGAGTCTTCCTAGCATTCATACTGCCATACTGTCCAAGTAACTCAGTTTTCGAACACCAAGGCTTGTATAGTTGGCGAAGTGCTAAGTGCAGTGTGACAGCTGAGGTGGTTTATTAAATTATCTTTTACATGTTGCAACCAACTACAGGATATTTATCTTCATCTATGTTTTCTGTCACACTGTTTCTATACCCATAGTGTTGCAGAAGTTTATAAAGGCACATGTTTTCGAAGTATAGATTATTCTTGGATAGTAGGTATCCAACATATTTGTTTTTACAAGTACTCTCTGGCTCGAAATCTACTAGGTACAGAATTTTCGGGAAAGACTTCAAGACTCTGTTTCGCATGAAGGCAAGGCCAAGAGCAATCCAAACAATTCCCCTAGACTTTCAGTAAAACTTAGGTGAACTCAACTTGTCACAGCACTCATAGTAACTTACCTCCCTATGCGAAAGCTTTTTCAAGCTGAAGTTGCACAATTTCTTGGTTAGAGATTTTTCTGCAGAAATATCCTCCCACATTTCCTTCATCTCTGTCTTCTCTGATTTTGTAATGTACAAAGTGACATAGCTAGCAACAGCAATGGAGTTGTCTGCAACAAACTGTATGCCCATTTTTGCATTCCAGAATTTCAGAATGACAGGATCATAACTTTATATACTTGTAGGTCTCTGACCTTCTCATATTACATATTTTCTGTGATTTTCCTATCAGTGTATACCTGATTGCAGATAAAAAGCTGTTCACTCTTCCATTGGAAATGATACGTCCTGGAAATCCAAAATTACACATTATATAAAATGTTTCCTTACATTTGTATCTTCAGCAATAGTATTTGACACATCTTTGTGTTTCAAACCATACAAAATGGTGCCTTAGGCCTCTGTCCCATTGTCTTTTGGAATAGAGCATGTAACATTCTGTTCTATGAAAGACAGTACAGAGTCATTACTGTCAGTTCCAAATGTTGGTGCATCCTTTATCCATAAGAGCATGTGTATATGAGGAGCACCTCTTATCTGGTACTCTTTACACAAAAATAAATCTGTAACTTCCGCAGGTGAAGGGTTTGTTTTGTATCAAATGAAACCTAGCATTGCTTGAAACCTGTGATTAAAATACCAACAGACATTAGCGGGCTCCAAAGAACAAAGTTCTACAGCTGGCTTCTCTAAGAAACCCAAGTAAATTAAATCACCCCATGCATACTCTACACAACTAAGTGTCACAAACCAACTAGGCACACCTAGGTTTCAGAGCAAGTTATCCATGATGACAATACCAATATTCGTTGGTTTCACCTTGATATCCTATCCAATTGATTAAGTTTTACTCCAGGTTTATATTTTGTACATTGTCAGCAAACTCCCTTGCAGAGAGATTTTGCAGATTAACTCCTTTAGAATGTGGTTTACAGTGTAAAACAGTCTTGAAAAGTCACTCTCAAATAACAGATGGAATCTATAGGGAATATACTTGCGAAACCTAGGGTCCTCTGAATACAGTCTTGTTGACCTGTACTCAGCTGCTGAGATTTGTGGTAAACAGCAAACTACTGAATGTTTTTCCCACACATTCATTGGCGCTCCTTTAGCTTGTTTCATTTGAAACAGACTAATGGTATACCCAACACTTCTTTGGAATGTAGTACATGGATACTGCAGTGCTCACATGTTTAATCAGACTCCTGTTTATCCACTTTTTCTATTTGTTCACTTGATTGTAATGCTTCATCATCAATACAAGTTACATATCCAATAATATCAACATTTTTGTGAAAAACGTGATTTTCCTTCAAGGATAATGCAACTTTTTTCACTTTATTTACATCTACTCTTGCCATGCTTTTTTAAAATTTTTGGTGGGCACACCTTTTACTAGAATGATGAGTGATTTGTCTATACCTTTCTCAATACCCACAGTCTCAAAATTTTCAAAAAAAGCTAGCAGTAAGTAGACAACTCTACCTTTATTTCTTTCTGTAGCTCTGTTGGTGGTAGTTTTCCTGTCTTCGGTTCCATTGGAATTTCTGATTGAAATGTATGTATAGTTTGAAAGAGAATTGTTTCATAAACATTTAACTGTTGACGTTCTACTGGGATCAATACCAGTTCTAATCTGTTATGTATTGCTCTAGTTGGCATTTTAGTATCCTTTAATTTATCATAACAATATTTACATATTGTTTGTTTTGTGATTGAATCAAAACATTCTCCTGCAAATATATATGTACCACATTCCTGCCATTTACATCTGTTTTCTTCCTCAGTTTTAGAAAATACGAGTTTGGCTTTTTTAGTTAGTGAGGTGACAACAAATACAAACACATTCTGTTTTTTCTGAAGATACTGTGTTGAACTTGGCTATCTCATGTGTACATTTTTCAAAACTAATCTCTGTGTCCTGTGGCTCTACACTTCCAGTCATTACTGCCTCATTTCCCTACACTCCTTTTCAGGAGCAAAGAAACAAAACTGAACATCTTCACAAACTTTCTCTACCTTTGCCACAGTACAGGCAATAGAGCTCTATTTATTTCTACTAAACACAGAGCTGGAGTTTTTACATAGTAAAGGCTCCTAACTAAATGTCATATTTTTGAATGATGCACAGCTAACATTCTAAAGTGAAGAAAAGTGCTTTTGCACAATGTCACGTGCCATTAAATGCCCTTCTAAGTTACTGTATTTCCTAATTGCGCATGGTTCTAATACTTGCAGCATTACAACTTTCTGTTTCAGACTTCTGCATGAAAATTCTCTTAGGAAAGTTCTCAATTTATTAATTGAATCTAGAGCAAATACTGCTACATGTCCACTTGTATACAGGGACCTGTCTACACCTTCCCTGAACCTCTTCAGCTATCACTTCTATCATACTCATATCTAGGAACTATCTCTTGATTTTCTATAGGAGTTCTGCCTTTTACTTCATAGCATCAACCAGTTGTTGTAACTGCATATATTAAGTAAGTGGTGTTGTTTCCTCTGTTTCTTTCTTCTTTGCTTCTTATCAGGCATTCTGATTTTTTAAAAAATACAAGTAGATATCTGCAAAGCAAATAAAAATACATTTAGTTCCACTAAAAATAGTATTAAAGTACATACTATAAACAATCAGGTATGTTAGTGCGCTCACTGGCATGTACATGGGTGTGACACGGACTGCTATAGTCTTTTTTAGGTGTATCTATATGAGTCTTCATGTGCAGTTGTTTGAAAGTTAACCTAGCAATAAACCTGCACACACAGGCTCTGCAGTAGTAGGCTCAAGCCATGTTTGAGGGGCTACTTGTCTGTATAGGTGTTTGAGCTTTGTTAGTACTTGACTACATATCTGACTGAGTGTATCTGTTCTCTACAGGTGTGCCACCAGACCTTTAAGTAATTATGCTAGCATATCACTAGCTCTTTCAGTAACTGTATGGGTCCATAAATGTGGATGTAAGTAACTGCATGAATGGCTTATTGGCTGTCCTGATGAGTGTAACTGTATATGCAACTGGTAGATACATAACTGCTGTCTGAGCTTGTGCATGAATGTATAAGTGCCTTTTTCACTCTGACTGGGTGTGTGAGTTGTTGTATGCTTTTGTTAATATTTATGAGAGTTGCAGTATGGGTGGGATACTGCATATACATCTGGATGTTAGTGTCTCCAAGTGCACTTGTAACTCAGTAAAACTGAAAGGAACATGTCTAACCATTTAAAATGAAGATACTCTGACCTATTGTCAAATTACATCCTATCTGTGGTGTGAGTTATGTGTAGTAAAAGGACACTTTAAGGCTTAGGAAACAGCTTTTGAATGCTATGTGAAGCTGACAGTAAAACCACACACTCACGCTTTGCAGTACTAGGCCCAACCCATGCTTGAACCACAACTTGTATGGATGGTTGAGTATAGGCTGTGACAGTAATCAACTACATATTTGAGTGTGCTCATCAGTCCCTCTGTGGGTGTGCCACCAGATGTTTCAGTAAGTATGCAGGTATATCACTGCCTCTTTCAGTAACTCTATGAATTAGTGAATTTGTACGTAAGTGGTTGTATGAATTGCTTACTTGTTGGGTTAGTGAGTACAAGGGTATGTAACAATACAATCAATTAGCTCAGATACGGCTGGATATATGACTGCTGGGTGGATGTATGTGTGAATGTGTAAGAGCCTTTGTTGCTGTTTGACTGGATGTGTGAGTGCCTCTATGCTTTTGTAAATATGCATGTCAGTTGGAGTGTGGGTGACAAACAACATAAATAACTGAGCACAGTGGTCTACAAGTGCATAGCTAACTCACTGAAACTCAAAAGGACATGTTTTACCTTTAAAGCAAAAAGCACTCTACCCTGTGGCCTACCTACAGCCTGGATGAGGGGTGAGTTATGTGTACTAAAATGAGAGTTTAAGACTTGACAAAGGCATTCTTAATGTCAAGTCCAGCTGGCAGTAAAACTGCACACAAGGTTCTAAAGTAGTAGGCCAGAGCCATATTGAAAGGTCTATGGGGGTGATTCTAAGTCCGGCGGGCGGCGGAGGCCGCCTGCCAGACTTCCCCCACCAAAATACCGCTCCGCAGTCGAAAGACCGCTGAGGGTATTTTGGGATTTGCCCTGGGCTGGCGGGCGACCGCCAAAAGGCCGCCCGCCAGCCCAGGGCAAATCAACCTTCCCACGAGGACGCCGGCTCAGAATTGAGCCGGCGTAGTGGGAAGGTGCGACGGGTGCAGTGGCACCTGACGCGTATTTCAGTGTCTGCAAAGCAGACACTGAAATACTTTGTGGGGCCCCCAGGGGCCCCTCGGCACCCCCTACCGCCATCCTGTTCCTGGCGGGAGACCCGCCAGGAACAGGATGGCGGTAGGGGGTGTCAGAATCCCCATGGCGGCGGAGCACGCGGAGGATTCTGCAGGGCAGCGGGAAACCGGCGGGAGACCGCCGGTTTCCCGCATCTGACCGCGGCCGAACCGCCACGGTCAGAATGCCCTGCGGGGCACCGCCGGTCTGTCGGCGGTGCTCCCGCCGACCCTGGCCCCGGCGGTCTCTGACCGCCGGGGTCAGAATGACCCTCTATATGTCTGGATGAGTGAGTAGGCTGTATCAGTACTTGACAACATATCTGAGTGAGTGTGTCTTATAATTTATGCATGGTTCTGTGTTTGGGTATATTAGTGTATACATGACTGTGTAGCTGGATCTATTAGTATGGGTATGATACTGCATGTATAATTGGGGGTATGAGTATGTAAATGCACTTGTAATTCAGTGAAACTCAAAAGGGCATGTATTACCATTTAACCACAAAGCACTCTGCCCTATGGCCTACCTACAGCATCGTTCAGGGGTGAGTTATCTGTAGTAAAGGGAAAGTTTAAAGTTTGGCAAAGGACTTTCAAAACCATGTGTACAGGCCTACTTGTCTAGATGAATGACTTTCTGTGTCACTACTTCCCTACATATCTTAATGCGTTTATCACTCCCTTAATAGGCATGCCACCAGATGTTTTAGTCCTATGGGTCTCTATATGTGTATGTAAGTGACTTTATGAATCGCTTGCTGGCTGTGTTGATTAGTATAGGGTATGTACTGTATATGCAAGTAGCTCCGATACTGCAGGATACATAACTACTGTGTGAGTGTATACATAAATGTATAGGTGGTTCTTTCAGTGTCTAACTGGGTGTCTGAGTGGCCCGATTCTGATGTTATTAGCTATGTGAGCTGCAGTATGGGAGTACACTAGTAGTAGGCCTGAATCATGTTTAAAGGGATACTTTGAACCATGTTTAAAGTACTACTTGTCTGAATGAGCAACTAGGTTATGAGAGTACTTGACTGCACATTTGAGTGACTGTATCAGTTATCAACTAGGTCGGATACTGCACTTGTTAGTGAGTACAAGGGTATGTAATTGTGTGTGCAAGAAGGTCAGATACTGCTGGATACATAACTACTCTGAGAGCGTACAAGTGGTGGGAAGTACAGAGAGTGACCTGACTACAGCTACCAGAAGGCACTGTTTCTCAAACTTGAAACACCAACCAATTGTGCGCTCGTCCATATACACCTCTTTGGTAACTCTCAAATGAATTTACTGTTGGGAAGTGGAGGGAGTCACATGACTACAAAGACCAATAGGCCCTGTCTCTCAAACTCCAACTACCAGTCCAGTGTGCACTTGACCATATACCCCTGCTTGGTAACTCTCAAATGAAGTTTACTCAACTGGGAGGATACCATTTGTCAAGCGGTGGAAAGCAGATGGACCAACATGACACTGCCAAGCCCAATAGGCCCTGTTTCTCAAACTCCAGCCACCAGCCCAGTGTGCACTTGCCCATATACCCCTTGTTTGTTAAATCTCAAATGAAGTTTACTAACCTGGTGAGATACCATTTCTTAAGTGGTGGTAAGTAGAGGGAGTGACCTGACAATAACTAGTAGGAGATCCTGTTTCTCAAACTCCAACCACCAGCACAGTGTGCACTTGCCCACATACCCCTATTTGTTAACTCGCAAATAAAGTTTACTTACCCGGGAGTGAGCAATATACAGACCATGGTCAACTCAGAAACGTGTCTGTCTATCTAGCTCCATCTTGACCTGCTAACCCAAGATGAAACTATTGAGTACAGGAATAACACCTCACCAGGTGTGTACAACAAGTATTCTCAAGGTCTCAGCTGCATGACCAGATTGATTATTCTCAAGGTCTCAGCTGCATCACCAGATTGGTATCAGCAGTAAACACATTGACCCAGCACTGCACACATGATGGCTGCAGTCACCTATACAACAAAGTCCTTTGTTTGCCTTTATCTCACTCAAATAGGCCTCGAAATGGTCAAAGACATATGTTGACTCGCTACTCTGTTGGCTTTACTGTTATTGAGGTGTCATTTTGATTCCATCATCCAACGTGCAACTGATTTGCGCATCTCATGAGCTGCTTCAGTCAACTAGCTTATGAAAGTTTCAGACGTCATGTCAAATACCCCAAACCATGGTAACATGGCACAATAGTCTAGCCTACAACTTAGGAATGTCCAATGTCTCCTCCACTACAACACAAAAACTTTGGAGGTAGATGTCACACTTCAACCATTAACAATGTACATCCTTCATCATCAGGTCGGCTGCCACCTAGCACCTGTAGGTCACAGAACAGACTAATACTACCTCCCTGATGATAACACTCCTGCACTTGTGGAAGTGGAGGAAGATCCTGGCCCATCTGGGAAACCTGGTCAGATGGAAACAATGTTTCCCACTGTGGCCACTACATCACCTCCCAGCCCAGTTTCTTCAACATCACAAGCAACCTTGGCCTCCCAACCTGTGTATCTAGCACAGTTTCCACCCTCTTGTGCCCTCAGTCCTAGATCCTGAGGTACAAATCGACACTCCAAACACTGACAGTCCAGGACCCAGTTGTAGAGGGCACCCTGTGACAAGGACACAGGCTTGTGGCAGTAGGGTGCATGGGGGATATGCTGAGGCCCAGCAGTGTGCGCCCACTGAGGCTGCTGTCAACCAGGACACCATCAGCCACATCTTGGTGGTCTATCAGGAGTCTAATGGTGTGATGGGCCAGGTGTTGACTGATCAACGGGACATTAAGCAACTGCAGAGGGTCATGAAAGACAAAATAGGCACCCACAATAAAGTAATGGGCACCCTAACAAGGGTGCTGAGGGAAATTAACACCATGGGGCTCAGGACTTTACTCCCAACATCTACCACTTCCTGTGTGGCAAGTACATCAAGCCAAACTACATCTGTGGCAGACACAGGAAGGGAGGCCCTGCAGAGGTACAAACAACTGCTGACACCCCTGCCTTTGCAGCAGCTGATCCCCCCCACCTCCAGTGGAGACGTCCATGCAAGAATCCAAGTGGTGCAGATGGCAAGACACCATCACTGTCAGCAAAAATCCTCTTCCATAATGTCCTCCTTTCTGTGTCACACATTCACTCTGTTAAGTGAGCCTGAACCACTTCCCATTTCCAATGGGAGGAGAGCTCTGGACTTTGGACTTCCATGGTGTGGCATCTGCTCCAATGTTTTCCTTTACCATGACTGATCCCTTCACGTTTCGATTTTTGTTCATTCATGCCACAAATATTTTCTGTTAGTTGTAGCTTCCCAATAAATTCATCCATCACTACCTCATGTCTAATGTTTTTAAATTCACAGTTAGCCATGTAGATATGTCAGACCATGTGAACCTTACAATGATTATCCAAGGTACTTGTTCAAGATGGGATATGTTGCATGTACACAGTTTCTAGCTCAGGATTGCAACCATTCCACACAAACACATACATGCAAGTGTCTTGTCAAAGAAGGAATCTTATTACATTGTTCAGCACACAGACTGTCAATATGTCTGAAAATAGCAAATCATACAGGATTGATTCATACTGGGTAAACAAACATATTTACAAGTACAGACCTCTAGACCATGGAAGGAAGGGATTTGTCAGACATTGTCCTGTAGAATTGGCACACATTAAAGTGATTGATGTTGTCAGCTGGAGCCATATCACCCACCACACCAAAGTAACCCAACATCATATTATGCAATACTCAGACAGGTGGCAGTAAAACAGTTTCTGATCACAGGGTCATTGCAATGCAGTGCTCATGCATCTAGTGGTGAAGCACATCCAAATGTCAGTGATTTGGCACAGGTACTTTGGCCTACAATGATGAAACACATCAACAACTTCATGCAGGTCATAGAAAAATAGGCCCTCATTGCAACCCTGGCGGACTGTGGTATTTTGGAGAAAGCTACTGGCAACAGGCTGGTGGTACCTTTCCCCAAAATATGCCAATGTACCACTCTGTCCGCCAGTGCGGTAACAGCCACCGGGCTGGACACTTCAGTCTCCAGCCAGGCGGCCATCACTGTCCCACCCAATCGATTATGACCCCGGCTGCCGCCATGGTTTTTGTGGCTTTCTTACTGCCACGAAAACCATGGCAGTAGGCACTATCAGTGCCAGGGAATTCCTTCCCTGACACTAATAGGGGTCTCCCCTGCCCCCCTTCCTCTCCCCAGAGTCCTCCCTCACCCACCCCCACCTCCCCTGACCCCCCTGGACATACACGCACATTCACGCACCAACATACACATGCATACACACACTCATACCCACATTCACCCACGCATGCAGACATACATTCACACACACATCCACACACACTGACATACATACAAGCACACACACATTCACACAACACAACATACATGCACACTCACACCTATTCATGCACACCCGCATGCATGCACACAGACAAATACACCACAACCCCCACACACACACACTACACCACCTGTCGGAGCACCCGACTTACCTGCTTGCAGGGGGTCCTCCGGCAGGAGACAGGATGTGGCGCTGCTGCCATCAGCAGCGTCTGCCAGCAGAACACCGCCAGGCCGTATCATGAATCATGATACGGTCTGTGGTGGTCTTTTGATTGGCGCTTACCGCCGCCCACCACAATAACTGTAGCCAGAATTCCACCAGCCTTCTGGCGGAATTCCTGCTATGGTCATAATATGGCAGATGGTAAGTATCAATGGCGATGGTGTTTTGGCGGCCGTGGCCGCGGTGGTAGTTGGTCATTACCGCCATTGACATAATGCGGGCCATGGTGTTTAGCAAATGTGAAGGGCCTACAACTATATATTTCCTGACCACATGATGACATACATAATGCATTAGGGTCCCCACACGACAGGTACAAGTCCAATGGAGTCTTCTAAACACCCACCTTATCACTGTGCAAGCTGTCTTGGCAGAGGTCTCCTTCACCCAAAGTCTGTGACCTACATACCTTAGAACAACCCATGTCCAATTTGCATGTCAGAACAACATCACATAGCTACCAATGTCACAACTCTGAAATGCCACATGAAGATGCCATGGTGAAGTACCTGAGCAAAGAACAAAACAAGTAGTATAGGCATAAACCATACATATGACACAAGTCACATAGCAAGCATCTGGAAAACAAAGTAGATTGCAATAATTGGAACGCAAACAAAATCTCATCAAACAGCCTTTGGCTGAATATGTCTGATTATCAGCTCCCTAACTATTTACAAAATATTTACGACACACATTATCACAACTACAGTACCTGTGCACTCAAAGTCATGGCATCACATGATATGCTTACACTCCTGAGAAGAAGCTGTTGATATCTTGTCACAGATCAGCTTCTTTCTCTTCACCAATGTCTTCTTCATTTGGCATTTCACCCAGTGGCACTGGTCTTCCCCTCCTCTGGAATGTAAGGGATATTCCCACAGGACAATGTTCTGGAGCATGCAGCATGATCTGATACACTTAGCTGGATGGGTAGACCAGGGCTCCACCAGTCCTGTCCTGACAGCAAAATCTAGCATTCAAGAGCCCAAAAGCCTGCTCCACTGTCCGCCGTGTTCTTTAATGGGCCTCATTGCAGCAAACCTCCCCTGGTGTAGTTGGATTCCTCTGTGGCATCAATAATCAAAGACAGTTTAGTGTTTGCTGTTTGAGTCTTAAGAGGCCCTTATCATCAATGTGTATAGTCCCAAGGAACACTTAGGACACATCTGGCCTTCGCAAAATGCTGTCTGAGAAGTATGTGAAACTTACTGTGCCCTTCAGAGTGCCATACAACACTGTACTCAGAGGATGGGCACAGGATGTACTGTAATGCATGGAATTGATGGAAATGTGAGTGTCCTGGAGGCTCTGTGTGCTCAGCCTGCAGGGAACAAGAACTGTTAGATGTGTTCCCAGTATGTGAGATGGACCAGGCTGGGACAGAGTTACTGTGGCTATGCAGTTGTGGCCCCGTGCGCACTGCTCGTAGACCTGCAGATCCTTTGATGTTGCCAAAATGAGTCTTCAGAGAATTTTTTTTGCCAGAATGCCTTTGTGCATTGACTACATTAGGAATGGGTACTGAGGTTCACCCGATTTACTACTAATGTTTGTTATTGACTTATGACTGGCCCCTTACTCACACATCTCTGGACAGGAGAGAGGAGGGTTAATGATTGTTTTTCATCAAAAGCTGGGATGCACTTTGGAGGATAGGAACACCAAAGCTAGAGAGGGCTGTGAGGCTGGGTCCTTTAGGCTTAATAAAAAGAACATGCTGCTTCTGTCCGGGCTGCTGATATAACACCCACCATGTCCTAAAATGCAGTTCCTGGATCACGGGGACCAAATAATAGGCCCTGACATAATGAATAATAATTACATATGTTTTGGGGATTTTAATGTTCATCTGGCATGTGAAAATTGGAGAGAAACAAAGGTCTTTTCAGATTGAATAAACAATCTGGGGTTCTCCCAAATCGTGGAAGCAGCCACGCATTTTGCAGGTCATACTCTAGAGAGTTTTTTTATGAACAGTGATGCACTACGGTTTGGGAATTATCTGCCACTCGGCATGTCAGATCACCTTGCAATATTATTCTCCTACACTTAGAAGTCCACGAGTGCCTCTGTAAATAGCAGCACTAGGATGATCAGGAAATGGGGAAGCATTTCAAGAAGGGAATTACAGGACAGGTGTGCCGGGACACTGTGGAAAGTTGGAGACAGGAAGACAGATCCTCAGCAAGTTTTAACAATTGGCTACAGACCATACTTGAAGAAATGGTGCCAATCAGGGAAATAAAGAAGGGTAGAAGCACAAGGTTTGCACAGGGATTCAAAGAGGATTTGATAAATCCTCCAAAAACAGTGCCGTAAACAAGAATGAAGCTGGAGATTAGACCCTTGCCTGGTGGAAAACTGATTCACAAAGAGCTGCTAAAGAAGTACAAGTCTGCAGTAAGGGAAGCTAAGACTGCTTCCTTTTCGCAGAAAATCAGAACGGCTATAAACATCCAAAGTGACATGTTTAAAACAGTAAAGGTATTATCATCTCATTGTGCACAATTGGATCTGGAGAACTGGCAGGATTTTTGTGATAAAATAGCTGCATATTTTAGGGAAATAATTCTCAACATCTTCTCGGATTTTCCAGAGGTAAAATAGCCCCATAGAAGGAGTTTTTAGAAGATGAGGTAACCAAGGGATGTGTCAGGAACACATTAGACACCTTCCCTCCCCTTTCACCTGAAGAGATTGTTTCTTCTCTAATCCAAATGAGATCAGACTCACCTGAGGACCCTCCCCACCTAGAATGCTTATAATGGCCCCTGAGGTAGTAGCACTTGGCTTAGACACAATTTATGAGCAGTTGCTGGTTACAGGGGAATATCCACAGAGGTGGGAGAAAGCTATTATTCATTGGCTTAAAAAGATGCTGAGTGGAGATGCTAAAGACTTGAATAATATCTGACCCATATCTTTACTACCATCCCCGGCATACATCTTAGAAAAACATCTGAATAAAGAATTAGCCACCTTTCTAGGCAAATTTTTTTGCTTAGATGCATCACAGCATGGTTTTAGAAGTAACCCTAGTATGGAGTCTCCATTACTATCAGCCTCCGACAACATACGGTGTCAGGTGGATCAGAGTGATGCCGTAATGCTAGTATTGCTAGATCTATCAGCAGTATTTGACACATATCACAATATTTTGGGGTGAGTAGGCTGAGGCAGGCAGGTCTGAGGGGCAAGACTCTGCTACTACTGGATTCCTTTCTTAGGAATAAGAAAGCTATCATCAGCTGCAGATATTTTAGAGCCATTCCAGCTGCCATGTGGGGTGCTGCAAGACTCGTCCCTAAGTCCTACTTTGTTTAATCTGTATATGACTCATGTGGCACTATTGATAAAGTCCTGGGGATTTCAGATGGCATCCAATGCTGATGTTACACAAATTATTGTGCCAGTTGGTAAGGACTGGACAGTGGTGGCTGTGAGATTCAGGTCCTGCACGATGGAGATCAGTATCTGAATGATAAAGAATAGGCTTAAGAAGAATGGTGATAAAATGGAGATCTTGTACTTCGGGATCAACAGTTCCATCTGGAATAGCAGCTGGTGGCTGGAGGACTGTGGCTCCTTACCCACTCCTTTGAAGGAAGCTAAGAACCTAGAGATGGTTTTTGACCAGGAATTGACCTTTGAGGGGCAGACCAGCAAGACAGTGAAAACTTATCACTGGATATTGAAAATGCTCTGAAAGACCATGTAGTTTATTCTTACAGAGCTTAGGGTTCCAGTCCTATTACCTCTCATTTGGATTATTGTAATGCCATTAACCTTAATGCTGCTCAATATTCCATCAACAAGTTACAAGTGAGTAAGAAGCAGATCAATCTTAAAGAAGAATGCTTGGTACATAAGGCTTTGCATCAGTCTCATGTAGGGTTTTGGAGGACCACATTCTCTTGGTATAGTCTCAGCACAGCCCTGAGAACAGTAGGGAATAAGAAAGTAAATACCCCCAGATATAGAAAGGCCAGGTAGGCCGGAGCCTTCTCAGTAGCAGCACCCAGGCTAGGGAATACATTGAAGCTGAATATTAGAAGAATTGAATTATATCTGGAATTTCACAGGGATGGTAAACCCTGGCTTTTCAGGAGATATTAAGATGTTCTGGGAAAGAACTGCGTTATTACGTTGAAGACTGTCTCACACATCTAGCGATTAGATACCCGTAGGGGTGTGTGCACTTTATAAATACAAATATACAAAATATGCAGTGCGGGTAGTTTGATAGTTTGAGGGAGAGCATTACATGTGACTCATTGGCTTTCAACATGTAACAAAACAGACAAACCTTACCTCAGTATGTTTGATGTAATCTCTATAGGAGTACAACATTTGGTAAGATGTATGTTCAGGGATACCAGTCCATACTACACAAACCCACTCCAGAGTGATATTGTTATTCCATTGGGTAGTCCACATGTCCACACATGTACAGGGAAGAGGCTTTCTGTGACACCCATGCCAGCCCTTTCCTTGTCACTTAAGTATGAGGGAGTGGTGTGTACTATAGTGTTTGCCTGTAAGGACTGTGTACATTGCGTCAAAGTGGCTAGATGTAAATGTGTCTATCCAGTCATGGCCAAGGAGTTTGCCTGCAGGTCACAATGGGATGTTGTGTTTAATTGTGGCTCACATCACAGAACATGTTGCTTGTGTCTGGGCTACCCAATGTCAGTGGGCTTGCTCAATCTGTGTAGGCCAGGAGCAGGGTTGTGGGTTAGTCTGCAGATGACTCCAACAGGTTGTATTCATGTGCCTGAGACCATGTATGATTTACACTTGTGGTCTGTTGACAAATGCAGTATGGTTGTGGTTGGTGTTTATAAAATGTGTATGTCACAGAGATGTGTTCTGAAAAATGGATTTGTGACCTCTTCATTTGTCTTTTGCACCCATACAGGTCAACACCAATCAGAAGCAAGGGATTTGAGGAGCCATCGCCTAGAAGGTGCAGACCCAGGGGGTCTATCACCGGCTGAGCACCCACTGTCACAAGAGGTGAGATGACCTGAGACACTGGGCCTGGTAGATCGCAGAGGTCTAGATGGGGGTGTCCTCTTAACAAGGACAGGGCACATGCCAGAGCTTGTACCCCCTTATGGTGTACATCCTGGAAATGGCCTAACCAGAGATTAATGGTTGTTTGAGGGACACATAGCAGCTGCAAGGTGGTGAGTCCTAGTCATATCCCTAGCTGTTATATTACTAGGTTCATGGGTTAGAGTCTGCCATCTTCCCCTGGAGATTGGAGAGAGGCAATGTGTGACACACAAGCTAAGTTATTGCTTGTGTAGGTATGGAAGATGCTGCACACTTGTTTACCTTGACTAGTGTTCCAGTGTCCTGGGACACAACAGATTACAGTCCACAATCAATATATTCTCCTGGGCAGACACATGACTGAGTACAGTGATCCAACAGTTCATGTTGTTTGTGTTGTGGTTCTCATTTGTTCCCAACAGTCCACTTGTCTTCAGTTTGTTAGTCACAAGTTCATAGATCACTGTACTCAGCCATGTGTCTGCATGCATGAGTATGTTGGCATCTGTCCCTAACAGGCCACTTACCTTCAGTGTTTCAAGGATGCTGGGGCCATAACAATATCTTAACTATGATGTTGGCCATCATTCATGTGGAACAGCATACATTTTCCTTTGGGTGCAGTTACAGAGCAGTACTTTCTCTTGGTAAGTATGGAATGTCCAATGACCTGATTTTGGTACAGACACTGTTGCCCTAATTCCTTGGGCCCACATGTTTGCAGGTGTCCCTTTCACTACTGTCATATCATGTATGCTGTTCCCTACATGGTCTACCTCTCTTCATGTGATGATGTCTGATTCCATCAGATATGTGTGCATGCCAATATGTGTTTGGAGTCAGACATATCTGATGAGTATACAGTTTATGTGATGCCCCAGACAGGAGTGTGTCACCATTGATTGGTGACTCACACATGTCCTAACTCATCACGCCATGACATTTCTCATGTACAAATTCAGATGCAATGAGGACATGCAAGGTAGGTCTGCAATAATTACTCCCATTGAGCATTTCCATACCATCGCTGGAGAATCATTTTTGTAAGTGCTTTGCACATGTAATTTTGTTCATTACCTGACTGTTAACATAAATCAGGGAGTGTGTTGAAGGAATGATGGAATCATATGTGAGCGTGTACACTCCTTCATCCAAGGGAATCTGTTTGCATGAAAAAAAAGGACAGTGATGTAGTTTCCCATTGGGCAACATGTTCAGGCCTTCTGCAGGTACTGGAGATTCCCTATGTCTCTACAACATTCAATGGACTATTGGCTTTTGCTCATGCAATGTTAGAAGGGTGTTCTCAGCAATACCAATCAGGACAGGTGATTTCCCTGGGGCTAGTACATTCATTGTGCTATGGATATTTGTAGACAACCCTTCCAGAAATGTTTGCAATACTGGCCTCCACTGTTTTTTTCTGTACAAAATGTGTTATTTTTCAGAGCAACTATGTTACAACTTCCTTGAGACTATTTAGGAAATGGTCATGTTTAGTAGTTTCCATTGTAAGTTATGATAGCATTACATGGATGTTTCCGTGCCACCTTCTTCCAGCTATTGCTGTTCCTGCTGCAAACATGGTTGGGTTATTTGTCCATCAACTCATCATGATGTGGTTTGGGGGCTATAAAGTTTTGCTGATGCATGACCGTGCTTGAGATGTATGAGAATTAACTTGGCATTGATTTAGAATTTGATGACAACATGTTATTGAGGGATGCAACAAGAGCCAAGCCATTCAGGGAGACAAGGCCTCCTACCTGATTCATGGGTTTTGTCATTGGACAACTCCACACATGCAATTTGAGGTGTCTGTGATTCTGACTCTCTATGGGTAACTGTTTATTGTTCATTTAGCGTGCATGCATTGGTGTTGAAAATGTTTTTGCCACTTTGTTGGAGCTTCTGACTGAGAACCACTGTACGTTAATGTACTGTTTGTTGATCACAGATGTTGTTCAAGTGTGATCAGGGACATGGACTGACCCTGTTTGTCTTTGTAATTTCAGTATCATTGCAGCCAAGCAGAGGAGACAGGGCAGAGACCAGTGGGGAAGCAGCTGACCATGGTACCTCTAGTCAAGATACATCTGACACGGAGGGACACAGTAGCCCAGAGGCTTAGGGGAGGGCCACTGAGAAGACATGACCTACCTCTTCATCATGGATTTGTCCTGCAGTGGACACTCTCTAGTGGTGCCAAAAAAATCAGGATCTGCATCTGTACTATCATTTTCTGCCACCCCAAGTCAATCTATACCCTCCCTGTTGCTCCCCACCCAGTTGGTCATGCCAGCTCACCAAAGAAGGTGGGTATCTCATTTGTGCGAGGCACCTCCTCCCTGCCCAGGTTATCCCTGCTGCCCTCAGTGAGGATGTTATTGACCTCCTGAGAAGCATCTCTGAGGGTCAGACTGCCATGCTGAATGCCATCCAGGTGCAGATCCACCAGCTTCAACTAGTGGTTGCATACCTGGAAGGCATTCATAGTGCTGTGTCTGGCCTACAGAAATCTCTTCAGGCTCTGACCTACAGACTGATGGCAGCCTCCAATTCTACACCTTCCTACTACTACCACCTGCCTCTTACCCATCCAACTTACCTGTTCCCATATCTCTCCCAAGCACAGAGACACATCTGTACACACCCACCTCAGCAGCCTGTACAAGCCTCTACAAGCACCTACAAACACAAACACCACAGAACAAACTAGCATGCAAGCAGTCAATATCCACACAGATACACCACTATACATAACATTCCCTCAAACAGTACCCCACCAATGCAGACCCACACAGCACTCAACCCATACCCTCAGACACCACCCCAACAGACACATGCACCATAGACACTATCCCCATCCCCTCCACATCGCTTCCCCCAAGAAATGCAAATACACACAATCAGACACTCAGCAGACACCCACAAACCCAAACATACATCAGACACCCACATACCAGCACTAACAACACACACATCAGACACAACCACTCCCTCAACCACCACACCCCTACCCCCTTCTGATATCCCTACCCATTTTCCCAAAGAGAGTTCCCTGTTTTCCTTAGCCCTTACCCCTGCCAAAACGATCCCTCTAAGATCACAAAATACCCCACCCAAATCCCAAGCCATCCCTACCACCTCCAAGTCCTCCCCTGTCACACCTCTCTCCACCACCCCTGGACACAGCC
Organism: Pleurodeles waltl; assembly: GCF_031143425.1. NCBI lineage: Eukaryota > Metazoa > Chordata > Amphibia > Caudata > Salamandridae > Pleurodeles > Pleurodeles waltl. The sequence goes on along the minus strand of NC_090443.1, from coordinate 753,214,862 downwards.
ATGCCCCTCCTATACCGAAGAAGAAACCCACCACTACTAAAGTGAAGACCACTCCTCCTTATTCCAAATCCCCCCTCCCAAACCTTACCCCACCTCACCCAAGGGTAATAATTGAGGTGCCTGGCATGGGCACTTGATGCCTCTTCCTGTGGAGGATCCTGTGGCAGTGTTCAGCAAGTCAGGTGTGGTGCACAGCGGTGTGTAAGCCATTTATGGACATTTATATTTGCCATTGGCCTTTGTTCCTCTCTAGAGTTATGCTTAATAAAGTAGAGCTGTTCGGTTTATTACATAATTGTCCTGACACTCCTTTCCTAACTTTATCTGTTCCTGAGTAACTAGTTATGTATGGCTACAGTTCTGTTTGTTTCACCATGATTGCTGATCCATTTGCTGTGTTTGTCAACATCTTACTTTGGGAGCAGTGCTGGAGCCACCCACGACAAGGGGAAATGACCAATGGATGGATGTATCCATTTGGGGTGCCAGTGCATTGTGTGGGTCGCTAGTAAGTATTTAATCACTGTCCACATCTCTTGTGCTACATTTGTCCCCCTGATGTATGTTGCACATTGAAAGCTATTTGTGCCAGCCGGAGTTTTGTTTACCCACACATGAAGAGTATTCAATTGTGCTGCCATCCTATACCTTTAAACGTCCATGTGTCGATTTTCATGTGTGTAGCTTCCAGCTAGGTCATCTACATGTGTGGCCCATGCTGTTGCTGTTATATTTGCTTTCTTGACTTGCACTTCCACATTTGGCACATGAGCATGGCACTTGCTAGTACAATTGGTTATCCCTGAGATACACAAGGCTCCAGTACCTGTGCAAATAGTGTGTATGAGTCATGTTCATCATGACATGTATCCCAGGGCAGTGACCTTCCTGGGGTCCCCTTGATGCCTCCATCCCTATTCTGAATCTATTCATCACATTGTGCATTTTGGGTATTGGCCTCTTAAGATTGTGCATCCCATTTAGCTTAGATATTCCTATGTTTGATATGTGTGAGTCCATTAGATGTATATTTCAGAGAAGGGGTGCTTGGGTTTAGTGACATATCCATACATATGTGTCTTCAATATCACGACAGGCCATGGCATGTAATGAATGTGCGGGTGTCACTTCTATTTGTATGTGTGTTTGTGATGCAAATTTGCTGCTGTGTGAGACAATGTTATGTCCCCTTCACTGACTGTGCAACTGGGATGTGCAGACATGCCTGGTTTTGACAAATGTGGGTTGCAGTTTGAGTGATGTGACAAAAGGGAGCGGTACGGGGCTGGGATTGTGTTATACATTGTGTTCACATCCGAGCCGGATACTTGGTCCACGGAGCACAGCCACCTTAGCTGGAGAAAGGTGGACCGTCAATTTTCTGTGGTATTTGTGGTGACAGGTAGTTATGTTGTTTTACCATCAATTGCGTCCACAGCGGCGTGGATTTTGGGCACCGTTGATCATCATGAGCATCAGCAGGACATGTATGATTGGCTCCATGGCGGCACAAGATGTGTTAAGCTGCCTCCAAGTGGATTCTGCTCTTTTATCCCTCCCATTCTGCCAGCTGAGACCTGGTGGTTGAGCCGCCACAAACACGCTAGAAGAAAGCATCATTGTAATCTGACCAGCAGCGAACAGTGGCAGCATGTCCTCCAACATGTGTATTGTGCTAAATGGCCACTGCAGAAATCTGCACTGCCTGGCAGTGCTGGAGGGACTTCAGCTGTGTTTGGTCTATGGAACCACATGCATTATAATACAGTGGTCTGACCGCCAACCTGACGGTGGCCGGACCACTGCTGCCACCATGGCTTGCCACAGATCACCAAACTTGTAATCAGGGACTAAGGCTTGTCAAGCAGGTTTTCTAATGTCAAATTGAGCTGAGAGTAAAACTACACACTCAGGCTCCTATTGGAGTAACTATATCAGTATCCAACTTGCTTTGATACAGCTGCACACATACCTGCTGTCGGTGTGTGTACATGGATATATAAGTGGCTCTTTCAGTATATGACTGGGCATGTGAGTGGCTCTATCCTTTTATAAATAGGTATAGATGTTTCATTATGGGTGTCAGTCTGCATATATAACTGGGGATAACACTATGCAAGTGCATAGCTAAATCAGTGAAAGTTAGAAGAACATTTTTTAGCTTTTAATCACATATCACCCTGCTCCATAGAAAACTCACAACCTAGCTGAGGGGTAAGATTTGTGTAGTAAAAGTAGAGTGTAACTCTTGCAAACGAACATTTGAATGCCAAATTGAACTGACAGTAAAACTGCACACTTAGGCTCTGCAGTAGTACACCCAAGCCATGTTTAAAGGACAACTTGTATGAATGTATGACTATATTACTGGGTTGTGTTAGTACTTTACTACATATTAGAGAGACTGTATAAGTACCCAACTGGCTTTGATACTGCTGCTTACATAACTGCTCTCTGGTAGTGTGCATGGATGTATAAGTAGTTTATTCAGTATTTGACTTGCTGTGTCACTGGCTCTACTATTCTATAAGTAGGTATATGAGTTGAAGTATGGGTGTGAGATTGCATGCAGAACTCGGTATATTGCTCTGCGAGTGCACATTTAAGTCTGTGAAACACACAAAGACCAAGTTATAGCTTTTAATAACAAAGCACCATACTCTGTGACCTCGTTAGAACCTAATTAAGGGGCTTGTTTTGTATAGTAAAAAGAATGTTTGTCAAGCAGGTTTTTAAATTCCAAGTGGAGTCTTAAAATCTTTCATTGGTGATTATTCTACTTTTTCTTATTTTTATCACATACATTTATATTCCTATTTAGTTGTTATGAACATGATACTCACTTTCATTCACCTTATGTACACTGTTGCCTTTAACACATTGGGGGTCATTCTGACCCTGGCGGTAAAATCCGCCAGGGACAACGACCGCGGGAGCACCGCCAACAGGCTGGCGGTGCTCCCTTGGGCATTCTGACCGCGGCGGTACAGCCGCGGTCAGAAACGGAAAACCGGCGGTGTACCGGCGGTTTTCCGCTGCCCTGGGGAATCCTCCATGGCGGCGCAGCTTGCTGCGCCGCCATGGGGATTCCGACCTCCATACCGCCATCCTGTTCCTGCCGGTTTTGGCCGTCAGGCACAGGATGGCGGTATGGGGTGTCGTGGGGCCCCTGGGGGCCCATGCAGTGCCGATGCCAATGGCATGGGCACTGCAGGGGCCCCCGTAACAGGGCCCCACCAAGATTTTCAGTGTCTGCCATGCAGACACTGAAAATCGCGACGGGTGCAACTGCACCCGTCGCACCCCTTCCACTCCGCCGGCTCCATTCGGAGCCGGCATCCTCATGGAAGGGTGTTTCCCGCTGGGCTGGCAGGCGGCCTTCTGGCGGTCGCCCGCCAGCCCAGCGGGAAATCCAGAATACCCGCGGCGGTCTTTTGACCGCGCAGCGGTATTCTGGCAGGCCCAGCCAGGCCGGCGGCTTCCGCCGCCGGCCGGGGTCAGAATGACCCCCATTGTGTTTGTTGGTCTGTATGTTTGTTTCACAGTATCAGTTAGACTTTTTTGTCACTGAAAATGTGCAAAAACCAAAGAACGGAATGGTACATCACACTCATACAAGGGAACCATTAATGACATCCATTTCAACTTTGTTTTCAATGTTACGCAATCACAAAACCAAACACAATCTCCCTCACATTTTCAACTCATATTATTCCCCTTCTGACTGGCTGCTCTAGTTAACCTTTTCCATTACAACTCAAAAGATAGACCACTTTGATAAGGGTTTTGGCTGGGTCCGCAGCAGCACTCAACGTGGCCCCCCCATGCAGGAGTACAATATTCATTTTTGTTGTTTACTGTCAAACAATGCCATATATAGCCCTGTTTATATTTAAAAAATATATTCACACACCAAATCATACTTGTTATCATTTTTTCCTCTACAACTGTGACTACTCTCACACCCACAGTCTGCTGAAGCCACAGACTAGTCTTTTCTATACCCTTACCCATGCTCCTGTAGCTGTGCTACCATGGTAATGTAGTTTGAAACATTCTCTTGCAGCAGTAGGTCACACATTCATAACAGTTTCTGAGAAAAGCATGATTACTTCTAAACCAAATATAGCAGGTATGGTTGAATTTCTGAAATACTAAACAGATACCAAACACCAATACTTTTTGCAGTTTCTCCGAAGCCAATCTGACATCTAATTTATTTTCTCACACTATCACTATCTTTTTGTAAACACCAACATTTTTACAACCAATCAAATGTGTTCCTTCAAATTGTAACTATTTGCCTCCATTTCAATTGTATTTTATTTCAAAAATGCCTCATTCAACTGCAGCTCTGTCCTGTGTGGTACTCCAGTTTCCCTCCAGAATACTCAGAGTCTGGATTGTGGGTCATAGTTTTGTGTTTTGGGCCAGAGAGAGGGCTCACAAAAGTGGCATTGCCAGGGACCTGGGTTTACCTAATGTAGATATTACTTGGTTTGGTCAGAGATGGTTAAAATGACATCAGGTGTGCCCTTTTGTTGAAAGCATTAGGGATTGGCAACATCCAGACCTCATGAATCTGCATTGTGGTGGCAATGACTTGGGTACAGCTACTGGGGTGGGATTGGAAATCCTAATAAAGGATACCTTTGGAAAATTAATGGCAATTTTCTCATGCACTGCTTTTATTTTTTTAACATTTGCCAAAGGCAGAAGTGGGAATAGTCCAGTGAATTCTGTCCACAATTAGAGAAATCTAGGAAACATGTTAATAAAAATGGTTTCTGCGTTCCTCAGAGACTATAACATAGACATGATGGAGATCACCTGATAGGGGAAGGCAACAGGGTATTCCTGAAACATTTGAAAGACTGCATCTTGTTTCATATGTAATCAACCACACACCATAAACACAAAGGCTCTCTTCAGAGCCAACTCTTTTACCATAGTCATAGTTATTGATTTGGTATCACAGATCCATCATGGATCCCGAAATTGAAAATAAACAATTTTTAACATTTTCTATTCAATTCTGTTTCAAAACTTTATTTTTACAAACAACAACACAAAAAGAGCATTTAATCCAATTTCAGACAATACAATACAAGCTTTAAGAATCATAAATAATGCCTGTAAACATATTGCTGTTCCTGTAATCAAAACTTAAAAGCAATAAAAATATACAGCAATTAAGTTAGCGAACATCTTCAGGCTTCTCCAGTGAATGTAAATTGTTCCCTCTGAGGAGCCTCATGGCTCCAAGAAACTTGGAAACGAGAGTGACTAAGGCTGGTCAAGTGTTTGTTCTAAGAATGCGAAAAGCAACTGAGAGGTTATGGACATCTATAAGTCCGGCATGTTGGAGCTAGTCACTTCCTGTGAGACAATGCAAAAGCCAGACAGATAAATAAGGTGTGGGCTGGATCCTCACTGTAAGTATTGCAGCCTGGGTGCACAGTTGCTCCCCCACTTGACCATTCACAAGTGAATGATCTTAACAGCAAGGCACCTACTCGAAAGTGGAAAAAAGGTTTTCCGTCCCTACATACCAAAATCTGGTCTGAAAATGTCACACATCTGATCTCACATTAAAATCTGTGAAATCACAAGATAACGTAGAGCCAGCAGCAATTCACACTTCATCAACAGCTACCATTACCCAGTAATGCTTTTTCAAGTTGGTCTTAGAAATGTAGCAGCCTTTACGAGCTCCCACAACTCGGAAAACCCAAGTGAGTACAACATGTTTTAACATTCCTGAGCCATGGTACTCTGTTAAAGCAGACAGATTTTTAACACAGACTTAAGAGGTCCCAAATAGTGGACTAGCTCAGGAATAGACCAAAGACACCTCCACTATAGAAGAGGATACAAACCAGCTTTGCGTGCCAGCCCTCTAATACCCAAGTCCATAAAAAGAGGGATCAATGGGGTATTCTGTAGAAAAGAAACTAAGGCCCTCATAATGACATTGGCGGTAAATGCTGCTTACTGCCACGGTGATGGCTGACAACATACCGCCGCGGTGGCGAATACCTGTTCGCCATATTATGACACACACAGACCAATCTGACAGAATACAGCCACATACACAAATCCACGAGCCCAAATGTTAGTGATAAAGTGGTGATACCAAAACCCATACCGTTACGCCAAAAAAACGACACCCATCACATTATGACCCACAAATCACCACGGCGGACATTCAATGGCGGTAAACCATTGGCGGTACATACCGCTGTACTCAGAATGGACACCAACATACAAAACAACACTACATTGGCCAATACGAAAAACACACACCTGACATTCATACACACACCCTACACCACACAACCACAGCACTATAAAACACACACACACATTACCCACAAAACCTTATGAATACAAATCATTGCCACAAGACTGACACCAAGACCATTGCGACAACTAGACACACACTACTTACAGCCATACATCCCTCACCAACACACACCACAAAACACCCATGTCCCCAAAAAGGTACCACAGTTTCACTGAGGAGGACTTAAGGGTCATGGTGGAGGAAATCTTCAGGGTAGAGCTACAGCTGTTTGGAGCACAGGTACAGCAGATATCCATTGCAAGGAAGATGGAGCTATGGCAGAGAATCGTGGACAGGGTGAACGCCGTGGGACAGCATCCAAGATCAAGGAACAACATCAGGAAGAGGTGGAATGACCTACGTGGGAAAGTACATTCCATAGCAGCAAGGCACCAACTCGCCATACAGAGGACTGGTGGTGGACCCCCACCTCCTACCACACAGCTCACAGCATGGGAGGAGCAAGCCTTGACAATATTGCATCCTGAGGGACTCACTGGAATGGCCGGAGAACTGGACGGTAGTAAGTCAACAATTACCACTTATCACCTCCCATACCTGCATGCCATCTCACACCCTTACCTTCACTCCCATCATTCTACTCCATCCCACATACTGTGCCTACACATATGACTAACCACAATGCAAAGCCCTGCATGCGATACCAATGCATGGACAGCCCTCCCAGCGCTGCATGGACACCCATCACAAAAGCATGCACAGCATAGGGAAACTAAAAATCACACAATACATCACTTACACAAGCAAAAGGTAGCAGGGCAACACCAACAATAGAGGGGAAGCCAGGGATGTTCAATACGTCACACACATGAACCATGATACATCACTTACATCCCCACAGGTACCCCAGCCAATGTTTGCGGAGAGGAGGTGCCACGACTATCCAGTCCCCCAACAGAAGATGCCCCCTGTGATGACAGTAACTCTGTACTTCTGGATCTGGTTGACCTACCAGGTCCATCAGGGACCACTGGACAGCCGGTCACCCAAGCCCACTCACTGTCCACCACAGAGCTTCCCCTTTCAGTAGCCAACACCACAACACCCACCCATCGTACCCACTTCTATGTCCCAGGACGCATCAATCAGCAGTGTGCCCACCTGTATAGGGACCGCAGGCCACACTTTATACCCAAGAGAATTAGGGACCTGGGGTCAGTGGCAGTGGGCACACTGTTCAGGGGACAGAGACACATGCCAACAGAGTCACTGGGAGGCCTGCTGTGTGCCAGGGGGAGGACAGGACCAGGGAACCGACTCTCCAGGAGGCACTCTCCCAGATCCTGGGAGCCTACCAATATTCCCAGGACACGATGGGCCAGATCCTTGACAACGTGCAGGAGAACAGGCGGCTGCAGGTGGGACAGTATCAGGGTGTAGGAAGGTAGCCTCTTTCTAGCATTGTTACCCTCACTTTTCGTCTGTTTGTGAGTATATGTCAGGGTGTTTTTACTGTCTCACTGGGATTCTGCTAGCCAGACTCCCAGTGCTCATAGTGAAAACCCTATTTTGTCAGTGTGTTTTATATGTCTCACTGGGACCCTGCTAGCCAGAACCCCAGTGCTCATAGTTTGTGGCCTGTTTGTGTATACCTGTGTAATGCCTAACTGTGTCACTGAAGCTCTGCTAATCAGAACCTCAGTGCTTATGCTCTCTCTGCCTTTGAAATTGTCACTATCCCCTTTGCTGTCAGGCCTTTTCCCCATCCTGTGCCGAGCCTTTTTTTGGCTATTTGGGGCAGTTTGCGCTTAGGATCTCATAACTTTTTGTTCACATAAGTTACCCACGCCAAATTTGCATCCTTTTTTTCAAACATCCTTGGGATTCTAGAGGTACCCAGACTTTGTGGGTTCCCCTGAAGGAGACCAAGAAATTAGGCAAAATACAGGGAAAATTTTGTTTTTTTTCAAAAAAATTGGAAAAAAGGGCTGCAGAAGGCAGCTTGTGGTTTTTACCCTGAAAATGGCACCAACAAAGGGTTTGCGGTGGCAAGATCACCATCTTCCCAGCTTTCAGGAACAGGCAGACTTGAATTGGAAAACCCAATTTTTCAATACAATTTTGACATTTTACTGGGACATACCCCATTTTTTTAAAAATGTGTGCTTTCAGCCTCCTTCCAGTTAGTGACCAAAATGGGTGAGAAACCAATACTGGATCTCAGAAAGCTAAACATTTCTGAAAAGTAGAAACAATTCTAAATTCAGCAAGCGGTCATTTGTGTAGATCCTACAAGTGTTTCCTACAGAAAATAACAGCTGAAATAAAAAAATATTGAAATTAAGGTGAAAAAAAACAGCAAATTTTCTCCACGTTTTTTCCTGCGATGTCAGATTCTTTTAAATCAATATACCGTTATGTCAGCTGGACTCCTCTGGTTGCGGGGATATATAGGGCTTGTAGGTTCATCAAGAACTCTCAGTACCCAGAGCCAATAAATGAACTGCACCTTGCAATGGGGGGCAGAAATGGCCTAAAATAAATCTGCCCCCCTGCCCTCAACCCTCCCCGGGGAGCGACCCTTGCCTACGGGGTCGCTCCCCTTGCGTGACATTGGCGCAAAAAAAAAATCCCCGGTGCCTAGTTGTTTCATTGACCTAAAATCGGCCGATCTGCCCCCAAAGCGGGCAGAAATGGCCTAAATACAATTTGCCCCTCCAGGGGAGCGACCCTTGCCTAAGGGGTCGCTCCCATCTGTAAAACAACACAAAAAAATCCCCGGTGCCTAGTGGTTTCTGCCCCCCTTGGGGGCAGATCGGCCTAATTAAAATAGGCTGATCTGCCCCCCAAGGGGGCAGAAATGGCCTAAAATAAATTTGCCCCCCAGGGGAACGTCCCTTGCCTAAGGGGTCGCTCCCCTTACGTGAAATTCACAAAAAATAAAAAAAAACTCCCTGGTGTCTAGTGGTTTCTGTCCCCCTTGGGGGCAGATTGGCCTCATAAAAATAGGCCAATCTGCCCCCAAGGGGGGCAGAAATGACCTAAATATAATTTGCCCCCTATGGGAGCGACCCTTGCCTAAGGGGTCACTCCCCACCTCTAAACTAAAAAAGAAAAACATAAAAAAAAAAAAATATATGTATCCCTGGTGCCTAGAGGTTTCTAGGGGGGGCAGAAAAGGCCTTAAAAAAAATGCCACCCCTGGGAGCGACCCTTGCCCAAGGGGTCGCTCCCTCATGCCAGTTTCATTTTCTAAAATAAATCCCTGGTGTCTAGTGGGCGTTTCAAAAGCCGGATTGCTTTACAATCCGGATTTTGAAACGCTCAGAGAGACTTTCCTTTCCTTCCTTTTGAAGCCTCTCTGGGCCCCCCCCACGTGATCGGAAGAGAAATGCTTTGCATTTCTCTTCCGAGACGTCACAAGGGGGTGGGGGGGCGGGGGTGGAAGGGGAAGGGCTTTCCCTTCCATCCCTGCCTTGGGGGGGTCGGGTGGAACCCCACAGAGGGAGCGCTACCGCTCCCTCTGGGCTCTGTTCCCAGGACGTAATGGTTACGTCCTGGGCACATGAGCACTGTGCCTCAGGACGTAACCATTACGTCCTGGGCACAGAAGGGGCTATAGGCTAGTGACTATTTTCACCAATTCTAATTGGAACACTGGAACACCCCTATAATTCCCTAGTATATGGTACCTAGGTACCCAGGGTATTGGGGTTCCAGGAGATCCCTATGGGCACCAGCATTTATTTTGCCACCCATAGGGAGCTCAGACAAATCTTTCACAGGGATGCCACTGCAACCTGAGTGAAATAACACACATGTTATTTCACAGTAATTTTACACTGCACTTAAGTAACTTATAAGTCACCTATATGTCTAACCCCCACTTAGTGAAGGTTAGGTGCAAAGTTACTAAGTGTGAGGTCACCCTTTCACTAGCAAAGGTGCCCCCACATAGTTCAGGGCAATTTCCCCGGACTTTGTGAGTGCGGGGACACATTACACGTGTGCACTACATATAGGTCAATACCTATATGTAGCTTCACAATGGTAACTCAGAATATGACCATGTAACATGTCTAAGATCATGGAATTGTCCCCCCATGCCAAATCTGGTATTGGGGTGCCAATCCTATGCACCCCGGGGCTCCACCATGGACCCTGAGTACTGAGAAACCAGCTCTCTGGGGTTTTCTCTGCAGCTATCACTGCTGCCAACCCACAGACAGGGTTCGGCCCTCCTGGGGTCTGGGTAGCCCAGTCCCAGGAAGGCAGAAAATAGAATTAGGTGTTAAGGGCTGAGGAGGAGTAGCCTCCCCCAGCCTCTGGAAATGCTTTGAAGGGCACAGATGGTGCTCTCCTTGCATAAGCCAGTCTACACCAGTTCATGGAACCCCCAGTCCCTGCTCTGGTGTGAAACTGGACAAAGGAAAGGGGAGTGACCACTCCCCTGTCTATCACCACCCCAGGGGTGGTGCCCAGAGCTCCTCCTCTGTGCCCCAGACCCCTGCCGTCTTGAATCCAGAGGTGTGAGGGCACAATGGAGGCCCCTGAGTGGCCAGTGCCAGCAGGTGACATCAGAGACACCTCCTGATAGGTGCTTACCTCACTAGGTGGCCAAACCTCCTCTGAGGGCTATTTAGGGTCTCCCAAGTGGGCTTTTCCTCTGATAACGACTTGCAAGAATTCACCAGAGTTCCTCTGCACCTCACTCTTCTACGTCTGCCAAGGATCGACCTCTGACTGCTCCAGGACACCTGTAAAGCTGCAACAAGGTAGCAAGAAGACTACTAGCAACATTGTAGCGTCTAATCCTGCCGGCTTTCTTGACTGTTTCCTGGTGGTGCATGCACTGAGGGCTGTCTGCTTTCACCCTGCAATGGAAGCCATGAAGAAATCTCCCGTGGGTTGACAGAATCTTCCCCCTGCTCCAGCAGGCACCAAACTCCAGCGTCACCGGTACTCTGGGACTCCTCTCACCCTGACGAGCATGGCCCCTGGAACACAGGTGGTGGACCCAAGTGACCCAGACTGTCTAGTGGTCCAGCTGTCCAAATTTGGAGGAGGTAAGTTATTGCCTCCCCTCCCCAGACAGTAATCCTGTGCACTGTGTGATCTTCAGCTACAAGGGCTTCTGTGCACATTTCCAAGAAATCCTGCATGCACATCTGAGCCTAGGTCCCCAGCACTCTGTCCTGTGATGCTCAGTTCCCTGAGTTAACCTCTGGTGTTGTGGGACCTCTCTTTGCAGTGTTGAGATGACTGCCGTGTTCAGTCTTCTTGAACCCGTATTCAAGGACTCCTGCGGGTGCTTCCCTCCTTTCAGTGGGCTCTCTACATTGCTGAGATCCCCTCTGTCTCCTCACCTGAGTGGTGACATCCTGGTCCTTCCTGTGCCTGGGCAGCACCCTTTTTCTTCAACCGTGACTTTTGCAGGTAGCAAGGCTTGGTTGTGGTATTTTGCCACGGACACAACTCTGCATCCACCAGCACACTGTGGGACTTCTTCTGCACAAAGAAGAACCTTCTACCTCCTTTCGTTGGTGCAAAACCAGCATCTTCTTCCAACCAGAGGCAATCATTTTGCATCTTCATCCAGGGTTTAGTGGGCTCCTGCACCCCCTGGACACTTTAGCGACTCTTGGACTTGGTCCTCTTCCTTTATAGGTCTTCAGGTCCATGAATCCATCTTCATTGCTTTGCAGTCTGTTGTGGTCCTTGCAAAATCCTTTATCATAACTTTAGTGTGTTTTGGGGGAAATATTAGTACTTTACTCCTGCTTTCCTGGGTCCTAGGGTGGGGTCTCCTTTACACCCTTAGTGTTTTCTCACACTCTGAGCAACTCTCTAAACACTAGACTTGCCTAGGGGTGCATTAGTGGTTCGCATTCCACTTATTTAGTATATGGTATGTGTTGCCCCTAGGCCTCTTCCATCCTATTGTGTTTTACAGTGTTTGAACTACTTTCAGACTGTTTTACTTACCTGATTTGGTTATTTGTGTATATTTTGTGTATGTTACTTACCTCCTAAGGGGGTATATCCACTGAGATATTTTTGGCACATTGTCACTAAAATAAAGTACCTTTAGTTTTAGTAACTATGAGTATTGTCTTTCTTATGATATAGTACCTATATGATATAAGTGGTATTGCATGAGCTTTGCATGTCTCCTAGTTCAGCCTAAGCTGCTCTGCTATAGCTACCTCTATCAGCCTAAGCTGCTAGAACACTACTACACTCTACTAATAAGGGATAACTGGACCTGGTATAAGGTGTAAGTACCATACGTACCCACCACAAACCAGGTCAGCCTCCTACAATGTTCCATCAAAAGAAGAACATTTCAAAGTTAAGATGTCTTCTGCTGAAGATAGAAGAGAAAGGGAAGAGCAGGATGAAGAAGAAGAAGACTTATCACTTACAAAGAAGTCTTCTTCTCCCTTCTGGAGAAAAAAAATCTTCCTAAAATTTGTCCATTGCAATGCCTGCAGCACAAAACTGTCAAGATGTATGGTGAAGAAGTATTGACATGGCACATTCTCTGTTTGGAAACACCTGAAAACCTTAGATAGTAGGAAATATCACAATGTAATTAGAAGAAAGAACATTTGGTGCATCATCAGCAGCCTGGCCATCAGTGGGACCCTTACCTCTGGACCAGCTAGTAACCATCACTGTTGTTTCATCAAAACTGGGAGACAAGGTCACTGATTGTTGCAAATGCAATATGCCAGTTTCACTAAAAATGGCGGGCCTGATTCACAAACGTAAATGTGGACCAAAAGTCTAAGGGGGTCATTACAACCCTGGCGGATGGTGTAAAAGTGGGGTAATACCGCAAACAGGCCGGCAGAAAAAAAAGGGAATTACGACTCTGGCGGTAACCGCCAACAAAGACAGCCACTTTAACACTTCGCCCGCCACGGCGGTACAGACAAACAGCATGGCGGTCACCGCCAACAGAAAGGCGGGAGACAAAGTACCACCCACACTATTACAACACACCAATCCGCCACCTTTTCCGGGGCGGATTCACCGTGGATAAAAACACGGCAGGAACAGCCTTTGCTATGGGAAAACGCTCACCTCAACACACTCCACGAGGAACGACGACTCCATGGAGCCGGAACTCCAAATACTACCTGCCCTTGTCTTTCTGCTCCTGTACGAACAACAGCGACGTAGGCGCAGAACATACTGGTGAGTACTGCATCTACGACACGGGGAGTGGGGAGGCAAAAGTTAGGGGGGCACCCACCAAACACCCCCACCCTCGTATATTACAACATACACACCAATGCAGTCAAAAATATCACATTAACAACCCACAATCCCCCCGGAAGAATGCAAAGACAAAGCGAGATCCGTTCAAATATTGTAATGTGCCAATATACATGTCATATAAAAATATACTGAATCATATCTCGAAATCTGTCATATTTATATATACAATACAAGAAGTAGTGCAGATATGCACACAACAATGTCCGTGCACCAACAGTCCAAAAATGCATGGGCGAGGCCCACAATAGATACCTGACCAAAATTCGAGAGAACACTGCCGGGGCATCAGATTGAAACACTACAGGCACCTCAGGGGGAAGGGAAGGGGGGCCACCTCAGCCACATGACTGCAAAGCCAGATCCACGACAGGGCTCCATGCCCATTGATGTATCCTGGGGAGTGCAAAGCCACAGTCTCTCAAGTCTTTACAGTGGGTGGGTTGCCCACTGGACCATCCTGGGGAGTGCAAAGCCACAGTCTCTCAAGTCTCTACAGTGGGTGGCTTGCCCACTGTACCATCCTGGGGAGTGCAAAGCCACAGTCTCTCAAGTCTCTACAGTGGGTGGCTTGCCCACTGTGCCATCCTGGGGAGTGCAAAGTCACAGTCACTCAAGTTTCTACAGTTGGTGGGTTGCCCACTGGACCATCCTGGGGAGTGCAAAGCCACAGTCTCTCAAGTCTCTACAGTGGGTGGCTTGCCCACTGTTTTATCCTGGGGAGGGCAAAGCCACAGTCTCTCAAATCTCTCCAGTGGGTGGTTTGCCCACTGGACCATCCTGGGGAGTGCAAAGCCACATTGACACAAGTAGATGCAGTTCTCAACTGATACTGGGTGGGACTGGTGGCCAGACTGGATGAGTCTCCCCGTGAAAGTTCCTGTCCTGTCACTGTCCCAGCTGCACATGGGAGAAGGATGCCGGATGTGGCGGCCTATTCATACCCATACAGTGTTTGCCCTGATCAGCGGTCTTCACCATGGCGGTCTTGGCCTTGTTCAGCGGTGCTTTGCCATGGCTGGCTATGGACTGTTCAGCGGTGCTTTGCCATGGCGGTCTTGGCCTTGTTCAGCGATGCTTTGCCATGGCTAGCTATGGACTGTTCAGCGGTCTTCACCATGGCGGTCTTGGCCTTGTTCAGCGGTGCTTTGCCATGGCGGTCTTGGCCTTGTTCAGCGGTGCTTTGTCTTGGCTGGCTATGGACTGTTCAGCGGTCTTCACCATGGCGGTCTTGGCCTTGTTCAGCGGTGCTTTGCCATGGCGGTCTTGGCCTTGTTCAGCGGTGCTTTGCCATGGCGGTCTTGGCCTTGTTCAGCGGTGCTTTGCCATGGCTGGCTATGGACTGTTCAGCGGTCTTCACCATGGCGGTCTTGGTCTTGTTCAGCGGTGCTTTGCCATGGCTGGCTATGGACTGTTCAGCGGTCTTCACTATGGCGGTCTTGGCCTTGTTCAGCAGTGCTTTGCCATGGCGGTCTTGGCCTTGTTCAGCGGTGCTTTGTCATGGCTGGCTATGGACTGTTCAGCGGTCTTCACCATGGCGGTCTTGGCCTTGTTCAGCGGTGCTTTGCCATGGCTGGCTATGGACTGTTCAGCGGTCTTCACCATGGCGGTCTTGGCCTTGTTCAGCGGTGCTTTGCCATGGCTGGCTATGGACTGTTCAGCTGTGCTTTGCCATGGCGGTCTTGGCCTTGTTCAGCGGTGCTTTGCCATGGCTGGCTATGGACTGTTCAGCGGTAGCCTGAGATGGCGGTTCAGATACTGACATTGGTGTGTGCCATGACGAACTCCACACTGGACATTGGGGTGTGGCATGACGAACTCCACACTGGACATTGGGGTGTGGCATGACGTTCCATCATCGGCCAGTGGGGCTGTGGGATCCTGGTCCCTCCTGGGCACTGACTCTGGCGGTGGTCTCCTGACCAGTGACGATACTCGGGCCCTCCTGGGCAATGACTCTGGCGGTGGTCTCCTGACCAGTGACGATACTCGGGCCCTCCTGGGCACTGACTCTGGCGGTGGTCTCCTGACCAGTGACGATACTCAGGCCCTCCTGGGCACTGACTCTGGCGGTGGTCTCCTGACCAGTGACGATACTGGGGCCCTCCTGGGCACTGACTCTGGCGGTGGTCTCCTGACCAGTGACGATACTGGGGCCCTCCTGGGCACTGACTCTGGCGGTGGTCTCCTGACCAGTAATGATACTTGGGCCCTCCTGGGCACTGACTCTCGCGGTGGTCTCCTGACCAGTAACGATACTTGGGCCCTCCTGGGCAATGACTCTGGCGGTGGTCTCCTGACCAGTAACGACGGTGCTGGCGGTTGTGTCTGGACCGCCGGAAATTATGGCGCACTTCTCCGCCGTGACACTCACAACAGGCTGGGCAGACTTCCTCGGAACCTTCCCCACCTTCTTTGGCGTTACAGCTGACTCACCAATCGCCTTCGATCCCATTTCACTTGTTGTCCCACCAGGAGTCTTGACACGGTCCCGTCGTCCACTCTCCAATTTCGGTGCCTTTACAGGGGGTGGGCTGACAGTGCCTTGGCTCCGGGTCCTACTGCCTGCCCTGGTGGACGGTGCACTCCAAAAACCTGGAACACACACCACTGGTACTGGAGGCTTTTTGGCTGAGGCGCTACGACGGGACTGATGAACTGAAGGGGGGGGTCAATTTGACAGAGGGACAGTTTCTGACGGACACTGGGATGGGTAGTTGGAGGGGGTCTGGGAGTGGAGGTAGAGGAGGTGGTTGTAGGAGGTGTCACTTTAGGTGTTTTGGGTGCAGGTGCAGGTACTGGAGGCTGTCGTGAGTTGGATGGATGTTGGGTGAGTGATTAGCGGCGTTTGTGTACTTTGGGAGGGGGCGTCACAGACACACTGGGAGAGGACACAGGGGACGTGTAAATGGCAGTGGAGGTAGTGAGTGCAGGTGAACGGCTTGTGGTGCTGGGTGTTCTGGTGCGAGTCTTAGTGCCTGTAGATGTGGTGCATGCAGGTGTGTGTGTAGACGACACTGGGAGGGAGGAGGGGGAAGAGGAGGAGGGGGACACAGTGGAGACAGTGGATGTTGCTGTGTCTGTATGGGTGTGATGCTTGTGTGAGTGCCTGTGGTGTGTGTGGTGCCTATGTTTGCTTGAGCTACTTGTGTGTGTTGACTTGTGTGCCTGCTGGTCTGTAGGTGTGCTTGGGATGGGCTGGGGTACAGGGGATTGGGTCTGGGTGGAGGAGGTTGGAGGGGGGAGGCTGGACACAGGGACAATGGCTGCCATCAGTGCTGAAGCCAGTGATTGCAGGGTTCGCTGAAGGACAGCCTGACCAGAATGAATGCCTTCCAGGAATGCATCACCGTGTTTCAACTCTCGTTCTACACCCTGGATGGCATTCACAATGGTAGACTGCCCAACAGTGAGTGACCTGAGGAGGCCAATGGCCTCCTCTCTGAGGGCAGCAGGGGTGACTGGGGCAGGGCCTGAGGTGCCTGGGGCGAAGGTGATGCCCACCCTCCTGGGTGAGCGGGCACGGGACACACGCTGAGGGGCTGCTGGGAGGGCGGTGATGGTAGGGGAGGTGGCGGCTGTACCTGTAGAAGTGGGGCGCACAGATGGTGCCGCCACCACAGGGGAGCTCCCATCGGCGGACGAGTCTGTGTCGCTGGATGGTGATCTGGTGGCCGACGTGAAGCTCCCCTCGCCCTCCGTCCCACTGGTGAATTCAGAGTCTGTGGTGTGGCCCTCCATGGCCATGTGGGATGCAGCTCCCTCGTGCTCCAGTGCCACTGTACCTCCGCCTGTTGATGCTGATATACAAAAGGACAGGGAGAGCAGGAAAAGGGGGGAGACAGAAGAAAGAGAGTTTTAGTGCATGGCATACCGCTACCGTTGGCGAACAAGACAGATGCAGCAGCCCCATGCATTACGCCGTGCTCCAGACCTCTGCACATGCTATTTCTGGGAAATGGCCTACATGGCAATGGTAGTAATCTGCCCACATGGATGGCAAAGGGGCAACTATACATCAACTTCCCTCTGTTTTAAGCTGGGGTAGAGTGCCACATGGCCTACATAATGGAGGGGCATTGCCTACCTAACTCGCCCTGGCCTAGGGACACCCACAACCCACCACCCCCACCCAGACACCTCCACTGCACGCAAAGTCCATATGATGAGGTAGTACTCACCCCCTTGTGTCTGCTGTGATGTGCTTAAGCACCCATCCAACTCCGGGTAGGCCACCGCCAGGATCCGGAACATCAGGGGGGTCATGGTGCGACGGGCACCCCTCCCACGTTGGGAGGCCATCCCCAGCTGAGCCTCCGCCATCTTCTTGCTGCAGCGGCGAATGTCCTCCCATCTCTTACGGCAGTGGGTGCCCCGTCTCTGGTGGGCCCTCAGGGTCCGGACTTCCTTGGCGATGGCACGCCAAATGTCCCTCTTCTGGTGGGAGCTGACCTGCATGACATGCACAAGGAAAGAGGACAGTCATTACCTACTGCACCGTCGTTGTGATTGGCCCCCTCCCAACTCTATCCCTGTGGCCCATTCATCCCCATGAATAACTGTTCTATGTACTCTGCCCCCTTCCCTCATCCACCCAGCCCTCTCCACCCAAGCCTAGCCCATCCAATGTGCTCCCTGTGTACTAACCTGTTGGTCTGGAGGACCGTAGAGTAGGGTGTACTGGGGGAGGACCCCATCCACAAGTTTCTCCAACTCCTGTGCAGTGAAGGCAGGGGCCCTTTCCCCAGACGCAGCAGCCATCGTCGCTTCCAGACCGAGGTCACAGCAGCACTAGCAGTGTAGGTCCTCTCCTGTCGAAGGTCAAGTATCTAGTGATTGAAGAGATAGAAAATGGTGTTGACGTCCGCGGCGGTGACGTCCGCGGCGGTGCGCATCATCACCCGCGGCGCAGTTGTTCATTGGCTCCTGGGACCCATAGGGTCCAATGTTAACCAATGCAGCATTGCGCCGCACTCTACGACCGCCTACCGCGACGGTGTCCAACGCCAGCGCAGTTACCCCACAATCCCATTGTCCCAGTTTAGAGGTCAGGCAGCCGCCATTTCAGGGGCCCACATGGCTTCAATTACTACTGCGTCACACATACCGAGGCCTACACTCAAAACCTTTCCCGGATGGGTTAATTTTCTGTTGTAGTCTTGTGTGTGACTGTGGGTATATACCTGGAGGAATGCTGACAGTTTCTTCGCTGTTGTCCTTCTTATGCACCGTCAATTGGGACATATTGGAAGATGGCGGAATCCGTTGGTGTACCGACCGCTGGTGGACCTGTTGACAATGGAAGAGCGACATGTCATCGTGACCTACCGGTTTGACCGTGCCACAATCCAGGAACTATGTACCCAGTTAGAGCCAGACCTGATGTCACCAATCCGCAATCCGACTGGAATCCCCCCTGACGTGCAGGTGCTGTCAGTGCTGCATTTCCTTGCAAGTGGGTCTTTTCAGACAACAGTGGCCATGGCATCAGGGATGTCCCAGCCTATGTTTTCCAACGTGTTGTCCTGAGTGTTGTCTGCCCTGCTGAAACACGTAAGGGGATACATCATTTTCCCTGAGGTGGAGGATTTGCCTACAGTGAAAGGTGACTTCTATGCCCTTGGACATATCCCCAACGTCATAGGTACCATTGATGGGACCCATGTAGCTCTGGTCCCCCCCGCAGGAATGAACAGGTGTACAGGAACAGGAAGAGTTATCATTCCATGAATGTCCAGATGGTCTGTTTGGCAGACCAGTACATTTTGCAGGTAAATGCTAATTTCCCTGGCTCTGTGCATGACGCCTACATCCTGCGGAATAGCAGCATCCCTGATATGATGGGTCAACTCCAAAGGCACTGTGTATGGCTATTGGGGGACTCTGGTTACCCCAACCTGTCCTGGCTATTGACCCCAGTGAGGAATCCCAGGACCAGGGCAGAGGAACGGTACAATGAGGCCCATGGGCGGACTAGGAGGCTGATCGAGCGGACCTTCGGCCTCCTTAAGGCCAGGTTCAGGTGCCTCCATATGACTGGTGGATCCCTATTCTACTCACCGAAGAAGGTGTGCGACATCATCATCGCCTGCTCCATGCTCCATAATTTGGCATTGCGACGCCAGGTGCCTTTTCTGCAGGAGGATGATCCAGAT
This sequence comes from Pleurodeles waltl, assembly GCF_031143425.1. Lineage (NCBI taxonomy): Eukaryota > Metazoa > Chordata > Amphibia > Caudata > Salamandridae > Pleurodeles > Pleurodeles waltl. The sequence goes on along the minus strand of NC_090443.1, from coordinate 753,195,116 downwards.
GACGGTGTTGTTGCAGCGGCGGAGCCTGTGGAGCCTGTGGACAGTGATGAGGAGGAAGCTGATGAAGATGAAAACGACAACAGGGAGTCAGTCATACAGCAATATTTCCAGTGAGACACAGGTGAGTACATTTTCAGGTTTAACATTACATTAACTTTCACACGTCTACCTCTATCCTGTACCTACATTTCACTCCCTATTTGTTAACTGAGTTGTCCCCTTCCATTTCAGTGTCACTATTGTGGTAACCTACGTGTCAACAGCTTGCACCCTTGAAAGGCTTGTGATGTGTGACATTGGTATGTTGGCCTTCCAATGGGTAACCTTTTTTAACACTGTAATTGACAATACAAAGTTCACAATCATTGACTGACTCCAGTTTCATTAGTGTTTCAAGGGTGTTTATTTAAGTGCATAACAATGAAGGGGGGTTGTGAAATGGGGATGGGTGATGGTGAAGGAATGTCCATGGCAGAATCCAGTCTATTAGTCTCACAGGTACATTGCACATCTGGCCATTGGAAGTGGAGCTGGGGCAGTTCCGATTTGGACAGGGTAACAAAGTGGGACAGTGGGAGGACGATCAGGGTGGTCTTATTTCCTGGCGGGGGTCTTGCCATCTTGCTCTGTCCTGTTCCTGGATCTCAGGGCCCGCTTGCGTGGTGGTGGTCCGTCTGCAGGGGATGGGGTGCTGGTGTGTTGGTCCTGTGGCGGTGCCTCCTGTCCACTAGCGCCGGCGGAGGTGGTGGGCATTTCATCATGGTGGCTAGTGTCAGGGGCCCCTTGGAGTGCCACGGTGTCCCTCAAGGTCTTTTGAATGTCCGTCAGCACCCCTACAATGGTGCCCAGGGCGGAGCCGATGGTCCTGAGCTCCTCCCTGAACCCCAAATACTGTTCCTCCTGCAGACGCAGGGTCTCCTGCAATTTGGCCAGTACCGTTGCCATCGTCTCCTGGGAGTGGTGGTATGCTCCCATGATGGAGGAGAGGGCCTCATTGAGAATAGGTTCCCTTGGCCTGTCCTCCCTCTGTCGCACAGCAGCCCTCCCAGTTCCCCTGTGTTCCTGTGCCTCCGTCCCCTGGACCGTGTGCCCACTACCACTGCCCCCAGGTCCCTGTTGTTGTTGGGGTGGTGGGATCGCCTGGGTGCCCTGTAGTGGTAGACACACCGCTGATTGACCTGTCCTGGGTAGGGAGGTTTGGGCCTGCTGGGTGGGTGCTGTGCTGGTGTTCCCAGAGGGTGGCAGTTCAGTGTTGGGCTGTGGCTGGGCAAGGGGAACCGACTGTCCTGAGGCCCACGATGGTCCGGGCTGGTCATCAAGATCCAGTGGGGCAGAGCTGCTGTCGTCACTGTGGGCCTCTTCTGTGGGTGGAGTGGTGTTGTCTGGACCCTCTGGTGTGGTGACGTTCCTTCGGGTTCCTGCGGGGGTATGAGTACATGATTATTGCATGTGTGTGTTTCATGATGTGCAATGTTTGGGTGTGCGTGTACCCCAGTGCAGGCATTCCTGTGTGGGGGCTTGTGTGGTGATAGTTGGGGGGTGTTGTGGGTCTGTGCAGTGGACATGCTTTAGTGATGGGTATCCATGCTTAGTTAGGTCATGCAGGTTTTGGGGTTGGGATGGGTGGTTGGTGTCATGGGTAGATAGGTGGGGATTTGGAGTGATAGGGGAGGGTGTGAGGGTGGGGGTGTGTGATAGCATGCAGGTAGGGTGGGGGATATGATAGTTGAAATTTGACTTACCAGTGTCCGTTCCACCAACAACTCCTGCAAGGCCCTCAGGATGCAAGATGGACAAGACTTGCTGCTCCCATGTTGTTAGTTGTGGGGGAGGAGGTGGGGGTCCGCCGCCAGTCCGCTGTACCGCGATTTGGTGCCTGGATACTGTGGAACGCACCTTCCCCCGTAGGTCGTTCCACCTCTTCCTGATGTCCTCCCTATTTCTTGGGTGCTGTCCCACAGCGTTGACCCTGTCGACTATTCTTTGCCATAGCTCCATCTTCCTGGCTATTGATGTGTGCTGTACCTGTGAGCCAAATAGCTGTGGCTCTACCCGGACGATTTCCTCGACCATGACCCTGAGCTCCTCCTCGGAGAAGCGGGGGTGTCTTTGGCGTGCCATGGTGTGGTGTGTGTGATGTGTGGGGTGGTGTATGTGTTGATGAGTGTGGTGAGTGTAGTGGTATGTGGTGTTTTGTTCGTGGGTGTTGTGTGGGTGATGGTGTAGTGTGCCTCTGTGTGATGGGGTTCTCTATTCTGTGCTGTCTCTCTCTGGCCTTCTCTCAGAAATTCTGGTCGTAGGGGTTTGTGTGTGATGTGGGTGTGTTTTATATTGTAATGGGTGTGTGGGAGTGGTGTGTGTGTGTGTATCAGGTGTGTGTATTTCGAAATGTCCAATGTAACTGTGTTTTGTAAGTGTGTGTGTATTTTGAGCGCGGCGGTGTGTACCGCCAATGGAATACCGTGGTTGAAAGACCGCAGTGTGGATTCGTGGGTCGTAATAGCATGGGCGTGTTTCTGTTGGCGTGGAGGTGGAGGATTTGTTTCCGTATGTTTCTCGCTGACCTTTGGTGTGGCGGACTTGTGTGGGTGTCTGAATTTCGGCGGATTCCGAGATGTGTGTCATAATAGCTGTGGCGGTCTACCGCGGCCGCGGCGGTGTATTGGCGGTCTTCTGCACGGCGGTAAGCGCCTTATACCGCCAAGGTCGTAATGACCACCTAAGTTTAGACCTAAAGTCTAACTTTAGTCATAGTAAAGTTAGACTTTTGGTCAACGTTTAGACTTTTGGTGTAAGTATAAACAAAAAATATAAAGTTAGACAAAAGTTTAAATTTACTACGAGTAAAGTTAGACTTAAGGTGTAAGTTTAGACCAAGGGGTTCATTACAACCTCGGCGGTCTGCCTTGCAGACCGCCGAGGTTGCGGGAGCCAGAATACCGCCAGTGCTGGCGGTATGGCTGGCTCCGTATTTTGACTTTTCCGCTGGCCCCGCGGAAAAGTCACATCAACATTGCCGCCGGCTCGTAATTGAGCCAGCGTCAATGCTGATGTGCAGCAAGTGCAGTAGCACCGTTGCGCATTTCACTGCCCGAAATTCGGGCAGTGAAATGCGCGATGGGCCTCTGCCTGGGGGCCCCTGCACTGCCCATGCGAAGTGCATGGGAAGCGCAGGGGCCCCCAGGGTCCCCCTGAGTCCCCTTACCGCCAGCCTCTTCCTGGCGGTGCAAACCACCAGAAACAGGCTGGCGGTAGGGGAGTCATAATCCCCAGGCAGCGCTGCTTGCAGCACTGCCCTGGCGGATTATCACCGCCGGGGCTAAAATGGCGGAATACCGCCGGCCCCGGCAGTGCGACCGCGGCGGTACCGCCGCAGTCAAAATATGGGTTTCGTACCGCCAGCCTGTTGGCGGTATGAACGCCACTTTAACCCTGGCGGTCACCGAATGTCTAAATTTAGACCACAAGCCTAGCTTTACTGAGTAAAGTTACACTTTTGGTGTACGTTTAGACCTTTGGTCTACACTTAGGCCCACATTTATACTTTTTTAGCGCCGCATTTGCGTCATTTTCTGACGCAAAAGCAGCACAAACTTAAAAAATACAATTTTGTAAGTTTGCGCTGATTTTGCGTAAAAAAACAATGCAAATGCAGCACTAAAAAAGTATAAATATGGGCCTTAGACTTTTGATCTAAGTTTACCTTTGTGAATAAGGCCTGTCAGTTTATCGATGCTACCAACAAGCATACTTTTTTTTTTTACCTCACCATTCCATCTTATACATATATGAAAAGCATATATAGAATACATTTACCTTTACATAACATATTATTACATTACATGCTATGAGCAACTAAGAAGCTACATAAGTGGTTCTGTAAGTGTATAAAAGGCTATTTAAGTGTCTTAGTATGGGTGTATAAATGGGTATATGGGTGGCTGTACAGGTGGGTTACTGGGTGTGCCAGTGGTTAAGTGGATATGTGAGTGAGTGTATCAGTGCCTATATGGGTATATCACTGGATGTGTAAGTAGCCATGTGTGCATGTGACACGGTGTGTTAGTGACTGTATGGGTGTCTAAATGGGTATGTAAATGGCTGTTTGGATAGGTAACTGCCTGTCTTAGTGAATGTTTGGATGTGTAACTGTGTTTGCAAGTGGATGTTTTAGTGGTAGATACATAGTTGCTATGTGGGTGTGGGAGTATATGTGTAAGTGCCTCTGTCTCTGTGTGACTGGGTGTGTGAGTGTCTCTATACTTTTGTAAAATGGTGTGCGAGTAGCTGTACAGGCAGGTGACTGGGTGTACTGTCACGTTTGGCTCTCATTATACTAAATGAGAATTCTGGATTTGGGCAGCAGCATCCAAAGTTTGTGGGGAACTTAGTATAATTCCACAGGTTGTGAAAACTGTCAGCCTTACCATTTCGGCCAGCTAGCAGTACCTCACCAGCACCTAAAGTGGCACTGATTTGTGGCAGCTGTGCACATGGCATTCTGACTTCTCAGGGAAATCGTGGTGCAACAGATCTCATCCTTTTCTCTCAGTTACATTAGTCTCACACATGCAAAGACAAAATAGAAGCAGAAACTGGTTCAGTAAGTTTTATTGAATCAGCTGCAATCTAGATAAAATGCCATGTACTGTGATGATTAGGAAAATAAAACATAATAATAATAATAATGCAGTGACAACAAAAGTGAAACATAAGAAAAGTCTCACCATAGTGTCAGAATGCTAGGTGTTGAAATTCCTACCTGTACCACTAAAATACTATCTTAGAGCACAGCAGTGTTAGCCCTAATCTGCCATTCAGAATCCCTAGGAAGACACCATCCACATACCTGGATTTAGTAGTAGTGAAGAGGTTTGTTAGTCTACTGAGTGTCCTCTCTCATGTACGTAGAGAAAGATGTCAAGTCTCAGCAGACAGCTGCAATGAAGCAACAGCAAGCGGTGGCAAACCTCTGGCTAGAACTCTCCCTCTAACATATAGGGGTACAGAGATGTTTTAGAATAAAACAACTAATGTTCTAGAAAAACTGAACTAACGAAAAACATGCATGATTCCGTGAAGTGGCTAAGAGTGGGATGTTCCACTTTGGGTTGCCAATATTTTGGAAACAGCAGAGCACAGAATGAGAATGTCAGGGTACAAGTGTTGGAAAGTAGATTATTGGTAAGGGCAGGTAAGTACCTACACCTAGCAATAAGCCACTACCCCCCACTTAGGTCCGGTTAGGTCTCAACTGGTCTTGGCAACAAGCGACAAGGCTTAACTTAGGAGACAAATGTGTAAAATCACAAAACAGTAAATAAGTAAAACAGAAAACACAAAAACAATCCAACACCAATTTATAAAAAGAGATTATATTTCTATCTTTAAAATAACAGCACAATTATTTAAAGAATTAATGTTTTCTATTGTATAGAGGCAGCTAACATTCAAAGGGTCAAAAAAGGTCACACTGGACAGGGACAAAGTCCAGAGTTGAGGCCACCCACGAGGTAACACGGTTAAACCTACTTTCAGAAGTGTTTCTTAATTCAGGAAAGTGGTCCACAGCACCAGCCAAGGGTTCAGAGGCTCTGATTTGCCTCTTGGGGTCTGGGACTACAACTCCCACAATAAACCTCTTCAACTTATGGAGTTGCTCCAAACATCTCCAGACTTCTGGATCTTCTCCTAGAGATTCTTTTTTGGATCCTTGAAGTGTCCACAACTTGATCCAAGGTTCCAGAAGCTCTGAGTTGCTCCTTGGTAGTTGGGACTACAATTCTCAGAATGCACTTAATCAGAATCCTCAAATGGCCACTTGAAGCTGGACAGCTAGGCTCTGCTTGCAGGACTTGATGCAGGGGATTCTGTGTAGCTTCTTTGTATCTGTAACAAAGAGGGAGTCCCATCTTGAAGCAGAAGAAGACAGGTACTTACTTTACTGGTGAAGCTCAAGTGTACAGAGTCCAGGTGCAGTTTAGGGGTCCAGCAGGGCAGTCCTTCTTCTTCTTTGTCTTGTTCCTTGAAGGGATCGGACTTGTGGGTGCAGCTCTGCCATATTTATCCTTGCTCCTGGGGTGAAAAGCAGGGGGGCCCGACGGTCCAATCGCTGGCAAGCCATTTCCCCTTGGATGAGTGGGTGTGTGAGTTTGTAAATGAGTGTTTGAGTAGGTGTGTGACTATGTCACTGGATGTGAGTGGGACTGTGAGGGGCTGTTTGGGTCTATGAGTAGGTGTGGTGGTGATTTTGTGAGTCTCTGCATGGGTGTGTGTGTGTGGATGTGTTAATGGCTGTGCAGGTCTATAAGTGGGTGTGGTTGTGGTTTTATGGATTTGTGAGTAGTATGTGTGTGTGTTTAAGTGGATGTGTGAGTGGCTGTGTGGGTCTGTGAGAAGGTGTATTTTTTTAATTTAATCCACAGATCTGTCCCAGATTCACATGGGGAATGCATGATGAGCATCGTGCTGGATCTGCAGATCCACGTACACCCCCAAAAACACTTTAATACAATTTCTTGCTCATGAGGGGTCCCTCACAGACCCCTCCATCAGTTCTATGGGATCAGGATATCTCTATCCTGACCTCTTATATCATATTTTATTTGTATTCCCTCCAAAACTCAGTAACAGTGTCCCAATTAACAAAATTGTGACCACAACTTTCCAGTCAAGCTGTGGCCAGCCAATCACGACATTGCTTTTGGAGTGTGGATCCATGGATCCCCCCGGGGTGGATCCATATCTCTTGATATACATAAATCTTTTTACTTTAATTACTCCAAAACTACTCAACAGATTTACACCAAATTACAAAAAGGGATATTTCTGGACCAAGATCTAGCTTTCTGCCAAATTTGGTGTAATTCCTTTCAGTGGTTAGGGCTGTAGTCGTGTCTAAAATACCTATTGAAAATTGATGGGGAAAACACATTGTGGGACCTCCCTTTTTCTCAGTCTCACTTGGCAAATAGCCCCAAAACACTGAAGATAGCAGCTCAATTGACTGGTACACTAGTTTAGACAAGTTTGTAAAGATTCATCAAACAGCGCCAAAGTTACTAGCAAAATAAAAAATACTTTTAACTATAACTGCCTACTTGTGCCCTTGCCATCCATAGTTTTCTGATCAATGATTTTACAGCAAATGTTACAGTGTTATTATCAATGATGTAATTGAAGATGTTGAGAGTGTTGTAATATCTGGGGTAATTAGCAAGGTATGGCAAGAGCCTACATTTTTGTTACCTCAGGGCACGAGTTATTGTTACTGGAAAATCCAACTATAACAGCTGAATTTCTATGATTTTGTGTGTGTGTAAAATCGGAACCTAACTATAATGTCCCTGTAACGTTTGTTTTTTTATTGAATTTCCAAGGTTTTTTAATTGCATTTCCTAACTAGAGCATCCCTGTAACCCTAACTTATCAGTCAATTTCTATATTTTTTTAAAATGTTAAGTAAGATGCCCATAGTCATCCATTGAGCTGCCCCCACCAAAGTTTGCTGCTCCTTCCCCCTTGCTATCTATTGTCCAAGTCCATGCACAGGCTCCCTCATTATAGCCCTGTGTGGCCCTTGGCCTTACTTCCTGCCCTGAACTGTTAGCTTGCTGCCCTAGCCACCTCCACCTTACCCTCTGTTGTCTGAGTCCATTCACCTGCCCTCTCCCTCCTGCCCTGTATGTGCTAACACTGCCCTCCATTTAAATTGATGTCCCTACCCACTCCGCCTGCCCTCTGTTGCCCAATTCTATGTCCCATAATTCTTCTTAGCTTCTGTGCTTAACTTGCTGCCCCTAACCTCCTTCCCCCTGCCCTTTATGTGTGCATGCCCCTACTTCCTCCTTTTTGCCCACCATGTTCCATGGACCTGCCACTGCCCATCCTATATATTCTCTTCTGTTGAGCTGCCGCTGCCCCTCCCACCTGCCCAGCATGGCCATATGGCTGACACCTGTCCCAGCCACCAAAACATTGCCTGTCCAATTTCTATGCCCCTAACCTCTCCCTCCTGTCCTCCATGGTTCCTTTTTCTGCCACTCCCTTCTGGCCTCCATGCTCTGTTGTGCTGCAACTGCTTCCCTGTCTACCCTGTGTGGTCTGTTGAGAAGCCCCATCCCCTGCTCTCTCTTGTCTGTGACCAGTCTCTACCCCTCCCTTCTGTCCTCCATGATCCTTTGTTTATGTCCTTTCCTCCTTCCTCTTGCCCACCAGGGCCGTTGTGCTGCACTAAACTTCCACTTGCTGTGCATGGTCTTCTGTGCTGCCGCAGCCCCTCCCATTTACATTTTGTGGTCATCTTGCTGCCCCTGGCCCCATCCCACCCTTCCTCCATTGTCTGAGTGTATGCCACTTTAGTCTCACTGTTGCCCTCCATGATGTGTTATGCTTCCAGTGCCTGTCCCACCTGGCCTCCATGGTCAGCTTGCAGCTCTTGCCCCAACCCTACATTTCCATGTGCAGGTCCCTATCCCCTCCCTCCTGCCTTGTCTGGTCCATTGTCACGCCACTACCCCCTCCATCCTGCCCTTCATGGGCTGATATGCTGCAACTGTCCCTCTTTTCTGTCCAGTATGGTCAGCATGCTGTCCTTCCCTCTTTGCCCTCTGCTCTCAGTTATCCATGTGGATGGCCCTGTCCCATCCCTATTGCTGTCTATGGTCTGTGGTTCTGCACTGCTGTTCTGTTTACCCTGTGTGGTGTATTGTGCTGATTCAACCCCTAATGCCTGACCTGTAAGGTCAGTTTGATGCCCCTGCCCATCTCCCTACTGCCCTCTGTTATCCGAGTCCATGTCCCTAACCCATTTCTCCTGCCTTCTGAGATCCAATGTACGATACATGCAAAAATGCTTTGAACTTGTTAAGAGGAAGGTTTTGAAAAAGAAGACCTGGAGAATTGATTTATCCATAGGCATACATTGAAAAAGAGGAGATTTTAGGCAGGAGACCTTTTGGTTTGCATGGTTGTACTGCCACCGGCTCTTCCTTCTGCCCTCAATGGTTCGTTATACTGCCACAGCCTCTCTTGCCTGTCCTGTGTGGTTGCTTTGTTTCCCCTGCCCCACTTTCCCCTGCCTTCCATGGTTCATTTTGCTTCCACTGTCTCTCCCGCCTGTCCAGCTTGGCCAAATTGTTGCCTCATTACCCTCCTCCCAGGCCTCTGTTATTCAAGTCCATGCCTTTGACCACTGCCTCACCTCATTATTTGAATGAATTGCAAACATTCTATATTCATCACAAAAGTGTGGCACGTCTGATATCATCTTGAAGTAATCAACACTGTGGTACCTAAAGCATTTCCTTTAGAAATTATAAAAATTAGAGGGTCTTATATCCATAGAAATGTGGTTAGTGCTCTAAAAAAATAAAATGAGGATATATTGTATGAGTTCTCAAAGTACTTTTAAATGATTTGCTATCTTTATGTTCTTTAATCCAGTTGGTCACTTGGTTATTTATTACACTTAGGGAAGAGGACGCAGTGTTATGACCAGAACGGCAGACTTTGCAACTGGGGAACCAGATTTGAGTTTCAGCATCAGCTCCACATCCAGTGATTCTGAGCAACCCTCTTATTGCCTGATTTAAAGTTTTGCAGACAGGTTAAACTGTCACAAATATGATGATATCCCGTCCACCAAATGAATATTCCCATAGGATATAATGGGATTGTCATACACGGACAGGATATCAATCATGTTTGTGACGGAGTAACCCCATCTGACAAGCTCTAAATCAGGTCTCAAATTTCCCCATGCCTAAAACCAAAATGAATGTGTTCTTGAGTAATGTAACTGATGCTTATGTAAAGCACTCTAATACCTTTGGGTCAAGTCTGTGCTACATAAAACTGCAAATAAACAAATCAATGAAGAGCATCATCTACAAGATACAGCACATTTCTGTCCTCTCCTCCTGCTCTGGCACACAAATTGCTGCCAGGTACCAATGCAGGCAACTTTGCACCATGGCACGAAGGTGCCTCTATTGTGGGAATGATGATTTTTGTGCAGGAAGGGACACCTTCCAGCACAAAAACAATCATATGAGGTGTTTTCTTCTTACAGCAGAATGCAGCGCACAGAGAAAGAGGAAAAAACTGAGCAAAATAAAGATATTTCTCCCATTGCATCACTCTTACACCACCTCTAAGGTGGCGTAGTAATCTGACACATTCCCAGTCTTTTAAATTTGGGAAGGAGTCAGATTTCTTCAGGTTTCTTGGGTGTTGCATGGGAACAACCAAGCAACACCCTTGTAACGCCCCTTTCATGCAGCGTTATGCATGAAAGGGGTCCATATTTGCAAGGCCATGAAATCCTTGCATGGTGGGTTTGCACGGACATATAAATATGCATATGCCTAGGCACGCATGCGCATTCACTGCATTTATTTGTGTCTATGCTAAATATGGATATGTAAACATGTGGAGGCAATTCTATGCTTCAAAGCAAAACACACATTTTTTAACAACATGACCACATTTAAATACCTAAATCCACTAGTATAGTGCTTTCTTTCTGCATGTGACACCCAGGTAGTGCAATCTCAACTCGTCAAAGGTTTATGATGTGGAGCTAATGCTAAAGCCCTTGACTTTGGAACTGAGAAACAGGTTCCAGACTCAATGGGGGTTATTACAACTTTGGAGGAGGTGTTAATCCGTCCCAAAAGTGACGGTAAAGTGCCAGATATACCACCAGCCGTATTACGAGTCCATTATATCCTATGGAACTCGTAATACGGCTGGTGGTATATCTGTCACTTTACCGTCACTTTTGGGACGGATTAACACCTCCTCCAAAGTTGTAATAACCCCCAATATCTTGTAATTCTGTGCAAATCACTTAATCACCAGTACCTAAAAGAAAATGGATGGGACTATGAGGAATGTAACTGTTTCTTAAGTACAGCACTCCAATACCTTGGACCCGAGTTCATGCTATATAAAAGTAGAAAAAAATTAACACTCACAGCACTATGAATGTGGGGAAATGGAAAATGTATTTCGGTGTAGAGACTGAAGACTGTACAAAGAGGCTTGGTAGACACATGTCCCGAATATGCAATTCCGGCATGTAAAGTTTTTGTGGTAAATATTGAACTCTCATTTGGCTAAATTATTCCTCAGACCGTTCGACAGACTGGACCCTGTAATTCCATAGGGGCCTGTGACTGAAAGTTGCATGTGATTTGGTTTGGATTGAGCAGAAAACATGCTGAAGCACTGGCGTTTTTAGGTAAAATATCTTCAGTGCACGTTCATTTTATGGGATAGCGGATACAAGTATAATCACATCTTTTTTTAACCAAATTATGAATGCTCTTTGGTAGATTACAAACCACATCAAATTTAAAAATAACACAGCTCTTTCATGCTATAATCACATTTGTTCTATTGTGAATTTGCGATTAATATTTTTTAGCATTGCTACAGTTTTGCCGTAACACCTGTGTTTCCACTTAGTGCCTGTTGTACATGATATTGAAAACATTTGTGATGAAGTCATTTTCACCTTATAGGAGCAATCCCAAAGCTCCCAGCACGACTCACATAGGCGCCTGTTCGGGACATCAATCAATCAAACATTTGTAGAGTGGGGCAAATCACCTGTGAGGGTCTTGAGGCGCTGGAGCTGTATGCTTCTGCCAGGAGGAATGATCATTCAAACATCCAGGTCTTTAGTTCTCTTTGGAATGGAGTGATGTTGTGGTCCTGAGGTGCAGGGGGAGGTTGCTCCAAAGCTTGGCTGCGAGGATTGAGAAGGAGAGTCCTCTGCTGTTGGCTCAATGGATCCGAGGGGAGTCTGGCAGGGAGAGGGAAGCTGATTGGAGGTGTTTGGTTGGTTGGAAGAAGTTCAGATGTTTATTGATGTATACTGGTCCTTTGTTGTGACGGGGCCTTGTAGGCATGGGTCAGCAACTTGAACTGGCATCTCTACTGAATTGGGAGCTACTGCAGTTTTTTTAGATGGGGTGTGATGTTGGTCCTTCTGGGGGAGGGAGGAGGGGGAGGAATACGAGTCTTGCTGCTGAGTTCTGTATTGTCTGGAGTCCATTCAGTAGGCAAGCTGTGATTCCTATTTAGAGCGTGTTTCCGTAGTCCAGTCTGCTGGTGATAGGTCCTGCATCACGGTCCTTCTTGAGTCTGCTCGTAGCCACCTGAAGAGCTTGTGGAGCATGCAAATTATGTGGAAGCAGGCGGATGAGACTGCATTGACTCATTTATTCATGGATAGCTTGCTATCGAGGATGATACTGAGGTTGTTAGCAGGGTTTGTTGGGGTTGGGTGGGCTAGCTCTGCAGACCACCATGTGTTGGTCCATGATAAGGTGTTATTCCCAAAGATGAGGACTTACATTTTTTCATTGTTGAGTTTGAGACAGTTATCATTCAGCCAGTCTGCTACGCTCATCCTGCATCTGTGGAAGTTAGCTTTTCTAGTGGAGGGATCTTTGGACAGTGAGAGGATGAGCTGTGCGTCATCGGCGTAGGTGATCATGTTAAATCTGTGTGATCTGGTGGTGATGGCCAAGGGGTTCATGTAGGTTTTGAAGAAAGTGGGCTGAGGAACGATCCTTGGGGGTCTCCACAGATAATCTTCTTAGGCTCTAAGGTGAAAGTTGAAAGACTAATCCTATGGGTTCTGCTGGTGAGGTATGAGGCGATCCATTTGAGGGTGTTTCCTTGAATTCCGATGTGGTGGAGTCTGTTGATCAGGATGCTGTGGGAGATGGTTTCAAATGTGACAGACAGGTCCAGGAGGATGAGGGCAGCTGTTTACCCATGGTCCAGGAGGGCTCTGATGTAATCTGTGGCTGCAATCAGGGATGTCTCAGTGCTAAGGTTAGCTCAAAATCCAGATTGGGGGCGGTCCAGGAGGTTATGGTCTTCTAGGTGTTTGGTTGATTTGCTGGTTGATCACTATCTCAAGGACTTTTGCTGGATGGGGGAGTGTATGGGTGGACTGGTAGCTCTTCAATTTGGCTGGGTGGCGGATGTTTTTTTCAGGAGGGCCTCACTTCAGCATGTTTTGAGAACTCCAGGCAGGAGGCCGTGGTGCCAGAGGTATTCAGAATCTTCCTGAGCTCATCGCCAATTGTCTTCCTTCCAAGGGTGAAGACGTGGTGGGGCCAAGGGTCTGTGGGTATTCCCAAATGTACGGAGTTCATCATGGAGATAGATCACAGTGGGTGCGAACAGTTTTCAGGGTTCCTGTTTGTGCATGTGAGCTGGTTGATGCTGTCTGCGGTGGAGGGTTGGCATTCAAAGTTTTCAGAGATAGTCGAGATCTTGTTGTGGAAGAAGTCTGCTAATTTTTTGCACAGTTCCTGGGAGGGATTGATGTCATTCTCAGTGGCTGCAGGATTGCTGAACTCCTTCATGGCAAAGAGTTCTTTCTGTGGTTTGTGCTGGCTTTGATGTGGTCTACTAGTGTGTTCTTCATGGATTCTCCCAGGAGGCGATAATACTGGATGAGGGCCGTACTGAAGGTGGTGCGGTCGTCTGTTTTTTTGCTGATGCACCACTTCCTTTCAAGTTGTCGGCAGTTGCATTTGGAGGAGTGAAGTTCCTCGATAAAGCAGCTTGTGTTTTTGCTTTGTTCTGTGACGTTGGCTGCCTTGGTGGGGATGATGGCGCTGGCACACTCTGTGATCCACTTGAAGAAGCTCCTTGCTGCTTGTTTATGGTCGTGTGTCAGGAAGGTGGAAGCTGAGAGTATCATTCCACTGGTCTTCTGGTACCTTTTTCCAGTTTCTTCACATAGATATGGGGGCATGGTGTAGAGGTACGTGGGTCCGGAGATGGTGAAGTGTACGCTGTGGTGGTGGGACCAGGTGAGTTGTGTGGTCTGGATGTACCTGACTCTGTCTCTGGAGGTGAAGATGGGGTCGGGAATATGTCTTGCAATTTGGCTAGGGTTGTTGATGAGATGCTTGAGACAAATGTTGTTCGTGCTTTCCAGGAAGTCGGTGGAGTTGGCATTGCTTGAGTCATCAAGGTGGAAGTTGAGGTCCCCTAAGAATTTGTAGTGCTCGGAGTTGATTGCAGGCCAGTGAGTTCTGGGATGGCATTGCAGAAGTGTGGGTGTGGTTCTGGTGGTCTGTAGGCAAGGGTGCCTCTGATGGTGCTTTTTCTGTCTGTGTGGAGTTGGAAGTTGAGGTGTTCCATTACTGGTGTCGGGTCGGCAGGGCTGGTGTCCCTGTAGATGATAGTGATTCCACCTCCGGGCTTGTAGGTTCAATCCTGATGTGTTTGTAACCCTTTGGTGTTGCAGTGGCCATGTCTGGTGCTGAGGCAGGGTTGAGCCAGGTTTCTTCAAGGGAGGAGATCTTGGTTGCATGTTTAACTAGTGCTGCTCCTAGTGTGGTTGGGTTCCATAAACTAATTGAAACATTTCAAACTGAATGTCACAGTCTAGACAGCAAAGGTGGCTTGTCTGCACATACTCCAAATCAACCGACCAAACATGTGTGTCTCTGAATTTTTATAACATATTACTGATGTTGTCTACTGGGTCTCTACATGATGGCTCAGTGAAGTAAACCTTAGTGTTTAGCTAGCTGCAGGTCACAATTTTGAATCCCAGCAAGACTCACTTACTTTTTCATCCTTCAGAGGTTGCTGCACTGCTCTTCAGGGAGCACACCGGACTTTTGAGAAGCTTCCTGCTGAAACTACGATCTGGTTAGTAAATGCTCTTTGCCCCACGGAGTACCTGCACCCTCAAACACACACCCTCAATCAATCAATCAATCAATCAGAGAATTTATAAAGCGCACTATGTACCCGTCAGGGTTTCGAGCGCTGGGGAGGGGGGTGCTGCTAGCGTTCGAAGAGCCAAGTCTTGAGGAGTCTCCTGAAGGTGAGGAGGTCCTGGGTCTTGCGTAGTGAGGTGGGGAGGGAGTTCCAGGTCTTGGCGGCGAGGAAGGAGAAGGATCTGCCGCCAGAGGTCTTGCGCTGGATTCGGGGAACGATGGCGAGGGCGAGGTTGGCAGAGCGGAGATGACGTGTGGAGGCGTAGAAGTTGAGTCTGGTGTTGAGGTAGGTGGGTCCGGTGTTGTGTAGCGCCTTGTGAGCGTGGGTGAGGAGTTTGAAGGTGATCCTTTTTTCCACGGGGAGCCAGTGGAGGTCCACCAGGTGGGGGGAGATGTAACATCGGCGGGGTATGTCGAGGATCAGGCGGGCGGATGCGTTCTGGATGCGCTGGAGTCGTTTGATGTCTTTAGTTGGGATGCCTGTGTAGAGTGCGTTGCCATAGTCAAGTCTGCTACTGACGAGGGCTTGAGTAACCGTCTTTCTGGTTCCTGTTGGAATCCACTTGAAGATCCTGCGGAGCATGCGGAGGGTGTTGAAACAGGAGGAGGAGACGGCGTTGACCTGTTTGGACATGGTGAGAGCGGAGTCGAGGATGAAGCCGAGGTTTCTTGCGTGGCTGGCAGGGGTGGGTGGGGGGCCGAGGGCTGTGGGCCACCAGGAGTCGTTCCAGGCCGAGGAGGTGCGTCCGAGGATGAGGACTTCCGTCTTGTCGGAGTTGAGCTTCAGGCGGCTGTTGTTCATCCACTCTGCGATGGATTTCAGTCCCTCATGGAGGTTGGTTTTGGCGGTGAGCGGGTCTTTGGTCAGGGAGAGGACGAGCCGGGTGTCGTCGGCGTAGGAGATGATGCTGAGGTTGTGTTGACGGGCCAGTTGTGCGAGGGGGGCCATGTAGACGTTGAACAGCGTTGGGCTAAGAGAGGAGCCTTGGGGGACGCCGCAGATGAGGTTGGTGGCTTTGGAGCGGAAAGGGGAGAGTCGGACTCTCTGGGTTCTGTCGGAGAGGAAGGATAAGATCCAGTTGAGGGCTTTGTCTTGGATGCCGGCTTCTTGGAGACGGGTTAGTAGGGTGCGGTGGCATACTGTGTCGAAAGCGGCTGATAGGTCGAGG
The DNA here is from genome assembly GCF_031143425.1 of Pleurodeles waltl. NCBI lineage: Eukaryota > Metazoa > Chordata > Amphibia > Caudata > Salamandridae > Pleurodeles > Pleurodeles waltl. The sequence goes on along the minus strand of NC_090443.1, from coordinate 753,179,182 downwards.
AGGATGAGGGCTGAGGTTTCGCCGTTGTCCATTTGTTGTCTGATGTCATCTGTGGCGGCGAGGAGTGCGGTCTCAGTGCTGTGGTTTCGTCTGAATCCAGATTGAGAGGGGTCTAGGATGGAGTTGTCTTCTAGGAAGTGGGCGAGCTGTGCGTTGACGATCTTCTCGATGACTTTCGCTGGAAAAGGGAGGAGAGAGATCGGTCGGAAGTTTTTGAGATCGTTGGGGTCAGCCTTGGGTTTCTTGAGGAGGGGTTGGATTTCTGCGTGCTTCCAGCTGTCCGGGAAGGTGGCGGTGTTGAAGGAGAGGTTGATGATCTTGCGGAGTTTGGGGGCGATGATGGCGTCGGCTTTGTTGAATACGTGATGTGGGCACGGGTCCGTGGGCGAGCCTGAGTGGATGGAATTCATTGTTGCGAAGGTTCCGGCGTCGTCTACTTGGGTCCAGGTGGTGAGGCGGTAGGCGTGGGAGGAGTCGACGGGGGTGGGGTCTGGCGGAGGTGTGGTGTTGAAGCTGTCGTGGATGGCTGTGATTTTCTGGTGGAAGAAGGTGGAGAGATAGTCGCAGAGTTTTTGGGAGGGAGGGACGTCGTTGATGTTGGCGTTAGGGTTGGAGAGTTCCTTCACGATGCCGAAGAGTTCTTTACAGTCGTGGGCGTTGTTGTTGAGGCGTTCTGTGAAGTGGGCGCGCTTGGCGAGTCGGATCCGTTGGTGGTGATCACGGTTGGCGTCCTTGAGGGTAGCAAGATTGTCGGGTGTGCGCTCGAGGATCCATTTCTTCTTGAGTTTCTGGCAGGTGCGTTTGGAGGTGGTCGGTTCGTCTGTGAACCAGGCTGTTTTTTTTTTTTCTTGGTTGCCGGTGGGTTTCTTGAGTGGAGCTAAGGTGTTGGCGCAGTCGAGGATCCATTGATGGAGGTTGATGGCGGCGGCGCTCGGGTCGGTGGGGTCGGGTGGTGGGTTTTTGACGAGGGTGCTGGTTAGTTGGTCTTCGGTGACTTTTCCCCAGCGGCGGTGAGGCGGTAGAGGGATGCAGTGGTGTTCGGTGTTTTCACTTCCTTTGCCAACACCCCCTGCTGAAATAACCGGCTGTCTGCTCCTCACCGGCTTAAAGCCTCCACTGTCTCTGAGGACTTGGACCATGCTGCGGGCCCCGTTTGGGGTTGTGCCAACTACCAGGAGTCCCCCCTTCCCTACCCCCTTTCACTTTGGACAACGAGTTTTGACCTACCCCACCAGTCCAGGAGTGTTGCCTGAGGCCCTAATTTCTTGCAACACCGCATTTAGACCCATTGGCGGGGCCAGAGATGCCAGGTGGTAGGTCGTCGACCAAGACCTCAGGTAAGGCAGCTGCTTTTCTCTGAAGCCTTACTTCATTCAGTGGCGTCTCCCCCTGCCCCGGTGACTCATCAGCCCACCCAGCACCACACTATGTCGGACCCAGCCCAGGAGTCCACCATGGATCGTATCCTTCAGGAGATATCGGTGGTGGATAGGAGGCTGGAGTGGATGGACAACACAATAGCCTCATTAACGGCAGAAACAAAATCCATCCATCTAGATATTGCAGGCTTCCAATCATGACTGTTGGGGTTGGATCAGCGGGTGTCACTGGTGGAGATCCACATTGCATCCTCCTGGGATCGAGACCAGCAACTCTTGTACCTTTGCAGCAAGCTGACAGATTTGGAGGACGGGAGCAGAAGAGACAACGTTCGATTCTTAGGGTTTCCAGAAACTATTGAGGGCGAGGATATGCACTCGTTCTTGAGGGAGACACTGCCCAAACTCATGGACATAGCCTTTAACCCCCCCCTAGAGTTTCAGAGAGCACACAGGCTCGGTCCCAAGAGACCTGACACAACCGCTTGTACCCGGCCGATCATAGCCTGCTTCCTCCGCCACACGCAAGCTTGTCAGATTATACAAAGAACACGTACGCAAGGACCCTGCGGGAGGGACGGTCAGGTAATTCGGATATCAGCAGACTTTTCCAAGGAAACCAGCGACCATAGGAGGGCATTCCTGGCCCTCCGACCCAGATAATGCCAGATGGAGGTGAAATATGGCCTGTTTGAACCGGTGGGAATGTGGGTTACGAAAAATGGCGAGTCCCAAGACTTCTACAAGCCAGAGGATCTGCAATCTTTTCTAGATAGCCTACAACCCATGGACACCTCCGTCTCGCTTTCACCTGGAGACTCCCATGCACGTCGGGACCAGACCGGCATCCTACAGTTTCTCATCCCAGAGGACAGGATCTGAAACGTCTCCTGACCAGCCATGACGACAGAGGGCAGGTGGCACTAGACACACATGTGACGGACACGGATAAGTCTTGTTCCCCCTTGAAGCCCTCAGCAGAAACCTCTTGAACTTGCTGTATTCCAATGAGTCATACGGAGCTGCGGAGCCAGAGCCTCCTGACATCCCCGGACTAGGATTGCCAGACCTTCCGCTACTCTAATGTCTGATGGATGGATGAGTATAACTCCATATTGCTATATAATGCGGATTATGCTGGAACTGTACTACAATGTTTTCCCGTAGACCTCATGGAGGTCTCCCATAAGTTTCTAGAGTTGTTCAGACCCTTTTGGGATAGTTGATACACTGGGCCCTATATCCTTTGGTCCTACCGACCCGCCCAGTTAGTTAATTAGTTAATTTGTACGCTAATACTATACTGATAACTGGATTACTGATTAATGTTTATTACTTTCATGTACCTCCAATGCTTATGTGATGAGTGCTTCTATAATACCGGCACGGTGAATATGAATATGATCTGTACCTTCTCTCTCTGCTCTACCTCCGCCCGTCTTTTGCTCCGCTCAGCCCCCACTTACCCACGTCTCCCTCCCCCTCAGCTCACAAACAGCGCTGCTGCCATCTTAGAGACTCACAGCGTTCTCCCCCTCCCCTCTACACCACCTCCCTTGAGGGACCTATCCCCTACTTCTTTGACTCCCCCACCTATCTCACCTTCTTCACTCTCCCACATTAACACCTTCAATCTCCCCCTCTCTTTTCATCAGCTGGCATCCCTTGGACACCTCATCCCTCCTTTCCTTTTTATTGCCCGAGTTATTTCTCCCATCAAACCCCTTTTTCTTACATTTAACCGTATCCTCCCCTCCTCCTCTTCTCCCTCTCCCGTACACCGCCTACTCTCGTCACCCCCGCTAGCCCTCCATCATGGCCGGGCGCTTGGCTACTTCCTCCGTCCCCCTACGGGTCGTCTCCTGGAATGTACGCGGCCTCACCCATTTCATTAAAAGGAAGAAAATACTCTCATACCTCAATACTCAATGGGCAGATGTGGCTCTTCTTCAAGAGACCCCTCTGAACAGAATCGAGTCTGACAAGTTACGACGGGACTGGGTGGGGACAGTGCTGTCAGGCTGTAGCCCTCCCCACAGTGCACCGAAGGCACTGTGCCCCGAAAGTGCGGTGTTGCAATCCTTTTAAGGAAAAGCCCACCTCTCATTGTTACCAAGTCATGAGTAGACCCGGAGGGACGGTACGAGTTTGCCAAACTGAAATTGGGAGGCTGTTCGATCTGTGTGTGCTCCATATATGCCCCAACCGACTCAAAAAGGCAGTTCTTCCTCCGTATCAATCGTCTCTTGACGGAGATAGGGGCTATCCGACACATAATTGGGGGAGACTGGAACCTGGCTACGCCTCCATGGGAGACATTATGAACAGGGGGAGAAGGTTGGACGCTTGCTGGTAGCTCAACTCTGTCAGAGGGAGGCAACCCTAGCTGTACCGGCCATTAAGGCAAGTACAGAGGAGGTCCTCAAGCACCCACAGCGGATAGTAGAAGAATTTGCGACTTTTTATCGTCATCTCTACGCACCAGAATCGCACTCCTCTTCTGCCAAGGTAGAGACTTTCCTTAACAATATCACTCTTCCCTCGCTATCTGATGAGGGCTGCGGGTTACTAGAGGGGAACATGACCCCCCAAGAGCTCTTACAGGCTGTCTCCAATCTCCCTTATCATAAGTCACCCAGAGAGGATGGATTCCCTGCAGAATTTTATAAATGGACTGGGGACAATACACTAGACATTCTGCACGATGCACTCACTGAGGCGTGTCAGACGAACTCTCTAGGAGCGATCTACAACACCGCCATCATTGCTGTTATACCAAAGCCCGGCCGAGACCCACTGCTTTGCAGCAGCTACCAACCCATATCCCGCCTGAATGGAGACATCATGATCCTAGCAGGATTCTGGCAAACCGATTGCGTAAGGTCATACCGTCTCTCATCCATCAGACGCAGGTGGGTTTTGTGCTGGGCTGAAACTCACGCAACCATCTATGTACCCTTTGCCATACCCTATGGAAGGCCCAAGAATTGGCGGAGGCTGCGCTGGCATTGTCCCTAGATGCAGAAAAGGTGTTTGACCAAATAGAATGGCCGTATTTATTCACAACGCTAAAGAAATTAGGACTAGGTGACCAATTTATATCCAAAATTCGCTTACTATATGAGCGCTCCATGGCGCGGGTCAATTGTGGGGGGTTTCTTTCGGACCCTTTCCCCGTCTGCAGGGGAAACTGGCAGGGATGCCCTTTATCCCACCTTTTGTTACTCTTGGCACTGGAACCGCTGGCGGCTGCCATCCGCACCTCTCCACTGGTGGTAGGTCTCCCCCTGCAGGGGAGTACCTCTAAGCTTTACCTATATGCAGACAACATTCTGCTAACACTGACCGACCTTGAGCACTCCTTGCCCACCCTAATGGGGATCATAGATGACTTTGCACCCCTCTCCGGTTATCGGATAAACTGGGGGAAAAGTGAGGCCCTTCCTCTTTCACGGATGATGACGAAGGCAGAGCTCTTGTGTTTCCCATTCTGATGTACCCCGAAACACCTCAAGTATCTAGGAGTCTTAGTCAATCGTGGCCTAGAACACATGGTAGCAGATAATCTAGATCCCCTCATTGCTCGCATGCGGCTGGACTTCGACAAATGGACTCAGTTACGTTTCTCCATATGGGGACGGTTGCAGGTAGTACGGATGGTCACAGTGCCGCGATTCACTTATATCTTGGGACTCCTACCCCTCCATATACCTCTAACCGCATTACGGTTGATTGACGCTGCAATCAGATCCGTTGTGTGGGGTACTATGCATCCACGGTTGGTGCCAGACAAGTTAGTAGATCCTACGGCAGAATGGGGCTCCTGTCGGCGGAGCATGGGAGACGCCTCCATGGGAGACATTATGAACAGGGGGAGAAGGTTGGACGCTTGCTGGTAGCTCAACTCTGTCAGAGGGAGGCAACCCTAGCTGTACCGGCCATTAAGGCAAGTACAGGGGAGGTCCTCATGCACCCACAGCGGATAGTAGAAGAATTTGTGACTTTTTATCGTCATCTCTACGCACCAGAATCGCACTCCTCTTCTGCCCAGGTAGAGACTTTCCTTAACAATATCACTCTCCCCCCGCTATCTGATGAGGGCTGCGGGTTACTAGAGGGGAACATGACCCCCCAAGAGCTCTTACAAGCTGTCTCCAATCTCCCTTATCATAAGTCACCCAGAGAGGATGGATTCCCTGCAGAATTTAATAAATGGACTGGGGACAATACACTAGACATTCTGCACGATGCACTCACTGAGGCATGTCAGACGAACTCTCTAGGAGCGATCTACAACACCGCCATCATTGCTGTTGTACCAAAGCCCGGCCGAGATCCAATGCTTTGCAGCAGCTACCAACCCATATCCTGCCTGAATGGAGACATCATGATCCTAGCAGGATTCTGGCAAACCGAATGCGTAAGGTCATACCGTCTCTCATCCATCAGACGCAGGTGGGTTTTGTGCTGGGCTGAAACTCACGCAACCACCTATGTACCCTTTGCCATACCCTATGGAAGGCCCAAGACTTGGCGGAGGCTGCGCTGGCATTGTCCCTAGATGCAGAAAAGGTGTTTGACCAAATAGAATGGCCGTATTTATTCACAACGCTAAAGAAATTAGGACTAGGTGACCAATTTATATCCAAAATTCGCTTACTATATGAGCGCTCCATGGCGCAGGTCAATTGTGGGGGGTTTCTTTCGGACCCTTTCCCCGTCTGCAGGGGAACCCGACAGGGATGCCCTTTGTCCCACCTTTTGTTACTCTTGGCACTGGAACCGCTGGCGGCTGCCATCCGCACCTCTCCACTGGTGGTAGGTCTCCCCCTGCAGGGGAGTACCTCTAAGCTTTACCTATATGCAGATAACATTCTGCTAACACTGACCGACCTTGAGCACTCCTTGCCCACCCTAATGGGGATCATAGATGACTTTGCACCCCTCTCCGGTTATCGGATAAACTGGGGGAAAAGTGAGGCCCTTCCTCTTTCACGGATGATGACGAAGGCAGAGCTCTTGTGTTTCCCATTCTGATGTACCCCGAAACACCTCAAGTATCTAGGAGTCTTAGTCAATCGTGGCCTAGAACACATGGTAGCAGATAATCTAGATCCCCTCATTGCTCGCATGTGGTTGGACTTCGACAAATGGACTCAGTTACGTTTCTCCATATGGGGACGGTTGCAGGTGGTACGGATGGTCACAGTGCTGCGATTCACTTATATCTTGGGACTCCTACCCCTCCATATACCTCTAACCACATTACGGTTGATTGACGCTGCAATCAGATCCGTTGTGTGGGGTCCTATGCATCCACGGTTGGTGCCAGCCAAGTTAGTAGATCCTACGGCAGAATGGGGATCCTGTCGGCGGAGCATTACGCCCTCCAACTGTCCTCACTGGCCACAACCTTACCCGGCCATGCGGAATTGCTGCTGTGGGTCCCGGTAGAGAAAGAGCTACTCTCCCATGCTGGAGGCCTTGATGGGATCTATGGAATGTCCCCTGCACCCCCTGGCGATTTGAACCCAATACTGAAGATGACCGTGTGGGGTGGCAGAGAGCCCATCGTCTCATGGGGGTACACCCCTTCCTCCACGCCCAGGCTCCCCTGTGGCCCAATGAATGGAGGGAAGCTGGGATAGACAGATTAGCCCAGGTGCTGGAAGATGACGGGCTTAAGCCCTTTGCCAGGCTATAGGAGGAATTCCACCTTCATTCCAAACAGGACGTACCATCATCGCCGGCGTACATCGTCATTGGCTCCTGGGACCCGTAGGGTCCAATGTTAACCAATGCAGAATTGCGCAGCAGTCTTTGACTGCCTACTGCGACGGTGTACAACGCCAGCGCAGTTACCTCACATCCCATTGTCCCACTTTACAAGTCAGGCAGCCACCATTTCAGGGGCCCACATGGCTTTATTTTAACTGCATCACACATACCTAGGCCTTGCCTCAACACTCATACAGCCAAAATTCGGGTTATAAATGGTTTTCTGAGTAAGCTGTGTTTACGTACCTCTGAGTTGGTTGACTCTGTGTTCGCTGTTGTCCTTCATAGGCACCGTGCGCTGGGACATTTGAGGAGATGGCGGCATCCTCCGGTGTACAGACCGCTGGTGGACCAGTCGACAATGGAGGAAAGACATGTGATCATCACTTACAGGCTTGATCGTGCCACAATCCTGGAACTGTGTGCCCAGTTGGAGCCAGACCTGATGTCAGCTATCTGCCATCCCACAGGAATCCCCCCTCAAGTGCAGGTGCTGTCAGTACTCCATTTCCTAGCAAGTGGGTCTTTTCAAACAACAGTGGCCATAGCATCAGGGATGTCCCAGCCTATGTTTTCCAACGTGTTGTCCAGAGTGTTGTCTGCACTGCTGAAACACATGCGGAGCTACATCATTTTCCCTCAGGTGGGCGATTTGCCTACAGTGAATGGTGACTTCTACGCCCTGGGACATATCCCCAACATCATAGGTGCCATTGATGGGACACATGTGGCCTTGGTCCCCCCACGCAGGAGTGAACAGGTGTACAGAAACTGGAAGAGTTATCATTCGATGAATGTGCAGATGGTGTGTTTGGCCGACCAGTACATCTCCCATGTTAATGCCAAATTCCCTGGCTCAGTGCATGACACTTACATCCTGCGGAATAGCAGCATCCCTTATGTGATGGGTCAACTCCAGAGGCACCGTGTGTGGCTATTAAGTGAGCACCTGGAAGCAAGTCAGTGGGAATAGTTGTCTGGGTCTGGGGATATCCCTACTGGTTAGCGGGTGTCTAACAGTTGTCCCTCGCCATTTTCAGGTGACTCTGGTTACCCCAACCTGTAATGGCTACTGACCCCAGTGAGGAATCCCAGGACAAGGGCAGAGGAACGCTACAATGAGGTACATGGGCGAACTAGGAGGATTATAGAGCGGACCTTCGGCCTTCTGAAGACCAGGTTCGGTGCCTCCATATGACAGGTGGTTCCCTATTCTACTCACCAAAGAAGGTGTGCCAGATCATCGTGGCCTGCTGTATGCTTCACAACTTAGCTTTGAAGCAACAGGTGCCTTTTCTGCAGGACGATGGTCCAGATGGAGGTGTTGTGGAAGCTGTGGAGCCTGTGGACAGTGAAGACGAGGAAGCAGAAGAAGATGACATCGAGAACAGGAACTCAGTTATCCTGCAATACTTCCAGTGAGACACAGGTAAGAAGACAAACCTGCCTAATACATGTACTTTAACACTACTTCCTCTCTACTGTCTGTCCTTTTCCTGTATGGTCACTGAGTTGTCACTTTCCCTTACGATTTCACAGATGTGGGTCCCACTGTGTGACATATGCTTTGTTTACTCATGGACTAGAGCTGTGTGACATAGGTATGTTGACATTACAATTGAAAGAGCATTTTGTCACTGTAATTGCTAATCCACTATTTCAAAACCACAGACAGACTCCAGATTGTTTTGTGCTTCAAGGGTGTTTATTTAAGTGCATAGGAAGTGGAGCTGGGGCAGTTTGAGGATGGACAGTGTGACAAGGTGAGACAAAAGGATGACATTCAGGGTGGTCTCATTTCTTCGTGGGGGTCTTGGCATTGTTCTCTGTCTTTGTCCTGGTTCTCAGGGACCGTTTGCAGGCTGTTTCTCCATCTGCAGGGGGTGGGGTGCTGGTGAGGTGGTCTGCCTCCTGTCCACTAGCGCTGGCGCAGGTGGTGGGAAGTTCATCGTCCAGGCTAGTGTCAGGGGCCCCTTGTTGTGCCACAGTGTCCCTCCTGGTGTTGAGGACTTCCTTCAGCACCCCTACGATGGTGCCCAGGGTGGAATTGATGGATCTGAGTTCCTTCCTGAAGCCCAAATACTGTTCCTCCTGTAGCCGCTGGATCTCCTGAAACTTGGCCAGTACCGTTGCCATCGTCTCCTGGGAATGATGGTATGCCCCCATGATGTTGGAGAGGGCCTCGTGGAGAGTGGGTTCCCTGGCCTGTCCTCCCCCTGTCGCACAGCAGCCCTCCCAGTTCCCCTGTTTCCCTGGGCCTCTGTCCCCTGAACGGTGTGCCCACTGCCCCCAGGTCCATGTTGTTGTTGGGGTGGTGGGTTAGCCTGGGTTCCCTGTAGTGGTGGACACACTGCTGATTGATGTGTCCTGGGGACGGAGGTATGGGCCCGCTGAGTGTGTGCTGTGCTGGTGTTTCCAGAGGGGGGAAGCTCTATGGTGGTCTGTGACTGGGTGTGGGGAACCGACTGTCCCGAGGTCCCCGATGGGCCGGGTTGGTCATCTAGATCCAGTTGGACAGAGGTGCTGTCATCACTGTGGGCCTCTTCGGTTGGTGGTGTGGACATGTGTGGACCCTCCTGTCCGGTGACGTTGGGTAGGGGTCCTGCAGGGGTATAAAAGGATGTTTATTACATCTGTGTGTGGCATGGTGTGCAATGGGTGGGTGACCGTGTACCCCAGTGCTTGCATTCCTGTGTGGGACCTTGTGTGATGATGGTTTAGGGGGGTGTATGGGTATGTGCAGTGGGCATGCTTTGGTGTTGGTTGTCCATGCTTTGTTGTTGCATGCAGGGCTTGGGGTCAGGATGTGTGGTTTGTGATGTTGGGATATTTGTGAGGAGCTAGAGTGATGGGGGTGAGGGTGGGGGTATGTGCTGGCATGCAGGTAGGGTGGGGGATGTAATAGTTAAGATTTGACTTACCAGAATCCATTCCTCCACCTACTCCTGCGAGGCCCTCAGGATGCAGAATCGCCAAGACCTGCTCCTCCCATGTTATTAGTTGTGGGGGAGGAGGTGGGGGTCCGCCACCAGTCCGCTGGCCGTTCCACCTCTTCCTGACGTCCTCCCGATTTCTTGGGTACTGTCCCACTGCATTGACCCTGTCTACTATACTTCGCCATAGCTCCATCTTCCTTGCAATTGAGGTGTGCTGCACCTGTGATCCGAATAGCTGTGGCTCTACCCGGACGATTTCCTCCACCATGACCCTGAGCTCCTCCTCCGAGAAACTGGGGTGTCTTTGCCGTGCCATGGGGTGGTGTAAGTGATGTGTGGGGTGGTGTGTGTGGTGATAAGTGTGCTGATATGTAGTGGTGTGTAGTGTGCGGTGTGTGGAAGTTATGTGGGTGATGGTGTTGTGTGCCTGTGGATGCTTGTATTGTTGATGGTGGCGTCTCTCTCTGGCCTTCGTTCGTGATTTGTTTTCGTAAGGGTTTGTGGGTGATGTGGGTGTGTGTTTTATATAGTATTGGGTGTGTGGGAGTGGTGTGTGTATGTGTATCAGGTGTGTGTATTTCGAATTGTCCAATGTGGCTGCGTTTTGTATATGTGTGTGTATTTTGAGCGCAGCGGTGTGTACCGCCAATGGAATACCGCGGCTGAAAGACCGCCGCATGGATTCGTGTGTCATGATAGTGGGGGCGTATTTCTGTTGGGGTGACGGTGGAGGTTTTGTTTTCGGTAGTTTATCACTGACTTTTGGTGTGGGTGTCTGAATTTTGGCGGATTCCGTGCTGTGGGTCATAATAGCTGTGGCGGTTTGCCGCGGCGGAGTGTTGGCGGTCTTCAGCACGGCGGTATGCGGCTTTTACCGCCAATGTTGTAATGACCACCAGAGTGTTTTAATTGGCTCAGGGAGCTTTGTTTTCCTTGGGCCAATTTCCTCCTGCTGGGTCAGACTCCTGTGGGAGAGAGAACACTGGTTGGCTGCCATCCACATCAGAAAAATATTGCTCACTTCTGAACCTTTCTTTTTCCTGGTTCTGGCATTTCCACTAGCCTTATCTCTTCTCTTCCCCTTCAGGGTTCACCTATTGATGGTTTCTTCCGGAGGGCACTATCTGTTTAGATGACCCATTGCCAGCAGCAATGTAGTTACCAGAAGGTGTCAACCCTACCTTTGGCAGACACGGACAGTCAAAACATGGACTAGCAGATTTTCCTATTGCTAAAAGGCTGCAAATAGAAATCTGTCCACTGCGGCTGACAGATTGTGATGCCCAATTTCCAGCTTGGACTGTGGAAGAATGGAAGGTTTATAAGAATAGCCTCAGGTTGGGCCAGTAGATCCTGCACAAACTTTGGTAAATACAGTTCAACAACAAGCTCAAGAATTACAGCAACTGTGAAATGGAAACTTTCCCTATGCCAAGGGCTGAATGCCGGAGCATCCAATGTGCCACTCAAACATCCAGCAACCCTTCGTTTTTCAGGAGATCCAAACAAATTGAAATAATTTCTAGACTCCCAGACTACATTCTTCACCTTTCATTTGGGTCAGTTTACTCTGTCTATAGCCAATGTGGGTTATCTGATCAGTGCCTTATCAGGCCCGGCATTAGCATGTGAGACCTCTTTGGTAGCCACAGAGGACCCAAGACTTTCTGACTATGAGACCTTTCTTGCAGCCTTCACATGGATGTTTGAAAGACATTGTTGAGAGACTTCAGCTGAAGAAGCTCTTTGCAACATTCAACTTAGTAATCAAGACGTTCTGCCATAGATCACTTGCTTCCATCAGTTATCAGCAGAGACCACATGAGTAGAATGGTCTCCGCTTACTCTGTTTCGCTGTGGTCTTTCTTGAGGAAATAAAAGATGAACTAGTACATTTGACCACGTAGAAACAATGGCAACATTAGTGGATCAGGCCCTGTCCATTGCACACCTACTAAATCAATGCAGATTTGAGAGGTGCAGGGCCTGAGTTAAAAAACAAAACAGGAACGACTTGTCTCAGTGATTGAAAGACTAACACTCCTGTCCCTGAGAATCCTTCATCTTTAGGAGAGAAGCCTATGCAGATCAGGCTAGTTCATGGAACATTTCCCTAGGTAGAAGAAAGCAAAGATTATGTATGTAATGCAGGTTTTCTGGTCATGTAATCTACAATTATCCACACATCCACAGAATGTTCTGGGAATCACCTGCAAGAGGGGAGAGGACGGGAATGTCAGGAAACCTCCAGAGAATTGGTCACTCCTCTGTTCATCTTGTTCATGCTTCTGACACTTCCGAATGGATAGAATCAAAAGATGTTGGCCTTATTGGACAGTGAGGCAAGCAAGTTGTACCTTGATGAAAAATGGGCAGGAGTCCCCAATGAATCCCTTGCACAGGTTCATACAGTAGACAGAAAACCATTGGTCTATGGACCGGTCACGGAGGTGACCACTTCTTTAGGGTTTACCTTTGGACAACATAAAGAACTACTATCTTTTGGCCTTATTATTTCTTCCAACCAAGTTATGATCTTAGGAATTCCTTGGATGATCAGACACAATCGGTTCAATAATTGGGAGTCTCAAAGCATATCCTCATCTTCCCAATTTTATTATCAATTTTGTTAAATCACAGAAGACTATTGCGCTCCTAAAGAAACTTCGAAGACCAAGGAAACTGAACGTGGTACCATTAGCATCATATAGGGAGCCCAAGCCAATATATTTTAGACCCCTAAGGAAGTCTCCTTACCTCCTCAGCATGAATTCAACTTCCCTAGACCCCTCAAATCTGGTGAACATTTCAGTTTGAAATAATGTATTAACTTTCAGCAATATCAAAGAAGACCTTAAGGCAGTATCTTGAGAAGAATCTTCAAAACTAACTCATCACGCACTTCTCTCCTGCTGGGGTTTCTCTCTTTTTCTGAAAATTGATTTCAGAGGATTGAATAGAGTAACTATAAAAAAGGGTATCCATTTCCTCTTATTGAGGATATTTTAGAGTCAGTCAGAAGAGCCCAAATATTCACTGAGTTAGACCTTCGGGGAGCCTACCATCTCCTTCGTGTCATAGAACAACAAAAAATGTTTTATCTGTCATATGTCTTATCCAATTCAGAGAAGAACTACTCAGTTCTATAACAGGAACTCTTGGCAATGAAAAGTCGCCTGCTGCAGGTGGAGACATTAACTGATGGGAATCAAGTACCCTTTTGAAATCAGGACTGATCAAAGGAATCTAAAATGCCTTTGCAAATGCAATGTCAGAACAGTTGCCAATCAAGATGGGCCTATTTTTTCAATCAATAGGACTTCAGTATAACTTATATTCCAGGATTCCAGAATGTAATTGCTAATGCTCTTTCCAGATAATATCCAGAGAGACCAGCTACTTTTCAAAATATCCTAGACATACAATCAGAGCAACTCAGTCTTTTTTTAGATGCGGTACAGGCAGGATATACATCTCTAACAAGGGAAGGCTGGAATGCTTTACCAAACCAGGCCCATAAACAAGATAATTTTACTATAGGGACAAGGCCCTATTTCTTTCATCCAAAGAATTACTGCTCGAGGTCCTTCCAATGTAACATGACTCACCTATAGCTGGTCATCGAGGTGTCAAGACCACCATAGAGTTAATCCTTTGATCTTTCTGGTGGCCATATATACTTAAAGATACTGAAGTATGTGTCACTTGTTGTCCAAACTGTGCTCAAGCTAAGTCATCTCATTTCTGGCCTTTAGGAATATAGCATCCCCTGCCAGTTCTTCCTGCACCTTGGCATACAGTCTCCACTCATTTCATTTCAGCCTTACACCCTTCTGCAGGTAATCGAGTCATAACAGTGACAGCAGACTCGTTTTCTAAGATGGCTCATTTCACCCCTATAAGAAAGTTGCCTTCCCCTAAGGACTGGGGAAGATTTTTATGCATGAAATATTTAATCTCCATGGTCTTCCTCAAACCTTATTTCAGCCCGAGATCGTCAGTACATATCCTGCTTCTGGAAAAAATTCTATAAATCCTTACGCATTGAGGTAGCTCTCTCTTCTGCACTCCATCCGCAATCAATGGTCAAACTGAACACCTAAACCAAAGTTTAGAACAATACCTTCATTTGTTTCATAATTCAATTGAAAGTGAGTGGACTACTAATCTGTCTATGGCTGAAGTTTGTTACAACAATGCAGTTCATAGCACGTTAAAAGCTTCACCTTTCTTTAGTTTATAGGGATATCATCCAAGAACCTTTCCATCAGGTTTACCAGATCGTCCTTCAGTTTCAAAAGCTTTTTCTTTTACCCAACACCTTCAAAAGATAAGACAAAAAGTCTTCCTTAATCTATGGGATTCCAAGCATAGAATGAAGGACTCTTCTGATGCTCTCCAGTGACAGTGCCTGTCCTATCAAGTGGGTGACAAGGTTTGGCTTTCTTCTGAATAGTTGCCTTACTTTCTCTTACTAAATACATTTAAACCACAATTGTATGGGCCCTTGATGATAGTGCACATCATAAACCTAGTGACCTTCCAATTTCAGTTGCCACGTTCATAGGAGGCACTTCCTGACTTTCCTACCTCTCAATTGAAGCCCTGCATTCCTGATGCCTACCAAAGTGTTTTCTCTCAACCTCCACCAGTCTTGGGGGACAATGTTCCTGAATATGAGGTTTAGTGCATTTGTGACTCTTGGTTCTTTAAACAAAATTAACATTTTTGATTAATTGGAAAGGGTATCCTACTAGTGAGAGGACTTGGGAAGATGCCTCTGTTCATGCTCCTATCCCAGTTTTCTGATTTGTTTGGCAATTTTCTGATAAGCTTGGGACCTCAGGAGAGGGGAATACTGTCACATCGCAGGTGGCAGCATGACCTGTGACTTACTCCACTGCCCTTCTGGCACCCTGCATTACTCAGTGAGACATCCTAAACACTTACCTGCAGTCGTTGGAGTCCTACAGGAAGATGTGGAGGGTCATTCTTCCCCTTCCTTGCCATGTGGGCTGGAGGCTTTCCTCCCCTTGGGGACCATATTCATGCTCTCTGTAGTTTCTTCTTCCCTGAGAAAGGGTTTTTTACTGAACAATTCCATAATGGAGACTCCATCATGTATTTCTGCCAGCATTTCTCAATCCATAAAGGCGGCCTCACTTCTTCCTCAATATCACTTCCTAGTTTTGGGTATATAAGAAGAACTGTCTTTCTACTTTGTGTTGCAACAATCCTCATTCCTTCTGGTATGCCTTCACTCCTGCTGGTTTATCCTCACTCCTGCTGGTGTCTTCCCACTCCTGCTGGTATATCACCTCTTCTGCTGGTATCTCCTTGCTCCTGCTGGTGATTCTCGCTCCTGTTGCTTTTCTTCTGAACCCTTCTATTCTCCTGGTTCTGGCAATTCCAGTAGCCTTATCTGCACCTTCTGCAGTCCTGCTTTTCTATGATTAGTACCAGTCCTCATCAGCTTTACAGGAGCCTCCGATCACCATCAGAGGTTTTATCCCTTTGGGGTTTCCTTCTTGGGTCTCCTCCAGGAGGATGGGCCTACCTGCTTAGATGTTCCATTGTTGGTGGCATTCTGGCTACCACAAGGTGTCATCCCCTACCTTTGTCAGACAAGGACAGTGAAAACCTATACTCTGGGATTTTCCCATAACTTCAAGGCTGAACCTGACAGGGGGATCCAAAGGGAACCTCTCTGGGTCCAAAATAAATAAAAAAATGCAATATTTGCTGGGATCCTGCAGGACTCCTGCAAGATCACTGCAAAAAAACAACAAAAATTGGCAGCCCAGCATCTTTACTACTATTGTGGAGATGAGTGTTGAATAGTAGGCCCTATCCTGAAGCCTATTTGGGCCCTGGGGACCCCAGCCTCGACTCCCTGACCCCAGTCACCAAAAAGGTACATGTAAACAAAAATCAACCTATGTTTTGCATAATGTAACAACACGCACAATGCTCTAAAATGCTTACAAATTCATATAACACAGCAGTAGTGAGAATGTGTTAAAGAATGCACCCCAGCCCTACTGCAGGGAGGAACAAGGCTCAGAACAGTAAAACAACACAGTAAAAATATTAAAAAATTTGTTAACAATTCACACAAAAAAACAAGAAAATTGGGAATTTGTGCTTATAACCCCAGGCCTCCACTGTCCTGAAAATTTGCAAACACCAGCCCCTAAATCAACCTAATCCTACAAGAACCCCTCCCCATTTATCCAAGAAAACCTACAGCAAACAAACAAACAAGTAAAAAGAGTGATGCATACCTTACCTCATAAAACAAACTTTATGTAAGGCGATGCATGGAATGTGTTAGATTTTTACCAAACAGTAAACATGTCATGGTTGTGGATACTGCAGAGATTGTGGACAAACAGAGGCTTTTCCTACAAAATCCAAATCCAATTCCAAATCCAATTCTTAAATGAGCAAGGGCTAGCCAAAGCATATAGGTGAGTCTTCAGAGCAGAAAGAGGAAGCTGCTACTATATGTACCGTAACATCTTTGGACCTGATTGAAATTTCGGTGGAGGGGTTACTCTGTAACAAACATGAAAGATATCCCATCTGACATATCACGATTCCCAAAGGACATAATGGGATCATAATACGGCAGGTGGGATATCTGTTGTTTCTGTGATGGAGTAATCTCATCCGCTAAACTTGAAATCAGGCCCTTAGCCTCTGTGACACTTTCTTCCTGTTTTTTTTCAAAAAAAGGAAAAATTCGTTTTGCACTCACTGTTTGGGTAATAATTGACAATGTAATCTAGAGTTTATTTTCCAATTGCTGGTGTTGGAAGAATTGTTGCTTGCATTCGTTTTTATAGTTGTACAATAAAAAATTACCCAACTGGTCGGCTTCGGTAAAAAATAGCCCTGAAATATTTGCAGACTCTCCCCCCACCATGTTGAAAAAACTATTGCTTGCATAAGGAAGATGCAGCTCGCACTCATGTCAATAAAAATGTTTTGTAAACAAAACCGAGCACCAATGCCGGACCTATTAACCATACCTCACCTACAATTCCAATCAATTAGAGCTTGGTGCACTTCATATCCAGTACCAGCCATTGTATGATACCACTGCAGTTATCATTTCTCCCTGAATGAAAAAATTGCTACGCAATATGGCATAATTTTGTAGTCCCAGTAATTACACTTAGATTTCAAAAGTTTGGCGTTACTCTTATTTTGTGGGCATAATCCAAATTGTGCCCAAGCCAAATGCCTAATATTGAGTTGCATGAATATTGCATCAAACATATTGGTAATATAAAAGTATTGAGGAACACAATATAGATAGTAAGACTATTATGTCTACAATCTTGTTTTTAAAGATATTGTATATAGTATAGCTTACTTTATTATAGTTGTCCTAAACATTGTTGATTAATTGAAAGATACATTTTGGGGAGAATTTGAGAGAGGAGTATATATTTTTTTAATGTATTTATTTGTTGTTTTATTTGTAAAATTAATTTTGTAATATTATTTTGCATCACATTTCGTTTTGTTTATTTTTGACACACATTTTATTTTCAATAAAAATGACTTTATGTTGTTAGATATTTATATTGTTTTAAAATTATTAGAAATTAGAATGGTATGTGTAACTCTTTCTATGTTCAACACTTTCCTAGCTTTTACTTATGTTGGAATGGAAATAGTAAATCTACCTCCTCCAAGGTAGACTTTCCCTACTGTTGCTTAGATTGGAATGGGAATGGTGAATGTAACTCCTCAAAAGTCCAACATTTTCCCTACTGTTGCTTAAGTTGGAGAGACGAATGGTAAATGTAGCCTCTCTAAAGTCCATAATTTTCCCTGCTTTCCCTTACATTGGAGTTCTCATAGTATATCTAACCCTTCATAGTCCAGCACTTTCATTGCCTTTGATTACATTGAAGTGGGAATAGTATATCTAACTCCTCCAAAGTCCATCACTTCGCCTACTTTCACTTAAATAGGAGTGGGGATAGTAAATCTAACCCTCCAAAGCCGAACACATAGTTTTGCTTATACTGGAGTTAGAATAGTCGACCCAACACTTTTGAACACATTTGCTTCTTGTTTGAATATTATCACCCAAATACGTTTTATTTTTTTGTGTGATGTTTATATTTTTTGTTTTAAAAATGAGTTTCATTTTATATAGATTTAATTGTGTGATATATGGTTTTGTTAATATGTTTGTTGATTTGAAGTGTTTAAGCTATAGTTAACATGATCAACATAGGGCATGATTCACAAAGTAAATGTACACATTTTTGTTTCTTTACAATTGTTTGTTATCCTCAAAGAGAATTTATGAGTGGTAGCTATATGATTGCGTATTCTCTGCACATAATATGATACTGCTGGTAATTTCTCTTGTGAATTTACCTTTGTGAATCAGGCTCTACATGTTTTTAATTGTCTAAATATTTTTTTCAATATTTTATACATTTAAGTATGTATATGCATATATGTATAATTCATAGAATAATATGTTTTACTAAAATCTATTTAAGATTTTTTTACATTAATTTTATTATTTAAGTTAGGTTACATATATTTTTTGGCTATATGTATGTTTGTTAATTTTTACTTTTAAGATATTGTTAATATTATTATTATTATTACATTATTAATATTCTTTTAATTTACAGATCTCTTTTAATTGTTTAAATATGCTTTTCATATTTTCAGAAATATCTATTTATGAATAATTTACAATACATATTAAACTATTTGTATGTTAATGTAATTACAACCCACAGTGTAAAAACTAATATTCAGGCTAAGTGGTTTAAGCATTTCCAAGTGTAGATTCTCTGATCCCTAACAAAAATCTCTGTCTTGGAATAACCAGCAATTGTAATGTTTTGCTCACTGTAGCAGGCAGATATCGACTATCATGCTGTTTATCCTCTTATGTCTACTGCCCCTGGGGCTGCGGGTGGGAGGATTGCAGTGCATAAAACAAAGGATCATGAATCACCACAAGGTATGAATGAAGCAGGGTGTGATGCAAAAATCATTGAATGTTATTGAAAGCACAAAATGTCATTAACTTTCTATTGTGATAATAAGATATCAACTAAAAGGTGGGCATTTAAAATATGTGACAGAAGTACTGAGTGATAAAAGTGTGAAGCAATTAGCAGACGCAAATGAAACACTGAGTGATCACATGGTATAACAAATGTGTAGACAGTTTATAATGTACACAGGTATAATTGGCAACAACAAACCCCAGGAAATGAACTGTGGCAGAATGTGCTTAAAACCTAAATTAGGGCATACCTGCTTGTTCATTGGCAGTATGTGCCTGTTCAAGTTCAATCTACAGCATCCCATGCTCTCTGAAAACCTTGGCAAAGTGTGTTCCAGCTGAAGCACCAGTAAGCACCATCTCACATGTAAAGTGGCTTCATCCTGCTCCCTGTGACATAACAATGGTTCCCTTGGAGGACATATTAAGCCCATACTCCCATGGCTGAATGATTATTGTAAACCATTGTGCAGTACTTGCACAGTTACATTTATTCACTCATATTCAGGAGCTCCAAAATAACAGCACATTGAAGGTTAATAGTGACAACAGTAAAATAAATGTGTGCAGTGCTTTAGACAAAGCATATACAGAACTAGGTCTTGATATAAATGCAAACTTTCTCAAATTGAGAGTACAGTGTATACATAAATGTACAGTGTGTCCATAAATGTATTGATTATCAACCCACTAGTGTGGTTGTTGAGATTTTGACCCTAGAGAAATTGATTTGAAAAGGGTCATCACCAGGACAACAAAATGTGATAGATGATGAGATAATTTAGAGAAACCATTTATAGTTAAACCTGCAACAATTTGGGATACTCTATGATTGTATCCAATACTGGAAACAGTATCACCATAGACCATCAAAACATACTATTAAAAATCGGTATCACGTTAACTGCACTGAACTTCCACTGCTGCTCATTGGAGGCCATCTTTCCAGTATGGTCCCAGCACAAAGGAGATAAAGTGAAATGGAGAATCAAATTCCCAGTAACTCAGCTTTGAGAGGGGAGGACAAAGGAGACCAAAAACACCAGGGAGGCAGAATAACAGAAGATGAATCTATGTCATCTAACAGAAGACAAGAGCAAACACAGTAGGACATAGAATAAAAAAGCATGATGTGGAGGCTGTAAGTAAGGGAAGTGTTTGGGATACATCTACTATTCAAGTTGTTCAGAAGTAGGTGATCTAATATCCCCACCCACACATGAATAAAGACCAAAGTGGCCGAGAAGAGGAGCGGTATGTCAGCATGAACGTTCTGGTCTTTGCTGTGTGTTTCACAGCATGCAAGTGTCTTAAGCTGCAGGCCCTTGCTTTAAACCACAGACACAGACCTCCAGTATGCAGACCAATATGCAATGGGTTGCGGTTGGTACCACCCAGATTTGGAAGCTGATCTTCATGCCACACTGGTCTCACCATTCTAGAGTGCACCTTAATCAATGAGAGGGCATTCTCTCAAGCGAAGGGCACAGTGAAAATGCTGCCTGCGGAGCACCCAGTACTTACAATGTGCTAATGGTTGCTTGGGGAGATGCTTTGCAGACAGCATTAATCTTGCTGCCTCCTAAATGGGACAGTGAGCCAAGGTCTGCCGTATTATAAGGGGATTCCCAGCAAGTCATGCTCGTCATGTTGATGCATCTTTCCAAAATCAGCACTGATGATGATCTTTGTTATAGAAACAGGATGTTTTCTCAATAGCAGGCCCCACCATAGTTTTTGGCATTTGTTTTAATGTACCATTTGTGGCAAGGAATCTCTGGTGTGATCTTGGAGAGGGACTGCTGTCTATCCCTCTCACCAATGAGTCCTTAAACCACCTCTCATTGTGCTCCTTTTTGCTATAAGATTACGTCTGTCAGGCTGCTAAATCTGTCTCTATCCATATTTTAAAAATGAGCAGAAATGTGCCATGGAGTCAAAGCTCCAAAATTTGAAACAAAAGTGGTAGCTTTTTGGAAACCTGTCTTTTTGCATGAAAACCTTGGAATCTGTTACCTTGGCCCTGTTTATGTTTGCTTACTTTAGATCTCTATGCACTATACCTATGCTAACCATTGGTATAGTGCCTGTGATCCATTGTAAATATGGTTGAATTAGTGTATTTCTATTGGGCATATTAAACTTGCCTGTAAGTCCACACTATATAGTGTAAAATTAGCATGCACGGCCTCAAACTAAATGTAACCTGTGGATTGTAGCAACTATTGTAGTCTTCACCGGTGTGACAAATTCACTGTGGCTTCAGACCTACCTTGTGTAACCTGACTGCTGCAGTGTAAAACCTACAGAGCAACCTGTTGAAATAACCCCTATAGACTGGAGAAAACCTTCCTTTTAAATATTAGCAAGTCACCCTTTTGTGAGCTGTGTAGCACACAAGGTAGAGTGTATGGTATTTACAAATGTGGACATGTAGGAAATTATTATTACCATGCCCTTACATTGACATGGAACTAAAAGCTATTTTCACTTTTGCAGGCTTAGCTGTCCTATGTATAAAACCTGAGTACAGATTAAAAAATGTATAAAGTATCTCTGGTATAGGACCAGCTGGAAAAATAATTAATTCACTCTTTCTAATGACTATTAAAAATCCAATTAAATGGTGAAGTCCGATTTTAATTTAATGTTAACGAAAAGTGACTTTTAGTTAACAATTGCCTGTCTGAACTGTCAGAAGTCTAATTAACATATACTTCTGCCAGCTCTCAACTTGTGCTGAGCCTTGAATTGGTGTTAAAAAGTGTTAAATGCCTCCCAAGTGCAAAGAATAGGCTGACCTGAATGGGCAAAGATGATTTATCTGAATTCCCCTGAATATGCTGGATGGGGGCAGACGTGTATTTTGACCGCACAGTGTCATATCCTGCTTTACAGATCTGTTGAGTCTGTCATTCTTAAGGCACACTTGAAAAGATGCCAAGACAGTTCTTGTGGATCCTCTATCAGGTTGCTGAAGGATCATGCTTTGGTCCTACCAGATTTTTGTGTTGAGGTTTGTTGTTAGTAGAGTAACTTTCCTCAAACTGAAGTTGAGTAATTAATGTTGGATGACACTAAGGGTCTGAATATGATCTTGGCGGACGGGATTACTCTGTCACAAACGTGACGGATATCCCATCTGCTATATCATGATTCCAATATATCCTATGGAAATCATAGTATGGTGGACAGAATATCCGTCACGTTTGAGAGGGAGTATTGTATACTCCAAGATCATAATCAGGCACTAAGATTACCATAGTACACTCCACACTCACATCCCCAGCTCAGAGTTCAAGGTAAGTGTTGCTAAAAAGTTTCTTCTTCAGGGGTTTAGTTTAGTAAATAATATTAAAGGGGTGTGAAGCTGAGATTTCCAAAGAAAGAAAGAGGTGTATCCAACTAAAAAATATAGGGCAGACTGGACAATAGTGATGCACAGGGTAAGAAGCATTAGTTTTCATGTCTGTGGAAATATAAGGCCAGCCAGTATAGGGCCTCTGTGGGAGAGTCTGGATTATGTTGTCTACAGTAGTCCAATTCCAGTAGCTACTTAACAAGCCTGTGGTGAAATATGGTTCAAGGTTTGGGCAGCCAAGTAAGAAAAGGAAGATCCCCAGCTCCTCATAAACTTAATTTTCAGGGTGTATAACAGCCCCACATCAGCAGAGCAAAGAGCCCCTGAGGGACAATAATGTGTAAGTCTGTTACATATATAGGCACTCATTTTAACCTTGGTGGTAAAAAACATCTACCGCTGCGGCAAGGCTGCCAAAAGACCGTCGCTATCATATCTGCCATATTGTGACCACAGCCGGAATTCTGCCACAAGAAGGGCGGTAATCTGGCTGTGGCCATGCCAGCGTATGGCAGTAAGGTGGTGCTGCTACCACCAGCAGCGCCATGCCAGTCTACCGCTGCCAGCCGTATTATGACCAATAATACGGCCTGGCGGTGTTCTGCTAGTGGGCGCTGCTGGAGGTAGCAGCACCCCATCCCGTCTCCTGTCGTAGGACCCCCTGGATCCAGGTAAGTTGGGTCTCCGACAGGGGAGGGTGGGTGTTGTGTGTGGGGGTGTGTGAATGTTTGTGTGTGGGTGAATGTGGGTGTGTGTTGCGTGTTAAATGCATGTGTGCATGCACAGATGTGTGAGTGTGTGTATGTAGTGAAATGGGAATGCGTGTCTGCGTGTATGTTTGAAAGTGTATGCGGATGTGTGTGTGAATGGATGTATACATGTTGGAATGGGTGTGTGTATGCATGTGTGTGTGTGTGTATGTGTGTGTGTGTGTGTGTGAAGTGGGGGTGTGAATGTAGGGGGGAATGAGGGGTTTGGAGAGGTAGAAGGGGTTGGGGGTAACTGGCCCTCACTCAGGTCCCATCATAAATACTCACTCATAACTAGACTGCACCCAGACACTTATAAATTACTGTTCAAATAAAAGAGTTGTATTTTGTACAAGAAAACTCTGCTGCAGGCATAGTATGCTGACTTTTCCAGCAAAATTCCACCAACCAACGCATGACAATGTTTTTTCTCATGCACAGCTCGCAAACATTAAGTTGGCGAGAACAAGTGAGATATTGCATCCTCTAACATGACTTGTGGATGCTAGAATGCCTCCCGGTGAGATTTTTCAACCCGTATGGTTGCAGAAAGTCACACCCATTCATTTTGAGAAAGCTGCCACTCAAACAGAAAATCTACAGGAGCGGCAGAAAGAAGCAGTGCCCTCTGGCACACCATGTGGTGTCGTTAATGCTGATTTTACAGTGCGGAATAAGCTCCCTGTGCTAAAACTCAGTGTGAGCAACCTAACTCTGCAAGGTCCACCCAGGCCTAGAAAAAACAACAGAAACGCAACATATGGGAAAAAAAGCAAATACTCCCAGGGAATGCAAATTGAGGTCAAAATGTAGAGTAAAAAAAGGACTGCATCTTTGTTATGGATTTCCTCAAAGCTGTTTACCGTCATTGTAGGGAATTCAAACATTGTTTTTGCCTAGAAAAGACATGAATTCAAGACCTAATAGAGAACCATTTCAAAGATGTTTACTACCGCCGCATGTAAGACCTGGCAGGGCCCAACTTACTTCAAGCCTTATAGGAAGCACATTCATTTACAGTTAGTGACAAGCAGGGGCCCAGAAAGATCCATGCTCGTGATCCTGCCTGTGCATCACATGCCTCTTTGTAAGCCTCTCTCTAAAATCCCAACCCCATACTTTGAGTTTGGTGAGCTACTGAAATATCAGTCTAGATGCCTGGCTCTGGCTCACCTCGAGGCACTCTTGACATCCAAGCCCAAAAAGAGCCACACTTTCAATCAGCGTCTGCCTGCCCCTGCCTTCTAACCTAATGTGCCAAGAATTAACAACAATGCAATGCATTTGATACAAAATGGGAGGGAAAAAGAAACACCTATCTAGCAGCTGAATGGCACAATGTGAAACTAGAAACTTATCTGGGGTCGCTCCCCGCTTCCCCACTTGAACCAACTGCGCGCTCCTAGGCAACTATTTCATTTCACTGAGCCGTCTTTTTCTTCATTATCACAAATGATAATACCATCAAATACATGAAATCGGAAAGTGCACTCTAAAAAAGCCTCTCACGTTTGACATACTATAATGTTGCCCCACCTAAAACAAGAATCGTGGCAACATATGGGGTACACCTGACAATTGACTTGTTTCTGATTTTAGTAGTGACATTATCATCATGGTGGGAGGAGGCATGACTATTACCAATTTTATGTTTTAAAAATATTACTTTAATGAAATGTGTCTCAATACAGTGATATAATCTTAGGTGCAAAATGGTGCCTATGACATGTAATCGTACATGTGAATAGAGACCCAAGTTAAGAAGTAGAGGAGCATTGAAGCAAAAGTTGTATTACTTGGTGCTCGCATGGTATAAACACCCAGGCATCCTAGGATGAAATAATGTTCAAGAACAATTGTCCCTGAACTCGAAAAAAACAATTATGATACCGAAGCACACATTCATATAAGTCTAAAATATATAGTACAATAGATCATAGTAAGTGTATAATAATTCCAATACTTATTGCTAACTTCTCATATTTCATCAAGTGTGTACACTGAAGGTTTAGAAATACAAATACATGTCACAGGCAGCCGACAGGTGTTTTGTCAACTTGATTTTTTCAAGGATGCAAAAGTACATGTAGATAAGGTGTAACACATTTAGAACATCTTTGACTGTGGGGCAAATATAACAAATTAAACGTGAGATTAGGTACCAAGGGTAATGCAGGCTCACCCACATACACCAAAAGACCAGAAGAATCTGTGCGGAAGCAAAGGCTTCACCTAGAGACCGTACAAAATAGTTTGACAGTGGAGCAAAAAAAGAAGCAAGCAGTAGGTCCAATATTAAACACCTGTTAAACGAGTGCATGATAAGTCTCCCAATACAAAGTCACAAATGTGTTCCATGCCAACTATGATATGAAATCATATAAGAGATGGACACACATGTTCAATGCAAGTATCTATACAATTGCTCATAAACTACAAAGTACAGTAAAATAGCAGTATAAACAGTGGATGTCCACCATGTGTCCCACCTATGAATAAGTGATGGCATAGTGAGAATCTTTCACTGCCTTCACCCTCATTTTCAGAGCTCCCAAGTGAGCCGCATCATAAACATTCACCCACAACATGAACAGAGTGCAGTTTTACTTCAGGCCCATACTAAGTAGGGTTGGACCCTTTCTGTATGTCATGGTTGGGGGGTAAACAATGATCTCCTATTGCTTCCATCAGTTAATTAACAACAAGAATCCCACCTGATCATAACTAGGCTGATTGGGGCAAAACTAAATCGACTGAGAAATTATTAGGGGGTGTTCCACCCCAGATACCTATCTGAAGATACCGCTTATTTCCATCTTAGAAATGTCATGGCACATTGCATTTTGGGTCTGTTTGCAAAAAGGCAAACATAAACCGTTACAAAAGTGGTTAAGTTGGGGCCTGGGTGATTGGGTCAGATGTATTAAAGGATTTTACCAATACTGGCCATCATTATGAACAAGGCGGTTAACACCACTGTGTTCATGCTGGCGGTCTTTCTATAGACTGCCAGCCCCCCTGGGATCTGTCCAGCCGTGTAATATACATTCTGCTGGGCCGGCGGGCGGAAACATTGTTTCCGCCCGCTGGCCCAGCAGAATGCCTGGCCGGGACATTGCTGGCGGCTCCAAATGGAGCCGCCGTCAATGCCTTTGCGCAGCAGGTGCAGCTGCACCTGTCACGCAGACCACTGCCAGTAAATCGAGCAGTGACCTGAGAGATGGGACACTGCACAGGGGCCCCTGCACTGCCCATGCCAAGTGCATGGGCAGTTCAGGGGCCTACAGGGGGGCCCCGGAGCACCCCTTCTGCCAGCCTTTCCCTGGTGGGGAAACCCACCAGTGAAAGGCTGGAGGAAATGGGATCATTGTCCGAGGGGCAGCAGCGCTGCCCTGTCGGATAATGATGCCGTCCACCGTTGGGCTGCCCTCCCTGTCTTCATTATGTGGCAGTCTGGGCCGCCATGCCGGATGGCGGTATTTACCGCCACCGCCGGCATGGCGGCCCAGACCGCCAACATCATAATGAGGGCCACTGTGTCTATGGGAAAATGTTTGTGCACATATCCTCCGTTGATTACGGAGGGGTCAAGAGTCACTCCCACCCACTAACTAATGCCAGACATTAAGAAGTGTACTACTTTGGTTTATTGAAAAATTATTATGGGCCTGTATTGGAGTTTGGTTGCTGGGTTACTCCATCACAAATGTAGCAGATATTCAATACACTGTATTACAAGTGCCATTGGATACAATGCACTTGTAATATGACAGACGGGTCGTCCATCAAGTGTGTGAAAGTAATCCGGCCACAGAACTCTAAATCAGGCCCTAAGTCAGAAGGGTAAATCTTTGACCAGGACAAACGTGGTTGCTCCACCGCTGTCAGCCTCAAATCATGCCTAGGTTCCGGTCAACCATGGCCATTGATTATCATGGGTGCTTTAACTTTTCTTCGAGCTATATCTACTAAAAACTTTAAAAAGTCATATCACCAATTCCTTTTAGTGGATTTTTGTCATTTTGGTGTAATTTGGTCATCATGTTTTACTCTATTTTTCTAATTCAGTTGGGATTTTATTTCTTTGCCATTGTGACTTGATTATTGTTTTGGTACTGCATAAACACTGTATACATTGCTCTACGTTAAGCCTATGTGCTCTGAGCCAAAGCAAAAATGCGGTTGAGTTTAGGCTTATTTAATGACTTTGAGGACTCACCCAGACAAGGATTGTGAATATTAATTGAGATGGGTACTCACTCACCCAAAATAATAATCCTATATTTTTACTCAGCTTTAAGATGACTTTATGCAAAGAGTGAAACAACACTAAAGACACAAACATCCACCCCAACAACTATGTATACAAAATGGGAGAGTATCATGATTCAACCAGCTGTATGATTTAAACCATTCTAGCAGCACCCATAAGTATAGTATAGTTTTAACTAACAGGACATATAAATCATAAAAGTACATGCCTAACCTTTTAAATACAATATACCATGCACTATGGGCTGTTTAGGGCATACTCTTGCGGTGACTTATAAGTATTAAAAGGAAGGTTTCAGCCTGGGAAAAGGTTTATTTTGACAGGTCAAATGACAGTTTAAAACTTCACCCAGGCAGAATTAGAAGACCTGGGACATGTTTAAAAGTGGCTACTTATTTGGGTGGCACAATAGGTGCAGCTGGCCCACTGGAGGCATTTAATTTACAGGCTCCGGGGACATGTACTATGCCTTTACTAGAGACCTACAAGTAAATTAAATGTACCATTGGGGTGTAAGCCATTGGTACCATGCTTTAAAAGAGAAAGCACAAACACTTTAGCACTGGTTAACAGTGGTAAAGTGCACAGCATCCTAAAAGCCAACACAAATGGGTTAAGAAAACAGAAGGGGGAGGCAAAATGTTTGGGGGGGTCCAAGGGCAACAGTTCCATTGTCCATAAATAAAAGACACATTGTTAACACAGACCACTGGCCAAATATAGTGGGAGTAAGAAGAGGCTCTCAACGGTATAATCCTGTGACCAATACAGTACGAAAGGGTTTTACATTCTGAATCAGTGACAAATATTTTAGGAAGGGATTTACAAGTAACTGCGTACCAAGTATCTTGGAAAGTGCATTTTCAATTGTTGAAACACAGAGAAAGGTGTTAGGGCTTTTACACTGTGAACTCTATGACAAGCATCTTAGGAAGATGCCTTCCATGTTAGACTATTTGACAAATACAATAGGAATGAGAACGGGGTTAAGTACATATATCTTTTATTCGTTCGGCCAGTAAATGGTTGGTGTGCTTAAAAGGAGAAGTAATGTTCATGAAACTATACTTTGGCCCTGCCTAAAATGTTTTACTGGACCCTCATATAGGCATTTGAGGCTGTAGATTGCACTGGATTTCTCAAATACAATGGGAGGAGGCTTCACATAGTGAACTTTTTGCCAAACTCCATTGGAAAGGAAATGTATATTGTGAATTCTTTACAAATTGCAATAGCTAGGAGGGGTTACATTGTAAGCACTATCAAATACAATAAAAATGAGTTTTAATCTGTAAATAATAATCCTATATGTTTACTCAGCTTTAAGATGACTTTATGCAAAGAATGAAAGAACACTAAAGACACAAACATCCACCCCAACAACTGAGTATACAAAATGAGAGAGTATTATGACTCAACCAGCAGTATAATTTAAAGCATTCTAGAAGTACCCATAATCGACTAAACACTCTGCAAAAGACACAACCCCCAAAGCATATTCATTTGTGGTACTGTTCATCTAAACATATCTTAATCTCTCAGAAAAGGTTCCAAGTTGAAACATGGAGGACTTCATCAGTTCCTTACCCGAAGCAGTGTCTGATGAACATTGAGGCTTTCCTGGGCACGGACGCTGGGAATCAGCAGCTCAGGACTTTCTTGGCTTTGTCAATAAAAGCACTAGGACAACACTTTTCAGCAGCCCATTGTTATCAAACCCCAGCTCGGATCCAGGCTGCTGCTTGCCTCACCGACCACTTATTGAAGGCACCTTTTTTTTCCAGAAAACGTCTAGGTCTGAAGGTACAAACCCGGTCCCTGAGTCTGACTAGACATCCACAGCAGACAGCCTTAACTTTTGACTTTGATCCAGTATAGCAATGCTAGATACCCGTGGTTGGCTCTTTGTACTTTTTGGCAGTTTTTTCACGTAAACCTAAAAAAATCCTATCTCAGGTTCTCTAAAACAGATTTTTGTCATTTTGTTGTGTCATTTTATTTATTAAAATACATTTTTCTAAACTCATTTACATTTTTTTTTGTTTGAGCGCTGCATACTTTACAAATTGACCTTAAGCTAAGCCCGTCTGATCTGTGTCATACCTCCCAAGTGGTTGAGCTCAAGTTTCTTCAGGCCCTTTAGTGGTTCACCCTGACAAGGATTGTAATTATTATAGGAGGTGGATTCTCATCTCCCCCCCAAATAATACTCCAATATCATATAGTGAGAAAGGAGAAGCTGTCTTATTTTACATTGTGATTAACCTGGCATTGCCTTTAGCTTAATCTTTATGATTGTAAAAATCCTCATGTTTTTCAACTGGGCCATATAAGAGCATTGCTGTTTTTAGGATTAAAGCCAACTGAGCATATATTGCCACACGATACCCCACAGATAACATAAACAGCAGCAGATTACATTTACCAGGATCATATTTTAATGTGATGTTTCTTTAGGGTACGCGATTTGCCCCCTGATAAATCTTCAAGGACACTAAAATAAGGGTGCTAATTTGTAATTCCACTTGAAATCTTGCAAATATTTGTCATTTTAGTACTGTATTTGGTTGTGTATGATGTAAAGTTCTTTGCATTTTCAAAACAAAGTATTTGATTGGACATTGATTTATTGTGTGGTTTGCAGCTGATATCACCTCCCCAATCCAGCCTTGTATGCCTATGCCTCAACAACCTGAATTTACATTGTGAACTTAATAACAAATGCACTAGGAAATGTATTATGAAAGGATTTTACATTGAGAACACTGTGCTAACTACAAAAGGACGAAATCTAAGCTGTGGACTACTTGACAAACACCATAGGTTTCTAACACATAGAAACACTGTAACACAGATAGCATAGATAACCAGTTCAGGTAGTGCTAGAGAGATCTTGTTTTTATCATGTTTTAATCATGTACTTTTATGGTTAGGATTTGCCTGTGTAACATTGATGTATTTTTTTCTTTGAAAAGTAAAAACAATGGACATTGATTTATTAGAAATTGATGTGCAATTTGTGCAGATGTTACACATTTAACCTCTTAATTTGCTTTAATTCATTGTTTTGATGTTACATTTTCACACAACATTGTTGATATTCAATTCCTGTCTCAACAGCGTGGTAGTGACTCTGGTTTTCCCCTTAAACTTTAAGAATGTCATACTTTTGTCATTTGTTCAATGAGCAGTAACTCCTTGATGTTGAATGCAGATAAAATGGTGGTGTTGATTTTAAGGAATCAACCTTAAGTCTGGAGATCTGCTTGGTGGACACTGGCTCTTGGCCCACTTCTTGGCCTCGTTACTATGATCAGCAATGTTGATGTTACTATCAACCCTGTAATTACTTTCTGGCCACATTTCAGCATGATCGGTGGTACATGCTACTCCCTTTTGAAGAGCTTAAGGAACACTTTCCCTTATCACTAGGTTGAAGTGAGAAGTTTGTGGTTCAGACAGTAACATCATCCTGTTGTGCTTGGCTTACCTAAATATTTTATTTGTCAACTTCACCTTGTGCAAAATGCAACTGCTACATCTATCATTCAATTCACTTCAAATCCCAGTTGGACTTACTCTACAGGGTACCAGTTCATAAAGGTATCTTGATTAAGATACTTCATATGATGTGCAGGACACTTGCTTGCACTGTACTGCATATCTCAGCTTCAGTCCTATTTGTTGTCTTACATGCCTTGCTGCTCTTGTCATAATGTTTTTGTTATGCCCATGGATCATTGCACAAGAGCAGACAGAAGCTCGTTCTTGGTTCTCACTTTTATATAAAGTGCTTGTGAGAGTAAAGGCTGCAGGATGTTACAGCAAGACCTAGTGGCATTGCCTGGGCTTGTTCACTTTTGATTCAAATGCTTTCTCTGACCTAGACTGTGAGTTGTGGCATGCCTCTGAAGTAAAAATCAGCAATCTGCAGTTCGGACAAGGAAGATCCATCCTAATGCTGTTTCCAGGTAGAAGTCATCTTCTCGGGTGCTATGTCATCTCCTACTACAGCATATTGGCGCTGGGCTTGAGAGCATAGCCTTGCCCATCATACTGATCTGTGGATTATGGGTGGCAGATGGCAGCTGTACCAAGCAGCTAGGTCCTGCATGATCAGGTGAAAGTGTTCTGTTCAGCTGTGGCAAGGGATTGAGTGCTTATTGCTTTCTTTGGACAGCATTGTAGGACTGAGAGACTCGGTTTCGGTAATAATAATAATAATACAATCTCCCTTCAGCTGTGTCTGCTGAAACTACAGCAGTGTCCCAGGGGAGGATCCTGTGGGGCAATGCTAAAATAGGTGGTAACTTACCTTCTCAAGAAGTTGGGGGGCTTGGAATGTCTCTGGCAGTGATTACCCACAGTTCCAGCCATTTTCCTGCTGTGGTAACGGGGTTGAGGGTCCAGTTAATAAGTGCAAAAGTACTTTGAGCTCTGGTGGACAGTGTCAGAGGGAAATGTTGTGCTCTAATCAAACCTTACAGCCTCATATGCTAGACAATCTTCAGATCTATCTGTTAAAATATGTCTCTCAGGGCTATCAGGGCATGATAAGTTGGACTATAAAAGTGGGCAAAAAAGATGTTCTCTTGAAAAAACAGAGCAGTAATCACTTGCTGCAAGGTGGGGCAAAGCAATCTGCAAATAGCGATACGGGTAAATAGGACATTTTCTCAGGGCTGTTGAATTTTAAAACCGGGCAAAAGGATGCCAGAAGTTTCTGAATCTGTTTTGGTGGATAAATGAACATACTAATTTGTTATCAATTTTTTTTTAATTCGTTTAGAATCTGCCTCCTTACCCATTGTATGGGATGCATTTATGTTTGTTCTGAGAGGGATACAGAATTGCATTTTGTAACAAAATTATACAAGGAGAAGCAAGTAATCAGCTCTTCGTTGCCAAACTCAGTTGACAGGGCTGCTAGAACAGTTGCTAACTCTAGCACTCAAATCAACCTGAAGAAACAACCTGAGGCCAAAAAAGAATTTTAAAACAGTATTATTTGGCAGCTGAATTCATAAATATGAATAATATAGATGAGCAATTAAATTAAGAAAATTGAGGAATTTGTACATTTTGGCTTAGTCAGCGAAATGTAAGGCTAATAAAATATTTCAAAATAAAACTAATAATTCAGAATCTAGATCACTGGAAGCTGACCAAATTCAGATTAAACAGATCATTATTTGGGACTACAAATCAATGTATCAATGTAGTGAAGGAGGTGACCTCTACTAGATCCCACATGTTGGAGAAGGATACCACTGTCTAAGCTTTTCAATGATCAGAAATTTAGCTTGATCAAGAACATCTCTGCTTCGGAAGTGCAGCTGCTGCTATGTGATATGGTAAGTGTTAATGCACAAGGCAGTGATGGGCAGCCCCTAGAGGTTATTACATTTTCTATTCAAAACAAAAGAAGGTTTTGGTCAATTTGTTTAAATTTTTGTTGCAAGGGAAGTGGGTTGATGAGTGGAAAATCTGCTAGTGACACCATTTCTTATAGGCCAGTCAGCTTGCTGAATTCTGATTATAAGTTGTTGCAAAGATTTTAGTTAATTATGTTATGGTAGCAGCACCCTTATTGAAATATCAAGATCCGAAGGTGGTTTTTAACTAATAGGACTATTTCAACCAACATCAAGTTTTTAATACAAGCTATTTATTATTTGTCCGTAGTAACATTAGCTCAGCAATAATAACTCAAATTCTGGAAGATTCCTTTTCCTGATCAATTTATTCAGACTTTAAACGTTCTTTACAATGAGGCTTTATATACAATTATGATAATCTCTTCAATGGCTGATAGGATTAATATTTTCTGTGGGACATACCAAAGTTGCCCTCTGTCCTGATACTATTTGCCTTTTCATTTCATTAAGGCATTGGCAATTATTATTAGAGTACATACACAATTTTCCCCTCCAGAAGAAGTGGAAAACAGAAAAATAAGGTAGGATCTCAAATAGATTTCCATATTCATTAGAATCTCGGCAACACTGCTCCAATTTAGGATAGATTTGAAAACACACCTCCATAAACAACACTACAACACAATGCAGTAGCAAACCTTAGTAATCAGCTACGTTTCCCACATTTGTTGACTATGCTTACCCTTAACCCTGTACAATGTTTCTCTGCTTCCTAGGCTAGGTTTGTGCTATACATACATACATAAATACATTTATAGGGCCTACTTTCTAGGCACCGAATCCCCCTCACATTGACAGGTCTGTAATGAGAACAAGTATAATTATTTGTAATGGATATTGCCATATGTAATGAACACTTTGTACAGTATTACATCAAAGGCAAAAAACATAGATTTTTTTATGCAAATGTGGGAATTCAGCAATGAAGTTTGTATAACATTTAAAGCAGTTGATGCTTGCAAAAAGGGTGTAAATAGGATCATATTATCTCTGCAAAGGTGTACTGTATATTTGCAATAAGATTTTGAAAGTAATTGTTTTGTATATGAGACAGTTTTGTACATGTTCAATCAAAATGAACAGAATATGGTAACATTTATATTTGAAAGTAATTACTTTTTTGTTTGTGTATTTTAGCAGAGGACCACAGACAAACTTATATATAATCATTGCATCATTAAAGCAGTTGAGGGTAAAGACTTAATAGGATCCCTAGTGTTTGTTGGTGACTGGTGAAATAGAGTCTTTTGTACTTTTAACACATCATTGACAGCAAGACCTACATTACGTATGTAAAAGTGTATGTTGTAGGTCTAGAAAGCCTACTCCAGTCCACTCTATTTACCAGAACTCTTCACTACTTCAACCTTGGAGAATCGCCAGCATTTACATTGATCTTCTGCACATCACTTATTCTTCCAAACAGAACTTTTCTTCCAAACTTTACCTTTATGGTGTTCCTATTATATTTTATTAGAATAAAAGGCTGTATCTGCTAAAAGAAAATTAAATGACTCCTGGGTTATTCATAAATTAATTACAGGATCAAGAAACAAATCCATAACAGCAGCTACAAATGAAAATAGCAGAGAGTCCAATCAAACCTTTGGGAGAAAGCATACATCTGAATTTAAGTGATCTAAATTATATGGGATTAGTCAGAAAAGAAGGTTGCAATTCTGTCTGCTATACAGTATACATACAACCGTATCCATACAATTTACTGTCACTTGGATATTTTGTACAGCGCTTTCAAGGTGGTTTATCATTCCATGGGAAAAGTAGGTCTCTTGAAATATTGCTTAAACTTCTAAACCATCAATGAGTTTTTTGTCTTTGTTGACGTGTCAATAAATTTCTCTCTTCTGCTGTAATTATTATATTGTGTCTCTCTACTACCATACATAGGTGCATTTCTCTCTTTTCCATTTTACTCAATTGTTTAAAACCCTTTGATACTCAGTAGGCACCCGTTGGGCATGTAGTGAGTTTTTGTTCAATAGTCATTTCAAAATGATCATATAAATTTCTGTATTATAGATGGCATGTGGGTCGCTCCATACCATATGCTGAAAATCGAGTCCTAGTCTGCCCTAATCACACTCTAGGCTTTTGTTCTGCCTTGTGCTGTCCATTTTCCATAGCAACATTGGTGCTGTATGCATTCTTATAGAGAAGTAAAGTGCCAATTTAAAGCTAGTGTTACTGGATATTTTTACTGTTAGTTTACAAACCCCACCACAATCCTCCCCAGAGAGATACTCTTAACAATCTATTCCCACACCATTGAATTTTCAGTGTGTCTTTTCCTATTGCTCTTTGCAATTCACTTACTACATTTTCACCCACCATTTTACCAAAAGCCATCACTGGTTTCTTCTTCGTAGGTGGGACCTTGGGCTTGGGTAGGGGCAGGTCCTTGCCCTTCCGGCTTGGGGGTGGAGGAGTGGCCTTAAGACGGGGGAACGTTGTGCCACCCTTCTTCATCTTAATGGAAGGAGTACACTTAGGGGGAGGAAAAGGAGTCGATTTGGAAATCGAGGTACTTGGCTGGTGGGGTGGGATTTTTCTCTTATGGGCAGGATGGGGAGTGGGGGAGGGAAGAGGTCAAGGCAGGAAAGCTTCTTAGGACCATTGGGGTGGGATGTGGGAGGAGGTATGGGAGTGGAGGGAGAGGGAGTAGTTGTTGGAGGGGGAAGTGTGCTGTACTTGGGTGCAGGTGCATGGACATTGTGCCTGTGTGAGGTGGATGGCTGTTGGGGGTCTGAGTGGGAGCATTTGTGTGTCTTTGGGGGGACAGATAGGGTGGGGGAGGACAAACAGGATGTGTGAATGTTGTGCTGGTGCCTGCATGTGAGGTGGGTGTGCTGCATGGGGTAGTGATGGTGGTGGTGGTGACTGCACATATGGGGTATGGGGTGCATGTCTGCAGGTCTGCTGTTGTGGTGACTGTAGGCAAGACTGTACAGGTGGCAGAATCTTGGACTGACATGCTGTGCATGCAGGTGTGGGTGCTGATGTGACCTTGATGGAGGAGGTGGAGGGGGAGACAGTAGAGGCAGTGGCTGATGTTGTGTGTGCATTTGTGTGTTGGCTGTGTCTGTGCGAGTCCTGTCCGTTGTTTTGGGTACTTGCTTGTCAGAATGTGTGCATGGGATGGGTTGGGAGAGGGGAGACAGGGACTGGGAAGAGGTAGTTGGAGGGGGGACGGAAGAAACAGGGACACTGGATGCCATCAGAGAGGAGGCCAGAGCCTGAAACGATCTCTGTAGGGCCGCCAAGCCACCATGAATGCCCTCCAGGTAGGCAATGCATTTCTGAATCTGGGTTGCCAGCCCCGGGATGGCATTCACTATGGTTAACTGCCCTACAGAGATAGAGCTCAGGAAGTCAATAGCCTCCTCACTGAGAGCAGCAGGGGTGACTAGGACAGGCCCGAGGTGCCTGGGTCAAAGGAGACACCCACCCTCCTCGGTGAGTGGGCACAGGCAACTGGGTTGGGGGGCTACTGGGAGGGCAGTGCTGGTACCGGGGGTGGCGGAGGATGAAGTTGCTGGGGCAGTCCCAGAGGTGTCCGCCACCACCAGGGAGTTTCCATCAGAGGAGGAATCAGAGTCAGATGTATCAGCTCCAGGCTCCCCCGTGGTGCTCCCCTCACCATCCAACCCACTGGTCCCCTTGGCGTCGGTGAACTCTGCATCCTGGGTCCCCGTGGGCTGCAGCTCCCTCACTCGCCCGTGCCCCTGCTCCTTCGCCAGATGATGCTAATGCACACATGGACAGGATGACAAAAGGAGAGGGGGGAGAAAGAAAGGGAGCACAGAGTCAATCACAACACCAGCAGCACAGATGGCATACACATCACTATCACTCACTGGGACTAAATATGGGCAGTATGGACCACAGTGGCATACCATTGACTAGGTACTACATCAGGTAGGACCCAAACACTACCATCTGCACACCTACTGGGACCAACTAAGCCCCGTCTGCCATGGCAAGCTAGCTACCTAGCAAGTCCAAATACGCATACCACCCTACATACCTAAGCAGGACCACACAGAAATGTTTCAACTGTCATATTGGGACATCCACTGACTAGAACCCTGCACCCAAATCCCATGCCAGGCAACAAATAATGAATATCACACACACTGTACTCACCCCCTTCTGGCTGCTGTGCTGCCCTCAAGTGCCCATCCAGCTCTGGGTAGGCCACTGCCAGTATGTGTGCCATTAGGGGGGTCAGGCTCCAACAGGCACTTCTCCCTCATAGGGGGGCCGTACCCAGCTAGGCCTCTGCGGTCTTACGGGCCCAGCATCTCAGGTCCTCCCACCATATCCTGCAGTGGGTGCTCCGCCGGCTATGGACCCCCAGGGGCCGCACGTCCGTGGCAATGGCAAGCCACAACACCTTCATCTGATGGGCGCTGACCTGCAGAGGAAACACAGACAGAAGGACACCATCAACCATACAATCTAATCTGTCACACATATGGCCTACATACTGAATTTGCCCCTCATCAAGCACACACATGATCGTAACTCTTCATTCACATATATACATACACACATGCATCTACATGCAGCCATGTCGCGTGCAACATACCCATGATGTACTCACCTGTTGGTCTGGAGGCCCACACAACTGCCCATACAGGGGTAGGACCCCATCCACGAGCCTCTCCAACTCCTCGGACATGAAGGCTGTGGCCCATTCTCTTGTTGCACAGGCCATGGCAGGTTCCAGAGGCAGGTCACAGCAGCACACGCAGTGGAGATGTAGTCCAGTGGAAAGTCAGGTATCATGTGAAGTGGTGGAAAACAAATGGTGGTCATGTCAGTGGCGTACCGCCTTCGGCCATGACGCCTGACCCTGGCAGAGTGAGGTCACTTCCACCATTCTCTGCATACAGGACAGGCGTTTGGCATTTCCTACTAGCAGTGTACATGTTTTAAATTAAAATGTACTTCATTGGTGTCAACAGTACACACCTAGACAATTCTAGTGTCCAAGATACATTAATGCTCTGTGTACTCTGATGTTGTGTGTCCATTGGTCCTGTTGTCACACACTTTTTACTTTTGGCTCACTTAGGTACCAACCACTGCAGAGGATTAGGAGGAGGAGGCAAGCACCTGTCTACAGACCCCTTGTGGACTTGACTACACTGGAGGACAGACACGTCATTCTCACCTATCGTCTGGACAGGACCACAATCACATAGCTGTGTGCACAATTGGAGCCTGATCTACTACCTGCTATCCGTTGCACTACAATAATTCCCCCTCTTGTGCAGGTATCATCAGTGCTCCATTTCCTGGCAATAGGTTCTTTCCAGGTGACTTTGGGCTTAGCTGCAGGAATGTCATAGCAAATGTTCTCTAATGTTCTTGGAAGGGTTTTGGCTGCCTTGCTCAAATACATGTGCAGCTACATCGCATTCCCCCAGGTTTATGATTTGCTCACTGTGAAGGCTGGATTCTACGCAATGGGACACATACCACATATGATTAGGGCCATTGACGGGGTCCATATTGCCTTAGTCCCTCCCAGGGCCAATGAACAGGTGTACAGGAATCTCTCAATGTCCAGATGATGTGCCTTGCTTACCAGTACATCTCCCACTTCACTGCTAGGTATCCTGGAACTGTGCATTATGTCTTTGTCATGAGGAACAGCAGCATCCCACAGCTGATGGCACAGAGTGTGGCTCATAGGTGAGCTTGGGTCCCTACCCAATGTATGTCTGTGGATGCCTACAGTAGTCATATCCCATGCCATTATACATGGCTAATGTGTGTCCCTTACTTCTTCCAGGTGACTTCGGCTAACCAAACCTGTCCTGGCTCTTGACCACTGTTAGGAATCTGAGAACAGGGGCTGAAAATAGGTACAATGATGCTCATGGGCCTACCAGGACGATTGTGGAACACACCTTTGGTCTCCTGAAGGCTAGGTTCAGGTGCCTCCATCTGACAGGTGGATCCCTATGCTACTCTCCTGAGAAAGTCTGCAAGATTGTTGTGGTGTGCTGCATGCTGCACAATTTAGTCCTCAGACACCATGTGCCCTATCTTCAGTAGGATGAGGGTGACAATGCACCTGTGGCAGCAGTGGACACTGAGGACAGTGAGGAGGAGGAAGAGGAGGAGGATGTGGATGTGGACAACAGGACACATATCATTCAGCAGTACTTCCAATGACACTCAGGTAAGACTGTTGATCTTTACATTTCTCCATTTAACTGATGTGCTGTGTGGCTGTAGTATAATGCCAGTCACTACCTTTGCATCCCAACTGACTGTCATCCATGCGTTCCCTTATTGCAGATGTTGCTGTGGTTACAACAGTGTACTGCTGTGGTGTGTACATACTGCTGAGACACACTTATTGGATGGATTCACACATTACAGGACCTTTGCACAGGATCATGCAGTTCAATACAGTTCAATACATTGCACATTTCTTTCTGATGAAGCACCATTACTCAAGTTGTGTCCAAGGGTGTTTATTTTTTAATTAGGTATACAATGCAAAGAGCAATAGGGTGAGGTGATGGTAGGGAAAAGTCCAGTGTAGTGGGCCAGTCTGTTTGTAGCACAGGTCCAGTGTCCAAGGGGCCATAGGAAGAGGAGCAATGGCAGTTGAAAGTAAACAAGGTGACACAGTGGAACACAAGGGGGACATTCTGGAAGGGATAATTTCCTGTCTTGGTCTTGGAAAAAGTATCTGGTATCTGTCTGGGTGGCAGGGAATGTTTGTGGGGTGGTTCACCTTCTTCAGGGGGAGGGGTGCTGGTGGCCTGCAAGTCCTGTGGCAGGGCCTTCTGTCCACTGGCTGCAGCAGATGTGGAGGGCTTGTAAGTACACTGACTAGTGGTAGGGGCCCGCTGGTGTGCTGTGTACTCCTGCATGATGTTGGCCATGTCACCCAGCACCCCTCCTGCAGGATGTTGAGCACCTGCCCCATCCTGTCCTGGGATTCGTGAGACTTTTGTGATTGCCTCTTGGGCAGTTGGCTCCCTCAGCCTGTCCTCATCCTGGCACACAGCTGTCCCCTGAACTGTGTGCCCACTCCAACTGACACGAGGACCCCCATTGTCTTGCCTGTGTGGTGTAGACTAGGGTCCCTGTACAGGTGGGCACACTACTGTTTGATGTGTCCTAGGGACAGAGGTCTGGGGGCATTGGCTGGCTACTGTGGTGTTTAAATCAGAAGGAGGGGCTGTGGTGGACTGTCTGTGGGATGGGGTAGCCGACTGATCAGTGGTCCCAGATGGGCCAGAGAGTTCATCCAGATCGAGACCTCGAGAGTCATTGTTGTCATTGAGGGCATCTTCTGGTGTTCTGGTGGGGGACTGGATAGCAGTGGCACCTCCTCGCCGCTGACATTGGCTGGGGCACCTGTGGGGATATAAGTGATGTGTTAGGGTACTTGTTTGTGCCATATTCTGCATTTCAAGCTTTCCCAATGTTATTGGTGTTGTCCTCCCACCTTTGGTAGTATATGGTGATGTATTGAGGGATTGGTAGTTCTCCATGTTGTGCATTCATTGGTGGTGGGTGTGGATGCAGAGCTGGGAGGGATGTGCTTGCTGCGGGCATGGCATGCAGGGGTTGACATTTAGGTGTGGTAATTGGGGTAGTGCAATGTGTGGGATGAGGTGAAATGAAGGGAGTCAGGGTGAGGGGGTGACATGGTTAGCAGATATGGGGGGTGGTAGGTTGTCAATGGTGACTCACCAGTGTCCAGTCCTCTGGCTACTCCAGTGAGTCCCTCAGGATGCAGTATTGCCAAGACTTGTTCCTCCCATGCTGTCAGCTGTAGGGGAGGAGGTTGGGGTCCACCGCCGGTCCTCCTGATGGCGAGCTGGTACCTCGTTGTAATGGAACACACCTTCCCCATAGGTTGTTGCACTTCTTCTGAATGTCGTCCCTTTTGCATGGATGTTGTCCCACAGCATTCACCCTGTCCATGATTTTCCTCCATAGCTCCATCTTCCTGGCTATGGAGATCTGCTGTACCTGTGCTCCCAACAGCTGTGGCTCTGCCACGACTATTCACTCCACCATGACCCACAATGCCTCATCAGTAAAATGGGGGTGCCTTTGTGGGGACAGGATTGGTGTGTGGTGTGTGTGTTGTGCAGAGGGTGACATGTGATGTGGTGGTATGAGTGGTGTGTGGTGCGTGACGGATGTATGGGTAGTTATGGTATGTATGTGAAGTTCTCACTGGGATTGACGTGGCAAGGTGTAGCGGACTTCTTGTGTTTGCAAATGTTTGTGGGTGTTGTGGGGGGTGTTTTATAGTGCTGTTGGTGGGTGTGTGGGTTATGTGTATTTGTGTCAGTTTTTTTTTTTTTTTTCTTTTTTTTTTTAATCCTGGCCAATCTTGTCTTGTTTTGTATTTGGATGGCCATCCCCGCCTTGGCAGTGTGCACCGCCAATGGTTTACCAACGTTTAATGTCCGCTGTGGTGATTCATGGGTCATTATTTAGAGAACGTTGTTTCTGTAGTGTAACCATATGGGTGCTAGTTCCAACAGTTTATCACGTTCAGTGGGTCTGGCGGATTTGTGGTTGTGGCTGGTTTCTGTTGGTTTAGTTTTTGTATGTCATTATCTGGCAGACACATGTTCGCCTCCGTGGAGGTATGTTGGCAGCTATCACTGCGGAGTTATGCAGAATTAACAGCCAATGTCATAATGTGGCCCTACATCTGCAGATCTACATAAATTGTGATCTTATGACTCTTTTCCAGGAGTTGTTAATTTGCTTGAAAGGGAGATATAAGGGTGTAAAGCGAAGGAAGAACTTCTTCTTCCAAAAGTTATGTTTTAATCAAGATATGATTGCCTTACTAGAGAGTAGGATTCAATTATATAATTATAGTTTTAATACTTTGTTGGTGTGCCAACGGGTAGTAAAAATTTTGTTTTTACTGCTTGTTCTACCAGCAGCTTTAGGGGCTGCTCTGGTCACCTTTATTTATTTATTGAGTGGTGGAAGATTGTATTTTAGCTTGTTGATGGTGTTTTTAGACAACATCATTGTGGGCGTCCTGGCTAGTCAGCTCGTTCTCAATGGACGATTTTAGTGTGGGAATGTTTGCTAGATTACAACCTGTGAAATACTTCATTTGATTAATATGGACCAAAACTGTCAAAGGAGTGAGGCCCAGTTCTTCTCTGAGACGACATTGTGGCATTAAATTCCCCATTCCTCAAGTTTACAATCTCCTAATGCAGCTTAGAAAGATCATTTCCAAGTTTTCTGTATTTTGTAATTCCTTGTAAAGAACCATAAAGTGGTGGCCAGTAGGTGCAACTTTGGGGGGGGGGGAGGAGCGGTAGTGGGGAGGTGCACACACACACATGCATACTCAGTTTATTACATGCATTCATATGTAGACGCACACACACATATTCATTCTCAACACTCACTCACAATTACACATACATTCATACACACATGCAGGCACCAAACACTCATTGAAAAACAATACTTATCTGGTGCAGCACTCTGGAAGAGAAGCCTCAGTGGTCCCAGGAGGGTTGGGTCTGCTGTCTCCCCTCATTGGCTCACCTGAGGTCAGTCACTGAAGGGAGGCAGCAGTCCCTACTTTGACACAGAGTAGGATGGAGTCAGAGAGACTGCTGATCCCATCTACTCTGTGAGGAGGTGTCAGTGATAACCACTCGGCCCTGGCACTTCAGGAATTAAACCTGAAGTGCCTAGGTATGAGTCTTTCACTGACACTCTCCCTAATCAGGAGGGAGATGGCCTTGAGGACCTTTGCTGGGCTGAGGAGGCTACAGCCCCTGTAGGTTAACAGATTCTTGTATATCTGGGAATGTGTCAAAACCCATGGCTGCTGCATGGGAAAACCTATGTCAATGCCCATTTAACACCACCTTGATGAAGAGTATGGCAAGGCAGTGCTTTGTGCTGGCTTACCTTACTCCTTATCAGGGTGGCTTTGCTTTGCCTCATAGAGTTGAATGGGAGGTTAGCACCTCCAGAGCATTATAAAAAGTGCTGCTTCAATGGGGCAGGCCTCTTCTAAATGAGGTCCTTTGTCTTTGCCCCTTCCCCATATACTGCTGTATACCTTTTTATTGCTCCGATTGTGCATGAGGGTCTGCTTCTCAGCTTT
This sequence comes from Pleurodeles waltl, assembly GCF_031143425.1. Taxonomy (NCBI): domain Eukaryota; kingdom Metazoa; phylum Chordata; class Amphibia; order Caudata; family Salamandridae; genus Pleurodeles; species Pleurodeles waltl. The sequence goes on along the minus strand of NC_090443.1, from coordinate 753,136,051 downwards.
TCCACATGGAGATTCAAATTCAAAGTTTGGTTTAGAGTGACCCCAAAATATGCATAATATTAAACATCCTATATCTTTGTGGTAACGATGGTCCAAGTAAATTTTGGTCTCCACCGACCAAAAGATATCGGCTTTGTTTTGTCACCATAGGTCTGGAGATTGTTTCCAACATTAAGGGTTTGAATTCTACCCATTTGCTGGAGTAGGCCTGCATGAGGAGTTGACAAGATGAAAACATCATCTTCACAGGAAAAAAACTGAACTGTAGGCTAACTTTGGGGTGTCATTAAATTTCTGTTTTAATGCATCAGAATGATCCTATATATATATATATACATATATATATATATATATAAAACCTACTGGCGGTCACCAGTAGGCAGTTATAGTTAGGATCATTTTTTCCATAGACACAGGGTTTTTTGTTAGCTTGACAAATCTTCACAAAAGCTTTAAAACAGATACTTTTGTTGGTTCAGCTGCTTTGTTGAATGTTTTGGGGTGATCCATCAAGCAGGGGCTGAGAAAAAGGGGAGGTCCCAAAACACTTTTTCCTTATTTAAAGTCAATGGGATTTTTCACATTTTTGAACATAACTATAGCCTGAACTGCTGAACAGAGTTACACCAAATTCAACAGAAAGTTAGCTCTTGGTCCAGAAAGTGTGATTTTTGTAATTTGGTGTAAATCCCTTCAGGACATAGCTGTTTGCTTTTGCTTGGTGGTAGCTGATAGCTCCCACCAAGCAAAAGCAAACAAAGTCTGCTTTCTGCCAGCGGTTGCTGTCAAACAGCTCCCCTGACAAAAAGCAGAGTTTTCACCTGGTTCCCTGCATGCAAATATACCTGCTGGGAAACCAAAGAAAACATTGAACCGGCAAGCAGGAAGCTGCTATTTAAAGCAGGTCCATTCATTTGGGAACAATGCCGGCTCTTGCAGCACATGGGGAGTCGGCTAGGCTGTGGGGATCTTGAGGCTCCCCCTGCGGTCCTGTCTCTCTCTCTCGTTTAGCCCATAATGGGATGGAAATGAGAGAGAGAGATCATTATTGCAATGGTCTCTCCAAACAATGACTTCAAAGAGACAGACTAGAAAGATGTTTGGTAAGAATGTTATAGTTACATTTTGATGAGCAGCAGCCCATGGTCACTTCTGGCCTAATGTTAAAGCTCTTGGACTGTCACTCAGTAGGCTGAAAGTTCAAATCATTGTATTTCATGGGACTGTGTCCGTTTATTTTCCAGTGTTTTGACTGTTAAACATTCCTAGTGATGTAACATTTAAGTCTTTTTCCACTCAAAATCTTTGGGTTCAATTACAAGTCTGGACACCACATGCTAAGGAGTCACTGTTGGCATAGTGATTAAGGTCTCAGACACTGAAGGTTGAGGGATCTGCTTATGGTCATTTCTATATTATTATTTTTTTACTTTAAATATTTAAAGGTAAATCCCGAACGGTGATCTCTCTCTACTTATTTCACAAATGCATTTTTTATCGATTTGTATAAAAATACTTCATTCTAAGCATAACATTCATCAACGCCTGAAAAAGTTCTCTCTCTCAATTTTTCTCTGGGTGGTTATAACACCACTGTGCACAGCCGGCTGATCATAGGGGCTTGGCCGGTTATCGGGGTTGGCCACAGGGCCTGGCTATAGGCCAGGCTTTGTTGGCATTACCTGCGTTGATTGATGAAGGCTGTGCGTGGCAGGCGGTTAGGTGGCTATGGGGGCTGGGCAGTGCACAACGGGGAGAGTCATAGCTACCGTAGGACGTGAGTTATAGTTACTTGAAAGAACTCTACCTAAAACATCTGTGTAACCTTAGTTTTTTCAGTGAATAAGTGGGCATAATAGAGAAGATTTAATTCATTTTCCTATCTTCACAAAGCACCAACAACACTCAGGGTGACACACCCATGCATTTCGAATGTACAAGGCCTTCTTCACTGGTGGGTTGCTCCACTCGACACCGTGATTTAACACCACTATGGTGAAAAAGTGCCAAAGGACTTAAAACTCCCCCTCCTTCTCAACAATGATATAGTGACCATCTTTGACATTGAAGTATTCATCATGCACAATATATCTACTTCTAAATCAAACACCCAAATTTGTACTTCCCACAACCCTTCCTCACTGAAACAGTAATGGTAAGGTTCATAATATAATAGAATTGCTGAGCAGCATATCATCCAGTAGAAGAGCAGCTTAATTCTTTATATCTTGTTTAACCAGCATCAGGATTCAGTCTCCTGCGTGTATCACAAATTAAGGACACACTCTGGTCAATAGTAAAATCACAGTAGCTGTCATTGAATAATACAATTTCTAAATCTGAATGTTCAGATTGGCAATCTATCCCAGGATGGTGTACATAATACCATAAATGTCACAATGCTGTCCATGATCATATCAGGGCTGAGTCGAAAAGGAGCTTGTCCAACCTTTTAGTTCATGTAAACGTGCTGTTTTCTTCTCAAAACTGATCCTGCACATGCCAGTAGATAAAAGAACAGAAAAAGAGACAGAAAAGACAAAATGGAAAAAAACTGTTAATAAATCACACCACCTGTGAGAAGGAGGTAATATGTGCTTGCTATCACAGCCTAATTTTGGCATAAATCTCTAATGATAAAAATGTGTGAAAACCCTAGAAAGTGGATACAGCAACCAGGAAGAGTAACCTTGTGGCTAAATATAATTGTCCTTCTTGTGTAAGAGTCAAAAGAAGAGAGACTAGAGAGACTAGCTATCCCAAGTGTACCACCAACTCTTCATCCATATTCAATCCATACGGTGCCTGGTATTCAAGGCAATAATATATTGGTATTCCAGCCTCTTCAGTAACAACTCCCTGTTACCTCCTCGCTTGTTCGGAGGTACCCTGTCAATTATGAAATATATTACATTAGAGACATCCCTGTGTTTCAAGTTAAAGTGTCTTGCCACAGGGTAATGAGGGTCAACATGAGAAATGGCTCTGATGTGCTCAAGTATCTGTTTTCTGGTAGCATGAACAGTACTGCCAGTGTATCTTAATTGGCAGGGACATTCCATAACATAGACTTTATAATCACTAGGGCTGGAGCTGTAATCTCCTCCGCCGGCAGAGTTTGCACAGCTTTGTCCGCTCCACACTTTGCTTGGAGCATGGAGTTCAGCAAAAACTCTGTCATCCACCACCTAGTGGAGTTTATTTCTGCCCAGCACCCACCACTTTGTTTGGGAGACATTTTTAACATTTTAATGTTTAGCCCGTTTTTGTAGTTTGGAGTTTAAGAGGATCAGTTGGTGTTTTAATTGGTGGATGGGCTTGCTTTTGTTTCAGCCGCTATCTGTCACTGTGTCGCCCGCCAAAAGAAAAAAGGAAGAACAAAGTGAGGGGAGACAGCAGAGGCATGAGCCCGAGTCCATGGGAAGGAGAGACTGAGGAGTGAGTGCCAGAGTGAGAACAGAAACTCAGTCAGCATGCAGGCAGTCTCGGGGCATACCACTGTCCACGATGAGGAACGGTCTCAGTAAATTTAAATTGGATTTTCTTTTTCAAATCCATGCTTGACATTGCTGCCATTTCTTCCATTGTTGCTACCTGAACCCTGGGGTAGCAACCTCCACCATCCACAGCTTAAAAACAAGGTGAAGAAGAGCCAAAACAGCACATGAGGTGGCAGTCATCTCACTGACAGTATGTGGTGCTCGTCCATAGCTCAATCATACAGCCCCCTCGCTGATTTTCATTTTCATTTTTTTTCTTCTACTCTATTTTCCTTTCTTAAAAAATAAATTAAAAAAGGCAATAACCCCGAAATATATGTGGCCCATACCTTTCCAAATAAATAGGAAAATTGGTCTGCACTTTACACTTGGCCCAAAATGAAGAAAACATTTGCTCTGCCACAGGCAAGGGGACCCCTAGCTTAGGCTTTTCTTTCCGTTGGTCGGCGTTCAGCTGCTGCGCACCAGCTCTGGTTGCAGGCCTCCGTCCTTTTACTGTCCTCAGCAGACTAGGAGCATGGGGGCAGAAGGAGGCAGAAAGCCAGGTCACTGCCAACATGGCCCCTGAACCCAGACAGCATTCAGACACTGATGTAAATTTTTCTTTAATATGCACATGGGTGTGGGCACTTGGCATGGAATGTATTTGCATATGAGGGGGTGGGGGTCTGTGCATGGAAAAAGGAAAACTTACAGTCAGGGCTCCAATTGAAAAGAACCTCCCTCTCCAGAGTCCCTGAGAAAGGAAGTGGTGTATGGTGCTGAGGCTAGCATGGAGAATTGACGACCGTTTGAGTGTCATCTGCTGAGTGATAGTCTGGCAAACCCTGCCACATAGAGATATGTGTGCCCTGAGAGAGTGCCTTAGAGCCCTATCGGAAGCAAGGCTAGGCACTGCGTAAAAAGGGCAGGATGCTGGTCCTGAGCTGGTTTGCTGCTTGATGCTAGTGCTGGAACCTAAAGAAAGGGCAGCCTGAGGCTGTGTGCAACAGCAAAAGAAGCAATGCAAGGCTTTTGCAAGACAGGTGCTATGTTTGTGAAGGAGGGCAAGTAGGACAGGGTGGCATTCCACTGCACATGGAACTCTGCAGAATTTCTCAGAGCTTTTGGATAACTCTAGGAATTCCACAGAGTAGAACTCTGAGAGCTCCGCCCACACCTACTAATAACTCGTAAGTGGTGAGCTGTACAGTTTCACTTTGACACTGTTCCTGCATTTTTTACAATTGGTGCAAGGAAAAAAAACTGTTGTGGATCCCCTCTTGCCATTCCTGCTGCTGTAAATTATACTGAATTTATCCCTAAATGTGGTACCTTTCCTAAATGTAATGCTACGGAAATCATCAACATGCAAGCATATTCCTAAATGTAATGCTAAATGAATCCTTAATGTCATGCTACAGAAATCATCAACCCTGCAAGCATATTCTCACTCTGTAGAGTGGACCAATGCTTTAGTAAGATTTTTTTAACATCCTGTGCTTTACCATTATAGATGGTGATAAATCTACATTTAGCCACTTCCTCTTTTTTGTTTTTGGAAATTAATAAATCTTCCCTTCTTAGCTGTGCAGAATTTTGCTGAGCTGCTCTTACAATGGTAGTTTTATAACCTTTCTGTATGTATCTTTTGTGCATGTCCTAACATTCTGCATGAAATAACTTTATTGTACTACAGTTCCTTTTAGCCCTTGAAAACTCTCCATATGGAATACTCTAAATTAACTTTCTAGGGTGGCTACTAGAAGCGTGGAGTAATATATTCCCTACTGTTGGCTTCCTGTACATGCTAGATGTTGATTTGCTATCTTTCACCCTCACCTGAACAGCAAGAAATTCCACCATTTCTGGGTCTATGTGGGCTCTGACGTTGATATTGTAGGAGTTTTTATTAAGTTGTTGGACAAATCCAACTGCTTCCCTTCCCTTCGTGCATCTTTCCAAATGACAAAAATGTTGTCAATACATCTTAACAACAAAAAAACACTTGAATCAAATAAATTAGGAAATATTTTTGCATTGTGAACTTTCTAATAAATACATTAGTAAATACTTTTGCATTATGATCCCCTTGCCAAACACCAAAGGAAGGATTTTTATATTGTCTACTCAGTGACGAAAAAATAGGAAGGGGTTCTACTTTGCATTGTGAACTCTCTGACTTAAGTAGAAACTGCAATAAGTGGGACTTTGAAACTTTTTGACAACTTTCAGTCTGGAGAACTGACTGAGACAACGGTAACCGGCTAAGTCAGTACCGTGAAAGTCAAATTGCTTGTCGGCCTCAACTTCCCTGTTTGTCCTGCTGAATATAATGTGACTTCCAGAAAAGATTCAAAGTCAAAACATGGAGGACTTTAATACTTATAATTCCAAGCATTTCTGATTATCAACCTCTCAGGACTTTCTTGGCTTTGTTGATGAAAAAACTTGAATAACACTTTTCAGCAGTCCACTGTTATCAAGCCCTAGATTGGATCCAGGCTACAACTTGCCTCACCACCCACTCATTGAAGACCACTTTTTTTCCAGACATTTGCTAAGTCAGAAGGTACAGACCCGGTCCCTGAGTCTGATCCACTGAAGTGAGTCTTAACTTTTGACTTTGACCCAGTATAGCACTGCCATACTGCCATACTGGTTGGCTCTTTGTTCTTTTTGGCTGCTTTTTAACACCAACTTTAAAAAAATCCTATTTCAGGTTCTCCTGCATAGATTTGTGTCATTTTTGGTGCCATTGTGGTGTCATTTTATTTATTAAAACACATTTTTCTAAATTTGCTTGTTTTTTTCAATTCTATTTGAGTGCTGAATACTATACACATTGACTATAAGTTAAGCCTGTCTGCTCTGTGCCATACCTTCCAAGGGGTGGAGCTCAGGTTTATTTATGGACTTTAGTGGTTGACCATGACAAGGAATGTGATTATTATCTGAGGTCGTTTCTCACCCCCCTCAGCTAATACTCCAATTTCATACAGTGAAATATGAAGTAGCTGTCTTATTTTGCATTTTGAATAACATGGTCAAGCCTTTGGCTTAGCCTTTATGATTGTAAAAATCCTCAGATTTTTCAACAGTGGCATATAAGGGCATTGCTGTTTTAGGATTAAAACCACCTGAGCATATATTACCACCAGGAACCCCACAAACAACAAATACAGCAGCAGATTATATTTAGCAGGCTAATATTTTCATGTGATGTTTCTTTAGGTCTTCAGGGTATATGATTTGCCCCCTGATAAAACTTTAAGGCCACTATAAAAAGGGTGTCTATTTGTAATTCAACTTGAAATCTTGTAAATATTTGTCATTTTGGTACTGCAATTTCGAGTTCTTTGCATTTTAAAAACAAAGTATTTGATTGGACAATGATTTATTGTGTGGTTTACAGTCAACATCACCTCCCCGAGCCACCCTTGGATGCCGGTCCCTCAACAACTTGAATTTACTTTGTGAACTTGTTAACAAATGCACTGGGAAATGTATTATGAAAGAGTTCACATTGAGAACACTGCCAACTACAAAAGGATGAAATTTAGGCTGTGGAATACTTGACAAACACCATAGGTTTTTAACACATAGAAACACTGTAACACAGATAGCATAGATAACCAGTATGTTTAGTATTTACTTGTGTAGAATTTGTGTAATTTTTTGTTTAAAAAGTAAAAGCAATGGACATTGATTTATTAACAATTATGGTGCAATTTGTGCAGTTGTAACCTCTTTATTCACTTTAATTCTTTGTTTGTATGGTACATTTTTACACTACATTGTTGATATTCAGTTCCTAACACAACAGCATGGTAGTGACTCCAGGTTTCCCCTTAAACATAAGGAATGTCCTACTTTTGTCACTTGCTCAGTGACCAGTAACTCTTTGATGTTGAACACAGATAAAACAGTGGTGTTGAATCTAAGGAATCACCCTTAAATATGGAGATTTCTTTGGTGAGCACTGGCTCTTAGCCCACTTTCTGGCCCCATTACTATGATCAGCAATGTTGATGTTACTATCAACCCTGAAATTACTTTCTGCCTACATTTCAGCATGATCAATGGTACATGCTACAACCCTTAGAAGAGCTTAAAGAAAGGTCTTCCTTAACTCTAAGTTAAAGTGGGAAGATTGTGGTTCAGACAGTTACTTCATCCTGTTTGTACTTGGCTTACCTAAATATTTTATTTGTCAACTTCATACTGTGCAAAAAATAGCTGCTTCATCTGCCATTCAATTGATTTCAAAATCCAGTTGGACTTACGCTACAGTTTACCAGTTAATAAAGATATCTTGGTTAAGACACTTCACGTGATGCACAAGACACTTGCTTGCACTGTACTGAGTAGCTCAGCTTCAGCCATATTTGTTGTCTTACATGCCTTGCTGCTCTTCTCATGGAGTCTTTATTATGCTAATGGATTATTGCACCAGGGCAGACAGAAGCTCTTTCTTGGTTCTCGCTTCTTTAACTAGAGCCTGTGATGGTACATGGTGCAGCATGTTAAAGCCAGACTGTTTGGCAATGCCTAGGTTGCTCACTTTTGAGTCAATGGTTTGTCCGCCCTAGACTGTGAGTTGTGAGATACTTCTGAAGTAAAAGATCGGCAATCTGCTTGAACATGCTTCTTCCAGATGTAGACTCTTGCCATCTTCTCTGGTGCTGTGTCATCTCCTACAACAGCATATTGGTACTGGGCTTGAGGGCATGGCCTTGCCCATCACACTGATGTCTGGATTATAGATGGAAGATGATAGTTGTGCCAAACAGCTATGGCCTATGTGATCAGTGGAAAGTATTGTGCTCTGTTCAGCTATGGCAAGGGAATGAGTGCTGATTGTTTTCTTTGGAGAGATTTCAGGGCTGAGATACTTGGTCTCTGTAATAATACGCTCTCCCTTAAGCTGTGTCTGCTGAAGCTACATCAGAGTCTGAGGGGAGGATCCTGAGGGGCAGTGCTAAGGTAGGAGGGAACCTCACCCTCTGAAGGATTTTGGGGGAAAAGTTCATTAAGCTCTGGTGTAAGAGGAGTATATTCTGCTCTAATGACACCTTCTAGCCTCATAAGCTAGAAAACCTTCTGATTTATCTGTCAAATAATGGTTCTCAGGGCTATCAAAGCATGTTGAGTTGGATTCTAAGAGTGGGCAAAAAAATAGTGTTCTCTTGAAGAAACTGAACAGGAATCAATTGCTGTAAGGAGAGGCAGAGCAATCTGCAATTAGTGATCCGATAAATAGGAGATTTTCTAAGGGCTATTGCATTTGAGATGTTCAGCATGTTTAAGACCAGGCAAAATGATGCTAGCTGTCTCTGATTCTGTTTTGGTGCCTTAGAAGGAGAACATTACTGCTATTCCAGGTGCAAGCATCTCAGATAATCAATGGCTGTATCCCTTAGATGAGCTAGCTAAGCTAGGTGATCCAGCAACAGCTGGCAGGCCTCAAGGTATTGGCATTCGCAGCAGCCGCTTCCACCTCTGATTGTTGCCCATGATGCTAAATCAGCTGAGATGACGTTCACCAGTTCATCCATCAACGTGAGAGGGCCTGATTTGGATATTTTATTGAATGCTACTGAGGTGACTGTTACTTTACTTCGGATCAGAATTCTCTGGCTAGCATTAATGGTTATATTCACAACCAAATTCTAGAAATTACTCTGAGTGAAATCTGAGAGTTGAAGTCATACCAATTTGAGGTGATGGTCCAATTGCAAGATCATTTGATTAAAATTGAAGAAAACATTTCTCTCCTTTCTGAAACGATTGAGGAGTTAGAACAAAGAGTTTCAGACCTTGAAGATCAACAGTCCACTCTGAAGTGAACTGAATGACTCTGAGGTATATGAGAAAGAGATTGCAAAGCTAAAGAAAAAATTGAGAATCACTCTCTGCGCTCGAACCTCAGGTTCATATGTATTTCCGAGGGATGGGAGAATGAACACGGAAGGATTCCTTTAGTTGAAAGGCTGATACAAAAACCTAGTCAACCTAATCCAATTGTGGCCCATTCAAAAATGAGGCCATACATGGTGTTTGAGAATAGCGCAATTCTTAAGCTAAATTCCCCACATACTATTTTGCTAAGTTTGTAGATTTTTCTATGAATTAACTGATTTTAGCAAAAACAACTGAGTAGACATCATTTGGGACAGTATAGAACTGTAGGTTCCAAATCTTCTCTGATATGACAATTGCCTCTGCTCAATGCAGGAAAGACTTTAACAACATGCTCGACTTTATTAAGGCTTCTAGAGCCCAAGCCACATTGTACCAGCAGTCTAAATTGAAACTCCTGTACAAAGAGAGATTTGATTCAGTTCAGGCAAGTACTTTCAGAAGGAGCTTTGGGGGTGGTTCAACTAGGAAAGGTTAAGTTGGCTCTCCTCCCTTTTGATTTTTAGATGTAATCTTAATTTTTCATGTTTATAGCTGGTGTATTATCTAGGCTGCATTTGCACAAGGCTGCTTGGGCACAAAGGGGTATCTATGGTATTACTCTTTTTGGATCGTGATTTGGGAATGTTGGAGTTTAAATGTTTCAGTATGTTATAATATAATGCTAGAAAGAGAGGTAGATTGTACTTTGTATTTGATTGCTGTGAATACAGTGAAAAGTATTAAGTTTCAGGAGGGTGATTTGGTTGTCTTCCCCCCCATAAGCAAGTATTCTAAGGTGCAATTGCATGGCACTGCATAGCGAGGGTCTTTTATTGCAGCAGAAGGGTGAGGATGGCCACTAACCTCTTGTTTGCTGCAAGGGTATGGGTGGTCCAGCTGTAGGTGGGTTGGAGGGTGTGGGGGTCAACAGGGTTATGGGATGGCAAGAGACAGGTAGAAATTTTTATTTATTTGGCATTTTTTTATTTTCATCTTAATATTGATTTAAATAATGGAGAGAACTAATTGAAGGATATAGAATATTGTCTTGCAATACTGATAGGATGAATATTAAGCAGAATACTCGTCAGCCCTGAATTGGTTAAAATCTCGGAGCCCAATGTAATATCTTTTGAGAAAACCATCTAAAGACCAACAATCCAAAATGTTTTAGCCGTCACTGTGTTTCACATACTTTGTTTGCCTGTGTCACTGAGGCTAATCGGGGAGTGGTCACTATTTCTATTAGTTGTTCAATAAACTGTAGATTGATAGAGTTTGAGACTGACTCCCCTGATTGGGCAGTTATGGGAAATGGTCACTGTAGGTTCTAGTTTTAAAACTTCATTAACTACCATGGATTAATAGAATACCGGAGTCAGCCCCTCCATCAAGTTTATGTAATCCTAATGCAGGCTATGGTTTAAAACTGATTATAGTTTAATTGATCCTTGGAGTAGGAATTCCCTTCTACAAGACAGTATTTCGGCTTTTCAGAAAGATTTCACTCTGCATTAAGGTTGAACTATTTTTTGATTTCTCTGCACTTAAAGAGTAATAAATTCCCAATTCTAATTGATTGATTTGCTGAACATGTAATTTTCTCCCTAGATATTGAATTTAAACCAGTGTTAACTGGGTCTAAAAGGTGATATTTAATTAATGCTTAAAATCTTTTAAAAGAACATTATTAATATACACGCTAGATCACTGGAAACTGACAAAATTCAGATTAAACAGATATTTTTTTGGTGCTGCAAATCAAGCTATCAATGTAGTGAAGGAGTTAACCCCTATTAGATCTCACATTTTTTAAAAGGATACAAGGATACCATTTTATAAGCTTTTCAATGAACAGAAATTGAGGTTGATCAAGAAATCTCTGCTGTTAGGAAAGTGCAGCTGCTGCTAAGTGACATGGTGAGTGCTAATGCTCCAGGCAGTGATGGGCTGCCCATAGAGGTTATTACTTTTGCTATCCAGAACCAAGGGAGGTTTTGGTCAAATTGTTTAGATACAATGGGGAACCTCACCCTCTTTTTTAGAAGCTGTAGTCATCAGCAAATAGATGAGTGGAAAATTGGCTAGTGACACAAACTCTTATACACTAATCAGCCTGCTGAATTCTGAGTATACGTTGTTGCAAAGATTTTGACCAATCATGCTATGGTAGCAGCACCCTCATTGACATAGCAAGATAAGAATTGTTTTTAACCAATATGACTATTCCAACCAACATAACGTTTTTGATAGAAGCTGTGGTTATTTATCCGTAAACAATATTAGCTCAACAATATCAATGTTGAATGCTGAAAAGGTTTTCAACTTAGTAAATTGTGAAGCTCCAGTTCAAATTCTGAAAGCTTTCTTTTCCTGATCAATTGATGCAGACTTTGAAGATACTTTACAATGAAGCTTTAGCTACAATTATGATAAACTCTTTAAAGGCTGGTAGGATTAATATTTACTCGGAGCATGCCAAAGTTCCCCTCCATCTCCGATACTATTTGCCTTTTTATTAAGGCCTTGATAATTATTATTAGAGTCGATGCACACTTTCCCTTCCAGAAGAAGTGGAAATCAGAAAAATAAGGTGGACAGCCTTTTTCATCTATAAAAGCAGGATCTTAAATAGCATTTCAATATTCATTAGAACCTTTCCAATGCTGTACAAATTTTGGATAGGGTGGCAGACACACCTCCTTAAAGAACACTACATCACACTAGAGTAGCAGGCCAAAGTAACCAGCTCCTTCTTTAACATGTGTTGACTTATGCTTACCTTTAACCCTGTACATTATTCCTATGCCTTTAATGCTAGGGTTGTGCTATACATACATACATAATACATACATGCATACATACATACATACATATATAGGACCACCTTTCCAGGCACTGAATCCCCTCACAATGTAAGGTCTGTAATGTGAACAGGTATAATTTTCTGTAATGGATATTGCCATAAGTAATGAACACTTTGTGCAACATTACATCTAAGACACATAAATATTGATTTTTCATGCAAATGTTTGAATTCAACAATTAATGTTGTATAACATTTAAAGCAGTTGATGATAGGCGTGCAGAAAGGTTGTAAACAAGATCATATTATCTCTGCACAGATATATTGTATATTTGCAATAAGATTTTGAAAGTAATTATTTTGTACATGAGACTGTTTTGCATATGTTTAATCGAACATGCACACTATATGCTAGCATTTATATTTGAAAGTCATTTCTTTTGTTTGTATATGTTAGCAGAGGACCTTGGGCATTCCTAAGCCTACTCTACTCCACTCAAGACCTCTCCACTACTTTAGCCTTAGAGAATCTCCTGCCCTTTAATTGATCTTCTGCACTTCAGATATTCTCCCAAATACGATTTTTATTCCACACTTTACCTTCATGATGTTCCTTTTAACTTTTATTAGAATAAAAGACTGTGGCCCTTATTAAAACCTTGGCAGTCTTCTCAGAAGACCACCGAGGCAGCAGGTGCCAGAACACTGGCGGTATTTCTGGCTCCCTATTTCGACATTCCCGCTGGGCCAGCGGACGGTAACAGTGTTACCATCCGCTGGCCCAGCGGAAAAGTCATATCAACGTTGCTGCTGGCTCGTACTAGAGCCTGCGGCAATGTTGATGTGCAGCGGGTGCAGTAGCACCTGTCGCGCATTTCACTGCCCGAAATGCGGGCAGTGAAATGCGTGATGGGGCTATGTCTGGGGGCCCCTGCACTGCCCATGCGAAGTGCATGGGCAGAGCAGGGGCCCCCAGGGGCACCGCAAGTCTCCCTTACCGCCAGCCTTTTCATGGTGGTGTTTACCGCCGTGGCCAGGCTGGCGGTCGGGGACTCATAATCCCCAGGGCAGTGGTGCTTGCACCACTGCCCTGGGGATTATGACCACCAGACGGAAGCCTGGCGGTATAGTGGAGGGGCCGGCGGTGTGGATGTGGCTATTGCGCCATGGTCATAATAGCTGGCGGAACACTGTCAGCCTATTGGCGGTGTTACCACCAGCTTACCGCCGGCCACCAGGGTCATAACGAGGCCCTGTATCTCCTAAAAGAGAATTAAAGGACTCCTGTGTTATTCATAAATGAATTAAAGGATAAAGAAACAAATGCATAACAGTTACTACAAATGAAAATAGCAGAGTCCAATCAAACGTTTGGGAGAAACCATACACCTGAGTTTAAGTGATCTAAATAATATGGTATCACTCAGAAATGAAGGTTGTCATTCTGTTTGCTATTCAGTATGCATACAACTATACCCATACAATTTAGTTCTGTCACTTGGATATTTTGTACAGCGTGTTCAAGGTAGTTTATCATTCCATGCGAAACGTAGGTCTCTTGAAATATTGCCTATACTTCTGAATCATTGATGAGTTTTTTTTTACTTCCTTGACGTATCAAAAAATTCTCTTTTCTGCTGTAGACTAGTCTTTAAAATCTCTCAGCCAATTATAGATGTTTAGAGGTTCAGGAGACATCCTTTTAATGATTATATTGTGTTTCGCTACCACCATAGACTGGAACATTACTCTCTTTTCCATTTTACTCAATTGTTTTAAATGGTTTTATACACAGTAGGATCTACTTGGGCTTGTATTGTATTTTTATTCAACAGCTGTTTCAAAATGATCACATATATCTCCACAGTATAGAATGGCATGTGGATCACTCCAGGTCATATGCTGAAACTCTAGTCCTAGCCCCACCTAATCATATTCTAGGCTTTTGTCCTGCTTCATGTTGTCAATACCTGTAGCAACATTGGTGTTTTATGAAGTTTATATAGAAAACTAAAATGAAAATGTTTAAGCTAGTGTTACTCAATATTTTTACCGTTAGTTTGTATACTCAACCACAATCATTCCCAGAGAGATATTCTTAACAATCTATTTCCCACACTGTTGAGTTTTTGGTGTGTCATTTTTTATTGCACTTAGCAATTCAGTAACTACTGTGTTACCCACCCTTTTACCAAAAGCCAGCATTAATTGTATTGAAAAACTTTATTGTTCAAGTTTCCCTAAACCCATATACAATAATATATAAAAGATAAGATTTATAGTTAATACAAAAGGAATGCAATAGATTATATAATAGCAATTGGTATAAAAAGAAAGAAAAGCATTGAAAGATAAAACTGCAAAACTGTGACCAAATCCTAAAAGCTAGAAATTACAGTAGAGACCCTTTAAACAGTGTAATCTTTATTATGGCCCCTTCTGTCTAAAGCAGTCTGTGAACTGTCCTCCCAGAGTTTAATGGCCAAGATCATGAATTCTGCAGTATAGCAAACATTTTTTGGTGTAGTACCATTGAAGCAGAATAGAATAGCCTCTGAAATGTTCTAATGCATTCTGTCCTTAAAATGATTTTTAGGTACTTCTTCCACGCTTCAATCAAGGTTGGACATAGAATCCTTGGCTGTTTTGCAGATCCTGCATATTGTGATCTTGTGGCTCCTTTCCAGGAGCCATCAATTTGCTTGAAATGGAGATAAAAGGGTCTAAAGAGCAGAAATAACTTCTTCTCCCAGAGGTTCATGTTATTATAAAGATATGATTGTCTTACTAGAGAATACTATTCAATGATTATAATTTTAATAATGTGTTGGTGTTACAATATTGGTAATAAAAATGTTGTTTTAACTGCTGGTTTTACCAGCAGCTTTAGAGCTGCTCTGGTCCTGTTTGTTAAATTGGAAGGTGGGGTCAGATTCTATTTTATCAACAGCTTACTGATTTTTAGACAACATAATTTGAATTTGCGGCGCCATGACTAGCCAGCTCGTTATTAATGGGCGATTTTAGTGAGGGAATGTTTGCCACATTACAATCTGTGAAATAATTGATTTAGTTGTTATGGACCAGAGCTGTCAAAGGAGTGAGACCTTGCTCTACTCTTAGAGGACAATGTAGCATTGAATTCTTCAAGTTTACAAGTCTCCTAATGCAGTTTAGAATGATCGTTTTCAAGCTTTCTGTTATTTTGCAGTTCCCTGACAAAGAATCATACAGTGCCGGCCTGTAGGTACAAATTTGAGGGGGGAGGGAGTGGGGAAGCACACATGCACACTCACTCATTCCCTTACATACACATGCGGACATTCTCACACACACTCATTCAGAACACTTACGCACAAATACACATACATTCATACACATACGCATGCACCAAACAGTCATCAAAAAACAATACTTACCTGCTGCAGCTCTCTGGAAGAGAAGCTGCTGTGGTGGCAGTGGTGGGGGGGGCTGCTGCCTCCCTCTATCGGCTGACTTTAAGTCAGCCAATGAGAGGAAGCAGAAATCACTATCTCGTCACAGGGTAGGGTGAGGTCAGAGAGACTGCTGATCCCACCCACTCAATGACGAGGTGTCAGTGATAGATACTCGGCCCTGGCTCTTCAGGGCTTAAAACTAGGGACGAGGCTATCACTGACACTCTCCTTCATTAGGAGGGGGAGGGCCTTGAGGACCTTTGCTGGGCTGAGGAGGTCACTCCCACAGGAGTTGTGACCTCCTTAGCCCAGAAAAGTTGTTTAGGCATCTAAGAGCCTGCGTATTTAGCACATGTCTCGCCCTGCCTGTCTGACCTGAAAATAAAGAGTGTCTGTTAGGCTGAAATTTGCTCAGCATGACAGAGACTCTTCATGTCCAAAAGTTGTGGGGATGTTGCCCCTCTGCCGTTCAAGACAGGTCACTGCTGGACTCATACAAACGTGTTTGAAAACACTTTGGGCCTCATTTACTACTTTTTAACTACTTCTTCCTGTACTGCCCTGTGCAAAAGAAAAGGGAAGAAATGCACAATATTAATGAAATATGGCACATTCCTGTCCTTTCTTCCTGCACCGGAGCACAAATTGATGCCTAGCACCAATGCAGGCACCCTGCACCATGGTGCAAGGGTGCCTGCTTTGTTGGCACAATTGTTTTTGGGCAGGAAGGGACACCTTTGTGCACAAAAACAATCAATGGAGGAGGATTCCTCTTTCGAAGTGCGCTACAGAATACACACATAGAAAGAGGAAAAAACAAAGAAGGTCATGGACGGCGGTGGTTGGATTAACGTGTAGTAATGAAAATTACTATACGTTAAAAAAATAGAAATTCACTGAAAAAACAAAGCTTACAGGAATGTTATAGTTAGGAAATAGAATTTAAAAACCCCATAGAAATTCACTTAAAAAAAAACCAAAATATATATATATATATATATATATATATATATACATATATATATATATATATATATATATATATATATTTCATATCCAACTGCTTCTGTTTTCCTTCCGGAAAATACATATCGCTAATCCACAAAAAGGAAGACACAGGCCACAGTCATCTTATGAAGGAGAAAAATTATTTATTAGTGTGGGAACACCCAATGCGTTTCGTAAAATTTTGTTTCCTTGATCAAGGGTAAACTGCATTACATTCATCCACTATATTTAAAATAAAGTGCTCTCTTATTTTCAACACTATAAACAAAGGACTATCCTTATCAAACATCCTTATTGTAGTGAAAGAGGATCGGCCATCTTGGAATGTATTGAATTATATTGATGCAAGAAGAATTCAACCTTTAAAACTGAACATTGATACTTCCCTTAGGGATTCTTCAATTTTCCATTTTTATTTCCAACATTCATTTATTTATAGGTACTATTAATTAATTTCTCTTTACTCCGGTGGGTTATCCAATGGCCTTTCTTTCTCTAAATTAACCTTTAATATCATTCCCCAAGTGGGCATTTACTGAAGGATTAAAGGATACAATAGCTCTTTTGCTCTTTTTGTCCAATGGCACAGCCCTAGGTTTAACCAATATTATGGAGTCCATCCTTATACCATGAATAAAAATATTCGTTATTTTTGTTGTTGTTAAAACTTCCACATTTGATCCGAATCAGCGTGAACATCTATACATGTATAAGAACCAACTTCCAGTCCTTCACTATCCTGATAATCTGATTTATGTCAACTGGAATGCCAGCTCTTCGTCCATAGTCATTCGAAGAGGATGTAGAGAGTTAAAGCTAATGATCAGTAATGATTCAAATTTTCTCAACTCTAATGTTATGTTACTGCCCCTCTCATTAAATGGAATCCTATCCATATATATATATATATATATATATATATATATATATATATATACATATATATATATATATATATATATATATATATATATATATATATATATATATATATATATTATATACAGAGGGTCCAACTTTCAGGCCATTCTAAGTCTACAAGACCCTCAGACAACTTGACAAACTTGACTCTTACCCAGGTGTTTTTATGCAGTTCTATAATAAACTGTATTAGGCCCCGGTCTATAACCCATGTATGTAGCTTCCCCCAGAGTCAAGATCTATTGACTTTGTTGAAAAATCAATGGATTATGCATGAAGATTATTTAGCTTTTTTTGCCTATGTGCTTTGCGATCCATCTTAATGTGTTCTGGTTCCCCTACTTTGATATTATGAATTTCCCTTTTCAAATTGTACTTGGGGCATCTAACACTAATCATGGTGTCTTTTTGTGGTATCTTATTTTTAATAGGTTCTTGAGAAAACTATGCCCATGTAGCTGTTCCTGCGTTGACTAGCATGCCATATTACAGAAACTGTATGACATCCTTGCCCTGCCATTGCTGTTTGCCCTTTCTCAAACAAAGATCACATTCATGAAATTCAGTGATGTTAGGACTTTGATTTACTATGTATTATTTCAATATTTCAAGTTTCAAAGAGGACTGATTGACCATGTGCTGATACATGTCAGGGTCACATGACAAATAGGTCTTGGGACATTTAAGGGGTAAAGTCACTGTTGCACAAGGCCCTCTCTGCATGGCCGCCCTCCAAACATTTCCCCTTTACACAACACTTTTTTGTTACATTCATTTTTGTTGGACCTAGGACTCTGTATATTTTACCAATGCTAACCAGTGCTAGAGCGCTTGTGCTCACTCCCCTAAACTTGGTAAAACTGATTTACACATGTTTAGCACACTTAATCAACTTATAAGCCTCTTGTAGAGTGTTATACTATATATCCAAGACCTACAAGTTAAATATTAACGTTAGAACTGCAGCACTCATTGCGCCAACCACTCAAGTACCCCATTAAAACACGCCCCAGGTCTGCCATCACAGTCTGAATGCAGTTTGAAACTGACAATTCGACTTTGCAATATAACCCCCTTCCAAAGCCTTAAATTCCCCATTTATTACATGCAGGCCCTAGATAGCCCCAGGGCAGAGTACAATATAATTAAACGGTTGGACATGTACTTTAAAGTTTTGCATGCCCTGGTAGTGCAAAGCTCTTTGATATGTCTTTCACCACTCTGAGCCCTACCCGTCCCATGGGATAACATTAGGCTGCCTTATTACATTTAATAAGTGCTAACATTTGATTGGGAACAGGCAAGCATTTCCTGTTTGGTATCTATGAAATTGTAATGAAAAATTATCTTTAATGGTAAATTCTGGTTTTAAATTACAATTCTGAAAATGCTACTTTTAGAAAGTTGTCATTTTTCTGCCCTTAGCATTTTGGTGCCTACAGCCTGTCTTAGGTCACATGACAGGGTGTAACTGACAGACTTTGTGAATTCCTCTGAAACAGTCACTTAATGGAGGGATTATTTGTGCCTGAAAGGTGCTATCTTATGGCAATATGGGAGGTGGGGTAAGTTGTCTCACAATCTACGTGCAAACCTATATGTTGTGCTCTGCATTCAAGCAGAGGGCTTGTCACCTCGACATTGTCTCTGCAGCCAGCATGGGGCAAAGGCAGGGTAGTCGGGAAATTCTAAGCACTTCAAAGAGAAACCTCTAACCTCAAAGGAGGCACCTGGTATCAAAAAAGGGCCCTCAGACCCACTTTTCAGTTTACTTTCCGGACCTGCAGAAGGACTCAGAAGACTGCCTGTTACTGTGGTCTACTGTGTACTCCATGAGACTGTTTTGCGGCACATGGAAGGACTGCCTTGCTGGTTGGAGCATGCCTGGAATCCTAAGAGGCCAGCCCTGCTGTTTAAGCCATGCTTCTTTATCTGAAGCATGGACTACCAGATTGACTTCAAGGACTTGTCAGCTGGCCTCCTGTTCAAAGCCACAGGAACATAAGAGGCTCAAACCTCCTTGAACCAGCACCTGCACCCAGCTGGTGACTTCCTGACCCCCAAGGGGTACCCCTCAAGTCCTCGACCCTTGGACCCAGTTGAGCACTTCTCAAGTTTTTGGGCTGAGTGTGAATAGGCCAAAACCTTCCAGCAAACCAGCTGCTCGTTCTACAGCATCAACCAATCACAATTAATGCAACTGCGAAGCTCCAGCCTTACTGTCCATGATGCTGAGTCTGCTCTTTGTGCATATTCGAAGGCCATCTGTTCCTTGCTGGCTCCACCACCGTGAAAAAGACTCTTTTCACTGGACTGTGGAGGTAACTCTTTCAGTGGGACTAACCTGGTCGCTCTAGCTGGGTTATGCTCCATCGTGGTCAGTCTGAACTTGTGACTTTCACCTGATCCCAAACTATCAGAGGGCTGCTAGTAGCGTTTTGTCACTTTTGGAACTATTTTCACTTAAATCTTTGAAAATTCATAATATTTGTCTTGTGTTTTTTCACTTTATTACTGCTTGTGTGCTGCATAAATACTTTACACATTGCCTCTAAGTAAACCCTGACTGCTTTACTTGCCAAACTACACAGGGTTAGCTCAGATTGATTTAGTGATTTTTTTGTGGTTCACTCTGCCAGGGATTGCGGCTGTTGCTTGACCAAGGTTAACATCCCAGTCAACCAAGAACCCAATTTCTCGCAGTCACAATGTGAAACATACAATCAGGTATTCGAAAAACCAGACAGGGGCATAAGGGTATTGGGTTTCACAGTCAAAGTGTAGTTTCAACTGCTTGCTAAGTAATGACTGAGTGGTTCCTAATATTGATATGTCAAACGTCCTTTGCACAAACTGTCATGGCTACCACCTTCAACATCAAATAACACTTCATGAAGACCCTTCAATCGGGCAGCCAAAGGTCATCACAGTATTTTGCCTGCACAAAGATAAATACAATGTGGCATTCAGAAATAAATTCTTCTTCTTGATTTCTTCACAAGAATGCCAGAAACCCACAGGAAGATAATCTCACTGAAGTTCCAACCAGGCCGATGGCTTCTATGAGAGATTAGAATAGCAGCCTTCTATTGTGGGGCATCAGTATGAAAGGTCTCCTTGCCAATAATGTACCTCTCTCTGCGTCAACAGATCCAATTTGGTCAAAGGTGCTGGGCCGGTTTCTGATGTGACAACCAAGGTGGTCATTACAACCCTGGTGGATGGTGTTAAATTGGCGGTAAGACCGCCAACAGGCCGGCGGTAAAAAATTTGCAATTATGACCGTGGCGGAAACCGGCAACAAAGACAGCCACTTTAACACTCTGACCGCCACGGCGGTACAATCAAACAGCCCGGCGGTCACCGCCAACAGACAGACGGGAGACAATGTACCGCCCACACTATTATGACAGGCCAATCCGCCACCTTTTCCAGGGCGGATTCACCGCAGATAAAAACACGGCAGAAACAGGAATTCCGAAGGGAAAACGCTCACCTCTACACACCCCACGAGGAACGAGGACACCATGGAGCCGGAACTCCAAATTCTACCTGCGACAGTCTTCCTGCTCCTCTACCAGGAGCACGAACGCCGGCGGCGAAGACCACAGTGAGTACTGCACCTACGACACAGGGGAGGGGGAGGGAAAAGAGAATGACACACACACGCAACACCCCCACCCACTACAACACACACACTAATGCATATTAATACATCACAGTTACACCCCCCAACCCCCCTGGAAGAATGCAAAGACAATAGAAAATGAGTGTAACCATTGTAATATATTAAAATCAAGTAGGCAAAAATATATATATACACCATTTACAAAATATATACCAAGCATAGTAGTCCAGGTAGTGCTCCAATTAAGTCCGTGGAACACTGGGCCCACACGGTATAGGTGAGGCCCACACAAGATCCCCGACCATGACGGAGAGAACACTGCAGGGGCATCAGACAGCAACTAAACAGGCACCTCAGGGGGAGTGAAAGGGGGGGCACCTCAGCCGCTTGAGTGCACAACGCCAAATCCACGAGGGGGCCTCATGTGAACTGTTCCATCCTGGGGAGTGCAAAGCCACAGTCTCTCAAGTCTATACAGTGGGTGGGTTGCCCACTGATTTATCATGGGGAGTGCAAAGCCACAGTCTCTCAAGTCTATACAGTGGGTGGGTTGCCCACTGCTTTATCCTGGGGAGTGCAAAGCCACAGTCTCACAAGTCTTTTCAGTGGGTGGGATGCCCACTGTTCCATCCTGGGGAGTGCAAAGCCACAGTCTCTCAAGTCTATACAGTGGGTAGCTTGCCCACTGTTACATCCTGGGGAGTGCAAAGCCACAGTCTCTCAAGTCTCTCCAGTGGGTGATTTGCCTACTGTTCCATCTTGGGGAGTGCAAAGCCACAGTCTCACAAGTCTATACAGTGGGTGGGTTGCCCACTGTTCCATCCTGGGGAGTGCAAAGCCACAGTCTCTCAAGTCTATACAGTGGGTGGGTTGCCCACTGATTTATCCTGGGGAGTGCAAAGCCACAGTCTCTCAAGTGGATAATAGTCTCCACTGGTTCTGGAGGGGGCCTTGTGCCCAGAGTGCTTCATCCTGCTAAGGACAGAGGTAGTGGATGTATCTCTCCACTGGTTCTGGAGGGGGCTTTGTGCCCAGAGTGCTTCATCCTGCCAAGGACAGAGGTAGTGGATGGATCTCTCCACTGGTTCTGGACGGGGCCTTGTGCCCAGAATGCTTCTTTCTGCCCGTGACGGACTCAGTAGCGTCAGTGCCCTTGGCGCTCATGGGCCAGTGGTGCTTGAGGCGGCTGTGCCCTGTTCAGCGGTGCTTGAAGCAGCGGTGCCCTGTTCAGCGGTGCTTGAGACGGTGGTGCCCTGGTCAGCGGTGCTTGAGGCGGCGGTGCCCTGTTCAGCGGTGCTTGAGACGGCAGTCTCCATTGCAGGGACTCAGCTGCTGGCGGTCATTCATGGCCCAGCAGGGCTTGTGCTGGCGGTCCTTCATGGCCCAGCTGGGCTTTTGCGGGCGGTCCTTCATGGCCCAGCGGGGCTTTTGCTGGCGGTCCTTCATGGCCCAGCAGGGCTTTTGCTGGCAGTCCTTCATGGCCCAGCCGGGCTTTTGCTGGTGGTCCTTCATGGCCCAGCGGGGCTTGTGCTGGCAGTGGCCTCCTGGGCAGCTGGGCTTGTGCTGGCGGTGGCCTCCTGGGCAGCTGGGCTTGTGCTGGTGGTGGCCTCCTGGGCAACTGGACTTGTGCTGGCGGTGGCCTCCTGGGCAGCGGGGATGATGGTGGTCTTCTCCACCGTGCTGCTGTTCCGAGACTTGCCGGGTTTCTTGTGGCCCTTCCCCACCTTGGAAGGTGTCACAGCTGACTCCACACTCCCACCAGGACACCTGGGAGCGGCTTTGGTGGCTGGAGTCTTCCCCCTCTCCCGCTGGGCAATGGCCAACTTCTGATGCTTCACAGGTGGGGGACTTTCTGTGCTGTGGCTCTGTGCCACACTGGCTGCCCTGGTGGCTGGTGCACTCCAGATTCCGGTGACTACAGGCACCTCTGGTCCCGGAGATGTTGTGGCTGAGGTGTTAGTTCGGGACCTATGAGACGGACTGGGTGGGGGAGGTGTGGCAAAGAGGTCAAGGTTGGACAGGAAAAGTTTTTTTGACACACTGGGACGGGTAGCTGGAGGGGTTTTGGGAGTGGAGGAAGAGGTTGTGGTTGTAGGAGGTGTTCGTTTGCTGACTTTGGGTGAAGGTGCATGCGCTGGAGGCTGTCGTGAGGCGGATGGCTGTTGGGTGGGTGTGTGTCTGGTTTGTGTATCTTCGGAGGGGGCGTCACAGACACACTGGGAGAGGACACAGGGGATGTGTGAATGGTAGTGGGGTGGTGACTGCACGTGAGCGGGGTGTGGTGGTGGGTGTGCTGGAGAGGGACGTAGTGGCTGTAGAGGTAGTGCATGCAGGTGTGAGTGTAGACAAGACAGGGAGGGAGGAGGGAGACGACGAGGAGGGGGACACAGTGGAGGAAGTGGATGTTAGTGTGTCTGCATGTGTGTGATGATTGCCTGAGTGCCTGTGGGATGTGTGCCCAGAGTGCTTATTATTGCCTGAGCTTCCCTTGTTCGTTGAGGTGTGTGCATGCTGGTCTGAAGGTGTGCTTGCGATAGGCTGAGATACAGGGGATTGGGTCTGGGTGGAGGAAGTTGGAGGGGGAGGCTAGAGACAGGGACAATGGCTGCCATCAGTGCTGAGGCCAGAGTCTGAAAAGCTCGCTGAAGGGCCGCCTGACCAGAATGAATGCCCTCCAAGAATGCATTTGTTTATTGCAACTGCCTTTCTACACCGAGGATGACATTCAAAATAGTAGACTCCCCAACAGTGAGGGACCTGAGGAGGTCTCCTCACTGAGGGCAGCAGGGGTGACTGGGGCAGGGCCTGAGGTGCCTGGGGCGAAGGTGATGCCCACCCTCCCGGGTCAGTGGGCACGGAGCGAAGGCTGAGGGGCTGCTGGGAGGGCGGTGCTGGAAGGGGGGGTGGCGGCTGTAGATGGGGGGCACAGATGTTGCCGCGACCACAAGGTAGCTCCCATCAGAGGATGAGTCTGTGTCACTGGTCTCAGCTCCTGTCCCCGCCGTGGAGCTTCCCTTGCCCTCCGTCCCACTGGTGAACTCAGAGTCCGTAGTGTGGCCCTCCATGGCCATGTGGGATGCAGCTCCCTCGTGCCCCGGTGCCACTGCTCCTCTGTCTGTTGATGCTAATGCACACAAGAACAGGGAGACCACAAAAAGGGAGGGGACAGAAGAA
The DNA here is from genome assembly GCF_031143425.1 of Pleurodeles waltl. NCBI lineage: Eukaryota > Metazoa > Chordata > Amphibia > Caudata > Salamandridae > Pleurodeles > Pleurodeles waltl. The sequence goes on along the minus strand of NC_090443.1, from coordinate 753,111,694 downwards.
AGACATGTTGAGTGCATGTATTACCGCTAAGACACAGAAGCCCCTCTTGGGCTCCACTGTTCAATTCCTGGGAAAATGGCCTACAAGGCTATGGACGACATCTGCACACGTAGATGACACGGGCATGACTAGTTGTAGTTGGCACTCTACAGAGGTGGGGTGGAGTGCCACAGGGCCTGCCTTACGGAGGGACCTTGCCTACGGAACTCGCCCTGGCCTAGGGAAACCCACAGCCCACCTCCCCCACCCAGACCCCTCCACTGCGCGCAAAGTCAGCAGAATGCGAGTGTACTCACCCCCTTGTGGCTGCTGTGATGCCCTCAAGCGCCCATCCAACTCTGGGTATACCACCGCCCAGTGCTTGAAATGGAAAAAATAAAGTGCAGGTACTCTGTGCTAGAGTACCTGCTTGTTTCTGAGAAGTGCCGGTACTCCCCAATTAAAAGTATTACGTTTTTCTTGAGATGTGCCGGTACTCTCCCGATCAAAATAGAAAAGTGCCGGTACTCAGTACCGGACAGTACCGGCCCATTTAAAGCACTGCCACCACCAGGATCCTGAACATCAGGGGGGTCATGGTGCGACGAGCACCCCTCCCACATTGGGAGGCCATCCCCAGCTGAGCCTCTGCCGTCTTCTTGCTCCAGCTGTGAATTTCCTCTCTTCTTTTCCGGCAGTGGGTGCTCCGTCTGTGGTAGACCCCCAGGGTCCTGACGTCCTTGGCGATGGCATGCCAAATATGTTTTTTCTGGTGGATGCTGACCTACATGATTTGTACAGGGGGAAGAGAAAGTTATTACCAACTGCACCGTCAAAGTGATTGGCCCCCCATCCCTACCCTTGCCATGTGGCCCATGCACGCACCGTCGTTTCATGCATGCTGCACTCTCCCCCTTTCCTTCTTACATCCACCCCTCTCCACACAGGCATAGCCCACACATCATGCTCCCAGTGTACTTACTGGTTTGTCTGGAGGACCGTAGAGTAGCGTGTACTGGGGGAGGACCCCTTCCACGAGTTTCTTCAACTCCTCCGATGTGAATGCAGGGGCCCTTTCCCCAGACACTCGAGCCATTGGCTCTTCCAGACCGAGGTCACAGCAGCACTTGCAGTGTAGATCCTCTCCTGTCGAAGATCAGGTATTGAGTGATTTAACAGATAAAAAATGGCGGTCACGTCTGCGGCGGTGCGTACTGTCACCGCCGGCATACATCGTCATTGGCTCCTGGGACCCATAGGGTCCAATATTAACCAATGCAGCATTGCACCGCGGTCTTCGACCGCCTACCGCGACGGTGTACAACGCCAGCGCAGTTACCTCACATCCCATTGTCCCACTTTAGAGGTCAGGCAGCTGCCATTTCAGGGGCCCACATGGCTTCATTTTCAACTGCGTCACACATACCTAGGCCTAGACTCAACACACATACAGGCCACTTTTTGAGTATGGATGGTGTTCTGTGTAAGCTGTGGGTACGTACCTCTGAGTTGTTTAACTCTGTGCTCGCTATTGTCCTTCATAGGCAATGTCCGCTGGGACATGTGAGGAGATGGCAGCATCCTCGGGTGTACTGACCGTTGGTGGACCTGTCGACAATTGAGGAAAGACATGTGATAATCACATACAGGCTTGACTGTGCTACAATACAGGAACTGTGTACCCAGCTGGAGCCAGACCTGATGTCAGCTATCCGCCATCCCACAGGAATCCCCCCTCAAGTGCAGCTGCTGTCAGTGCTCCATTTCCTTGCAAGTGGGTCATTTCAAACAATCGTGGCCATAGCATCAGGGATGTCCCAGCCCATGTTTTCCAACGTGTTGTCCAGAGTGTTGTCTGCCCTGCTGAAACACATGCAGAGCTACATCGTTTTCCCTCAGGTGGAGGATTTGCTTACAGTGAAAGGTGATTTCTATGCCCTGGGACATATCCCCAACATCATAGGTGCCATTGATGGGACACATGTGGCTTTGATTCCCCCCCCCCCCCACAGGAGTGAACAGGTGTACAGAAACCGGAAGAGTTATCATTCAGTGAATGTACAGATGGTATATTTGGCAGACCAGTACATCTCCCATGTGAATGCCATGTTCCCTGGCTCAGTGCATGACGCTTACATCCTGCTGAATAGCAGCATCCCTTATGTGATGGGTCAACTCCAGAGGCTCCAGTGGCTATTAGGTGAGCACCTGGAAGCTAGTCAGTGGGAATGGTTGTCTGGGTCTGGAGATATCCCTCCAGGTTAGTGTGTGTCTAACACTTGTCCCTCGCCATTTGCTGGTGACTCTGGTTACCCCAACCTGTCATGGCTACTGACCCCAGTGAGGAATCCCAGGACAAGAGCAGAGGAACGCTACAATGAGGCACATGGGCGAACTAGGAGGGTGATCGAACGCACCTTCGGCCTCCTGAAGGCGAGGTTCAGTTGCCTCCATATGACAGGTGGATCCCTATTCTACTCACCAAAGAAGGTGTGCCAGATCATCGTGGCCTGCTGTATGCTTCGCAACTTGGCTTTGCGACGACAGGTGCCCTTTCTGCAGGAGGATGGTCAAGATGGCGGTGTTGTTGCAGCTGTAGAGCCTGTGGACAGTGAAGACGAGGAAGCAGAGGAAGAGGACATGGACAACAGGGACTCAGTGATCCAGCAATATTTCCATTGAAACACAGGTAAGAATACAAACCTGCCTACTACATGTACTTATACACTACTACCTCTCTACTGTCTGTCTTTTTCACCCAGTTTATGGTAACTGAGTTGTCACTTTCCCTTACGATTTAACAGATCTGGTTCCCACAGTGTTACATCTGCTTTGATTCCTCATGGACTAGAGCTGTGTGACATAGGTATGTTGACATTACAAATTAAAGTGATTTTTTCCACAGTTATTGCTAATACAGTATTCCGAAATCACAGACAGACTCCAGATTGCTTTAAGGGTGTTTATTTTAGTGCTCAAAATTGGAGGGGCTAGCTAAATGGTGAAGGGTGATGGCGGAGGAATGTCCATGGCAGAGTCCAGTCTATTAGTCTCACAGGTGCATTGCCCAAATGGGCATAGGAAGTGGATCTGTGGCAGTTTAAGAATGGACAGGGTGACAAAGTGGGACAGTAGGATGACAATCAGGGTGGTCTAATTTATTGGTGGGGGTCTTGGCATTGTTCTGTGTCTTGTTCCTGGATCTCAGGGACCGTTTGCAAGGTGGTTCTCCCTCTGCAGGGGGTGAGGTGCTGGTGTGGTGGTCCTGTGGCGGTGCCTCCTGTCCACTAGCGCCGGCGGAAGTGGTGGCCAGTTCATCATACAGGCTAGTGTCAGGGGCCCCTTGTAGTGCCACAGTGTCCCTCCTGGGGTTGACTACTTCCTTCATCACCCCTATGATGGTGCCAAGGGTGGAATTGATGGTTCTGAGTTCCTCCCTGAAGCCCATATACTGTTCCTCCTGCAGGTGCTGGGTTTCCTGAAACTTGGCCAGTAGCGTTGCCATCGTCTCCTGGGAGTGGTGGTAGGCTCCCATGATGGAGGAGAGGGTCTCGTGAAGAGTGGGTTCCCCGGGCCTGTCCGCCCCCTGTCTCACAGAAGCCCTCCCAGTTCCCCTGTGTTCCTGGGCCTCCGTCCCCTGGACCGTGTGCCCACTAGCACTGCCCCCAGGTCCCTGTTGTTGTTGTGGTGGTGGGTTAGCCTGGGTTCCCTGTAGTGGTGGACACACTGCTGATTGACGTGTCCTGGGGACAGAAGTATGGGCACGCTGGGTGGGTGCTGTGCTGGTGTTTCCAGAGGGGGGAAGCTCTGTAGTGGCCTGTGAATGGGTGTGGGGAACCGACTGTCCAGAGGTCCCCGATGGGCCGGGCTGGTCATCTAGATCCAGTTGGACAGAGGTGCTGTCATCATTGTGGGCCTCTTCTGTTGGTGGTGTGGACATGTGTGGACCCTCCTGTCCGGTGACGTTGGGTAGGGGTCCTGCAGGGGTATAAAAGTAGGATTATTGCAATTGTGTGTGTCAAGGTGTACAATGGGTGGGTGACCGTGTACCCCAGTGCTAGCATTCCTGTGTAGGACCTTGTGTGATGATGGTTTAGGGGGGTGTATGGGTATGTGCACTGGGCATGCTTTAGTGATGGGTGTCCATGCTTTGTTGTTGCATGCAGGGCTTGGTTTTGGGATGTGTGTTTTGTGATAGTGGGACATTTGTGAGGAGTTGGAGTGATGGGGGTGAGGGTGAGGGTGGGGGTATGTGCTGGCATGCAGGTAGGGTGAGGGATGTAATAGTAAACCTTTGACTTACCAGAGTCCATTCCTCCATCTACTCCTGCGAGGCCCTCAGGATGCAGAATCGCCAAGACCTGCTCCTCCCAAGTTGTTAGTTGTGGGGGAGGAGGTGGGGGTCCACCGCCAGTCCGCTGAACCGCCAGGTGGTGGCTGGAGACCACGGAACGCACCTTCCCCCGTAGGTCGTTCCACCTCTTCCTGATGTCCTCCCGATTTCTGTGTTGTCCCACTGCGTTGACCCTGTCCACTATTCTTCGCCATAGCTTCATCTTCCTTGCAATGGAGGTGTGCTGCACCTGTGATCCGAAAAGCTGTGGTTCTACCCGGACGATTTCCTCCACCATGACACTGAGCTCCTCCTCCGAGAACCTGGGGTGTCTTTGCCGTGCCATGGGGTGGTGTAGGTGATGTGTGGGGGGGTGTGGGGTGATAAGTGTGCTGATATGTAGTGGGGTGTTGTGTGAGGTGCGTGGAAGTTATGTGGGTGATGGTGTTGTGTGCCTGTGGATGCTAGTTTTGTTGATGGTGAGGTTTCTCTCTGGCTTTCGTTTGTGATTTGTGGTCGTAAGGGTTTGTGGGTGATGTGGGTGTGTGTTTTATAGTGTATTGAGTGTGTGGGAGTGGTGTGTGTATGTGTATCAGGTGTGTGTATTTGGAATTGTCCAATGTGGCTGTGTTTTGTAAGAGTGTGTGTATTTTGAGCGTGGCGGTGTGTACCGCCAATGGAATACCGCGGCTGAAAGACCGGCAGGTGGATTCGTGTGTTGTGATAGTGTGGGCGTATTTCTGTTGGTGTGACGGTGGAGGTTTTGTTTTCGCCAGTTTATCACTGACCTTTGGTGCGGCAGACTTATGTGGGTGTCTGAATTTTGGCAAATTCCGAACTGTGGGTCATAATAGCTGTGGCGAAATTCCGCAGCCGCGGCAGTGTGTTGGCGGTCTTCTGCATGGCGGTAAGCGGCTTTTACCGCCAATGTTGTAATGAGGGCCCAAGTGTCTTAAGGTCAGCCTATAATCTTTTCATTTATTTGTTGTCTTTGATGTGTTTTCACAGAGATACGTATATTTCCCATTGATTATCAGATTTTAAGATGGGTTAATTTCAAGGATGCACAGTCTGCAAACTACTTGACACATTTCTGGAGTCTGGTCAAAAAAAGAATGAAGATAATGTTAATGAAAAAGACTGCTGGTAGCTGGTGCTATAAAAGTAAGGGAGTGGTTCTAAATAAAGAGGTGCAAATATGCAACAAGGGCAGGTTTCCAGGAGTACTCCAGACCATGTCTGCAAAGTCAGTTTGGTCCGCATATTTCTAAAATAAAAATTATGATTGCCTGAGAAAATGCCTTTGCATGGGTTCAAGAACTTTTATTTAGTTTTTTTTTTCTCTACGGGGGAACTTTTTTGGCACTTAGAGGAAGTAGCACTTTTTAAATTGTCACACACATTTTGAAGAACTGATGCTGCTAGATTATGAACTTTACAGACTGGGGCACTGCGGTCCAGACCCAGTGTGTCTGCTTTGATGCCTAAAAATAAGACAGTTAGATAACTAATTGGCATATTTAACTGTAAAGTAAGGCCAAAGTATATGTTGTAGGAAAATACACCAATGGTGTGTTAAGTTAAATGTCTCATATGGACTTCAGCACATGTTGTGCCATCCACGAGCCTGACAAGAAAATATTGCTTTGAGCGTACTTGGGTAGCCTTGCTGCTGCTGCATCAATTAAACCTGCAAGGAAACCTGTCATCTTTTAAATATCAACTAATTCATGCCAATGTAGGCCTTGCAGTCCACCAGGTATGGTGTCTCATATTTAAAAGTGGTATGTACAAGAATGTAGAGTTGGTATTTTCCTATAGTCAGTAGCCTTCAAAAGTTATTTTCACTGTAAAGGACTGAGGCTGCTCAAATAAGGAAAAACTGAAGCGCAAATAACATATTATTTTCCTAACTTTAGTTTGTGGTAAGCTAGCAAAATGATTCAGAGCAGAGACAATGGCTTGGGATATTTGCAAGAAGACCTTTATGTGAATTGGAACTCATCTCAGCTTGAGATGAGCAGCTAGGGAAGGTCCAGGAGCTTAACTTGAGAGGTTCATGGGAGGCCTGATTATTGGTAGTTTACTGTAGAGTGAGACCTGGGAAAGCAAGGATCTTTGATGAAAGGGCCAGCTCTAGCCAGCTTGGCACCAGCCCTGTGGGAGAAGGATCCGGTCGCAGAACCAGTTTCCTGAGGTTCAGAAGGAGTGGACTAATCATTTCCTTAGGCACCCCAGGATAGGTAGCCAGCCTCCTCCAGGGTCAAAAGAGTTCTGCCATAACAAATAATTTTACTTAGAATAGTCCAGTGGATAGTTTGCTGTAAGGTAAACAGAATGTGTTACACAAGTGGGAAGGTTTGTTGCTCAAAACTTTTTTCTCTAGGGAGTGGTTAGGAGTCACCCTCAGCCACTTGCTAATGAATTTCACAAAAATCCCCAACTTCACAGAATATATATAGACTGGTGGATGAACAGAAAAGGACTGGACCTGCTGTTTGTGACTGATGTAGAGATCTAAAGGACTGGATTTGCTCCCACTTGCACCTGGGAATGAGAAGCAGACACAAAGGCTTATCTTCTATGTGGCTATGGAGACACAACAAGTTGTAAGAGGCCCTTTACCTGGAGTCCTAAGCTGACCAGTTGCAAGTAAAATTACACTGGGCCCTGCTGGTGTCTGCTATAGTGATTCCTGGGCCTCATGTGCTGTCCCAGAGGTCTGGGAGCCTTACTAGAAAGCAAGAGTAACAGCTCCAGAAAGTCAGACTTGGAGCCTGATTGAGAGTTTTATAAACAGAGTTGTACATCACAAACAACTCCCAGTTCATGATTTGTTTGTAAAAAAAACAAAAGTTACATGTTTAGTGGACAGCAGTCTAAAAAAGCAGCAGCCATCCACCAAACTTTGAGTACATTGAAAGGAACTGCCATGATGGCATTTCCCCTCAGGGTACAGAGATGACCGCTGGGTCAACTGTCATCTGTAATTTTGCCAGGTGGTAATCTGTCCTCCTCCTCCCTAGTGAACATACTCTGCCCAACAAACTATAAATCAAATCCTAATTTCAAATCTAGGAATCGCGGCACAGCAAATGTGTGAAAGTATCTGACCAAAAGGGGACTTCAGCAAGCACAGAATTAGTTTTTTCCAGCTCTGAACTTTTTTCAGCCAAAACCAATGTCTTCAGCAGTACATCCAATGGCTATGCAATTCTGAGATGACTTCACTAGTTGTAGCCTTTAACCGTGCCCCATGGGAGGATTACCACTAAAAAAGATAAAGGACCTGATTACAAGTTTGGCGGTCCATGGACCACTATGGCAGCAACCTGACGGCCATCTGCTTGATGGTCGGACTACCGTATTATGATGCTGGTGGTCTCATAGAGGAAAGAAAGCTGTGGTGCTGCCGGAACTGCCAGGCAGTGCAGACTGCTGTGGTGGCGAGATAGGCCAAACAGGCTGTGGGAACCAGTGTTTCCACTGGACACATTATCATGTTGCCTCTTGCCAATGTGACCATAGCAGTTCAACCACCCCATCCCAGCAGGTGGAAATGGAGAGTATAAAGGAAGCAGCTCACCGGCAAGCAGCGTTACACATCTTTTCCTGCCATGGAGCCCAACACACATGTCCTGCTGCTGATAGATGGAGCTCACAATTCATAGTGGTGTGGACACAATTGATGGAAAGAACACACACCCACCTGTGTCATTAAGATCAACCACAGATCATTGCACCATCATCCATATGACATGGGGCTCACGCTATGGGCACGAGGTACACTTGACATTGTGTCCTGGGTCAAAGTCATACACAAAGAATGACACATTCACAGCAACTAAATGCCCCCTTTGGGCAGGTAACTGACACTGCACCAACACACTCCACAATAACACATGTCTGTTCATCTTAGGCACAGGGACAGTGAACTGTACAGAACATTGTGTCACACAACAGCAATATCACATCTACAAATTCAACTGACACTCACACATTGCTCACATGCCATGGACTGTTGTCAGATTGAAGACACATATGTATGAATGTGTCATGCAGTGCAAAAAACCCTCCCATTAAACATCCCTGTAATGGACCCACACATTACCCACATTGCAAAACAATGGAAGGTCAATAGGATGCACAATATTTTGTCAATTATCCACAGCTCACAATGCAAACAATACCTGCACAATCTGAATAGGGCATCAGAAGCACTCCTGGAAGGATGCTACCCTGGGACATATTTCACTTCGCACATGCACTAAAAGACCATTTGCACAGGAACTGGCCCTCCATTTATCTCAGGGCCAAACAATATTTGAGACAAGTGACATGCCTATCTGCAGAATATGTAAGTGCAAGTCAAGAAAGCAAAAACACAAGCCATACATCTAGATGAAGTAGCTGCAAGTAATCAAATGAAAAGGGAGGTAGCACAATTGAACACCCTCAATTAGTGGACAAACAACACTCTAGCTTCCACACAGGAGATGAATGTGCAGTCCATATCAGGGGGACAATCCTAACACCATACATGCTGACATTGGCCAACACAAGATGAAATACTTAACATAGCAAACATTACACATATCCATACAGGGAACATCTGTCTTTGTCTTGGGTGACACCAGCACTGCCCACAAAGTCAGATATTGCAAACAACAACAAATGGATCAACAATCAGGGTGACACACACAACTCTAGGCATATAACACAAGTTACTCTGGAGCAACAATAAGGTAGAAAAATAAGGGCAGGACAAATGTGTACCCAACAAAACAACAACTTGGGTTTATTAATACCAAATGATGTAGATCAAAGGCCTTTGGCCAGTCCATATAAGTCTGTGCACAGTACTATGCCCAACCTTGACTCCAATTACTGCCAGGGAACCTCCACAGAAAGGAGCATCCAGTGGGCATCCTTAGGGATTATACTTCAGTGGGGAGGGGTTGGATTTGGGACTGGTTGGTTTGGGTTTGGGAGAGGGACTTTTTCTTCAGAGTAGTGGGCTTCTTCTTTGGCAGTAGGGGTATGGGTACTTGCAGCTGGGGCAGGTGTGACAGGGGAGGACTTTGATATGGAAGGAATGGGTTGGGATGTGGGTGGGGCCTCTGGTTTGGGAAGGGGTGGAGGGAACACAGCAAGATAAAAAAAGAAAATTCTCCTTGGGAAAATGGGTAGGGTCATCAAAAGTGATTGGGTATTTGGAGGTTGAGGGAGGGATGGTCTTGTCAGTGGGTGTTGATGCTTTGTATGTGTACGTGTGTGAGGTGTACTTGTGTTTGGGTGGTGTCTGTACCGTGTGTGAGTGTGGGTGGGCATTTGTGAGTCTTAGGCTTCTATGAGGCAGAGGTGCTGGGTGATAGGAGTGGTGGATAAGTGTGTCTTTTGGGGTGGTGTCTGTGGGTATTTCAGATTTTGTGGATGTGTCTGTGTTGGGGTGGTATCCGTGGGTATGGTGGAAATGCTGAATGTGTCTGTGTGTGTTAGGGTGCTGTCTGGGTGTATGGTGGATGTGGTGGATGTGTCTGTGGGTGTTGTGGTGGTAGCTAGGATGAGGTGAGTGGGTCTGAGGGTTGTGAGCTGTTGTCTGGTTTTATGGTGGGTGTGGTGGATGTGTCACTGGCTGTTGTGGTGGTGTCTGGGTATGGTGTTTGTAATGTGTGTATCGGTACGGGTGCCTGCGGAAATGGTGACTGTTATGGTGTCTGTTGGTGACTATTGAGTGGTTGCGTACTGGGGTGTTGTGTGGTGCTTATGTCTATGTCTTTTGCTTGTGTGTGTTGAGGTGGGTGTGTGTGGATGTGTCTGTGTGCTTGTGACAGGTAGGGGAATAGGGAATTTGGTTTGGAAAGAGGGAAGTGGAGGATTGTGGGGGTTGGATTGCTGCCATCAGTGTGAAGGCCAGAACCTGAAAAGATCTCTGTAGGACAGACTTATCACTATAAATGCGTTCCAGGTATGGATTTGTCTGATGAGGTTTGCTTGCCAACGCCTGGATGGCACTCCCAATGGCAGTTTGCTTCACAGAGATACTCCTTAAGAGGTCAATAGCCTTCTCACTCAGGGCATCAGGTGTAACAGGGGCTGAGGCAGAGGTGCCTGGGGTGAAGGAGACACCCACCCTCATGGGTAAGCAGACATGGCCAATTGGGTGGGGAGCAACAGGGAGGGTGGCAATAGAACTGAGGGTGGCAGACAAGGATGGTATAGGAGCAGGTCCTCAGGGATCTGCCACCACTAGGGAGTGGCCACTGGTGGTAGAATCTGAAGATGATGAGGGTTGATCCTATGTCCTCTGTGGCACTCCCCTCACCCTCTGTGCCACTGGGCCCTCTGTGTCATTGCAGCGCCGGTCCAATGAGGAGCATGTCCAATGATGAAGCATGACACCAAGTTGGGTGTGTGAGGGTGTCTGAGCGCTCTTGCTTCTGACTATAGCAGTGCCTAGTTTGACCTGTATTCTCGTAGTATCGTCCTAGTGGGACTTTTCACTGGGAACAATGTATCTTGATGTTTTATGTCTGTTCAGATATACTACACATTTGGCATGGAAATGTACAATGTAAACAAAATAAGTGATTTGTCAGGGAGATATGGCTCTAAAGTCCACAACACAATGAATCAGCTAGCCCAGGGAAATCACCTCTACTGTATGGCACCGCTTACAATGACATACTCAGATTGCATCAGTAGAAGCCATTAGTTCTCTGTATGTTGGAGAGGCAGAGGGATTCTCAAGTACTTGTAGAAGGCCCTCAACATGTTGCCCAATGAGAAGCTACATCACTGTCTCCATTTTGGTCCTGGAAACCAAGATATCCGTGGATGAATGATTGTACTCAACCACATATGATTCCCAAACAACTGCAAGTCATTCCATGATGTATGCCAAAAACTCAGTTAACAAACCTTTCCCATTTCATATGTGCAGAGCACTTTGCTACATGATGCCACATCAATGGCATGGAAATGCATTTTGTGTGTAAAAGCTGTAGTCCTACCTGTCATGTCCCTCATTGCTACTGCAGTTGTACATGCCGAATGGCATGCAATGATGGGTAACGGTATGTGTGAGATAACAATCAATAGTGACACACTCCTGTCTGTGGCACCACATGAAATGTAGCCCCATTACATATGTCCAATTCTAAACACAGGTTGGCATGCTTTTATATGTGAGGGGATATAGAAATGATCTCATGAACACAGGTAGACCATGCATGAATCATCAGTGTACACATTTTGTCAAAAGAGAACAGGGCACATGCTAAAATGTAGGCACAAGGAAAATTGGCAACAGTGATGGTACATAAATCATGTCAATGGACATTCCCCACTTACCAAGGGAAAAAATTGATCTGTAGCTGCTCCGAAAGAACAATATATGCTCTGTCACATGTGTGATGGCCACCTTCACATGACAGACAGTAGGGAGGAACCATCAGCTGTTACACACTGAAGGCAAGTGGCCTCTGACGGCCCAATGCCAATTTACTCACGTGACCAGACACATGCATGAGGACAGTAATCAATCAATTCTTTTTCTTTGGGCTGTAACACTTAGGAGTAGTGGTCTGTTGCATAGGAATTACACCCACTACAACAACAAACATTTCTTGATTGGTCAATGTACATAAACATGTGTTGTCCATGGAGAGCAATTATTTTGTAGAGTGTACTAGGCTGTGACCTAGGTCTCCTGGCTAATAGACAAAGCCCATCAGTATATATCGAATTCTATACCTACGCAGTCAGTTACTCAACTTGTGTGTCACACATGACCCATCCCCAATCGTCAGGGTGAGATGTCAGAACCTAACACACCAACTTGGCTATGTGACAGGCAGGAATATGCCCTGTACACACCCGCTTGTGGTGGCTGTGCTTCCCTCAAATGCCCATCAAGCTCTGGCTAGTCCGCCAGAATGCAGGTCGTTAGATGGGTCATGCTCCAATGTGCGCCCTGCCCACACTGGAAGGACAGCCCTAACTGGACCTCCACAATCTTCCGGGCCCAGCATCGCAGGTCTTGCCACCTCTTTGCACAGTGGGCACTCCGCCGGCTATGGACCACCAAGGTACGCATGACGATGGCTCTCCAAATCCCCTTCTTCAAATAGGCATTACCCTGTATGGATGCAAGAGTCAAATCAAACGATTACAAACAGAAGTTTTTGCAAAAAGGGCAATTTGTCAACACACCCCAAGTGTAAAGCACACATGCCAAAGAGTACAGGGGCAAAACAATACTCTTTTGGAGTCATCATCAGACGAATCCACTACCCTACTCACAGCCTACAGTGACTAAGCAAGCCTACTAACATCAGGTAGCCCATGCTCCAGCAACATGTACTGTGATGTGAAGCACAAAGAAGCACTACACACCAATGTGGCTTCTGGAGGGTAAACTCTTTAGGCCTGATCGGAGAACCACATTTAGGGGCAGATTTAAGGAAAGTGGCACTACACCCAGTGTAGCGCCACTTTACTTGCTCCCCTTAGCGCCCCCATAATGCCACCATGCGTGTGTCATATTTAAAATATATTGCACCATGGTGCATGGTAGGCGGCAATAGCCTAATTTCTTGTAGCACTATTGATGTACTCTGCAGGAGTAACACCAAAATGTTGGTGCTACTTCTGCAGGGTACATAGGAGCCCATTATAAATAATGGTGTGCCCTCTTTTAACGCCTGCTCTAAGCAGGCGCTCGAAGTGCTGGATTTTCCTTGCACCAGTTTTTCAGCCGCCCTATTCGGGGACCGACCTCCTTACATTCATTCTGCCTGGCGCAGGCATAATATGACGCAAGGGTTTACAAAGTTGCGCAATGCAAATATCGCACCACTTTGTAAATATGGTGTGTGGGAAATGCAATCTTAATGCCTCATTTGTGTCAAAATAAGTGTGGCTAATGTGGTGCAAGGTGGCGCTAGGTGCTTACAAATATGCCCCTTACACTTTGCAACATTGACTCAATGCATACAGTCCCTACAGTCAACTACCATAGTACAGACTTCACCCTTATACTTAAGTTACAATGAAAAGGCTGGCATTGTGGGTACAGAAAGTTTCTTCCCTGTGCTTGTGTCGAAATGTGGCCTACCAAATGCAAACTCAAACCACTTCAAGGTAGGTTTCTATGGTATGAACCTATACCACATGACACACCTTTTAACATACGTTTCTAACCTACAGAGTTGGCATCCAACATACAAAGGCATAGTTTGTTACATTTTTGCTTTGTAACCATGCTACTGAGTCACATGTCATGGCCTCCCAAGAATCTACACTCTGCCGGCATAGTGGATTTGTCATTTGTCCAAAATGCCTGGAAGGACAAATGTGATTTCTGTGAAGGTGACAGAGCTGTGGGAGTAGGGGACCTCTCATAAGTCAAAGACACACATTGGAAATGATGCAAACTGAACATATGGGTGAGTTCAGGGATTTACCTCAGTACCCATTCCTAATCTAGTCAATGGACTGAAGCATTCAGGGCACGTTTTGCCCCTAGAGCCTAATATTGTACTTGGAGATACATTTAACAGGCCCTGGTCTCTGTAGGCTGAGCATACAGAACTTACATGACACTCACATTTCCATCACTTCCATGCATGACAGTACATCATGTGGCCATCAGCAATGTGACTTGTGGCTTGTGAAGGGCACAGTGAGTCATGGTATGCCTTCAAGACTACAGTTTGGTCAGGCCCGATGTGGGATGAAAGATCAGTGGCACAATACACATTGCTTAAAAGATCCTCAAATTACTCGGAATAAATGCCTTCACAGCTCATGCTGTCATGCACATACATGTTGTCTAGCATTTACAACCATCATAAACAAAGAAATGTCTTTGTATGGCAGTAAAATATCCTTGCCTAGTTATATGCATCCAACACAAGGAGGATTTAGGGCCTCAAAAAACATCACACAACACAATGTGAATTAACTCAACATATAGTACTGGTCTCTAATACCTGCACTAATGTAGATCCCATTGATGCCACACACAGTGCAATAATAGGAACACAAGAAGTCAAACTGGCACACAGGCGGGGCATTGTAGCCTATAAGGAGGGAAAGGTTGGAGTTGAACAGAGTCAATTGTGCCTGGGAGGTACTTACCTGGTCCTCTGGTGAGCCATAGAGCTGACCATAAAAGGGAAAGACTTCGTTCAAAAGTCTCTCCTGCTTTTCTGGAGAGAAGACAGGGGCCCTTTTACCTGCTGGACCTGGTGTGATTGCTCCCAGAGGTGGCAGACAGCAGCTGAAGTGGTGGAGGTGTTCCTGGCAGCAGAGTCAGGTGTCAAGTGGATGATTTTGCACAATGTGGCATACACGTATGTCACATACACGGTCATAACCACTAACAAACACAGCCATTGTGTTGGTACTGCCACAGGCAATAGCATTAGCCCATGGCTGTGTCCATCCAGGTTGGTACCTGCCATGCAATGTCGACTTCTTGCAGCAGATGTGAGCAGTTTCCGATGTCCAGTAAAGTAGGTCAGGCATCCGCCATTTTGGTAGTTTGAAATGCTGTATATGTCGCTGTTAAATGCATCACAACAACAATATATGTTTAGGATCATCACAAATATCAAACATCTGTCTTGTTGTGTAGGTGTGACTACACAACCACTGATGTAGTATGTTGCAGGGCACAGATGGCATTTAATGGTGGTGCATGGTCCACCACCATTGATGTTTTTTTTGACGTACAGATAAGACTGTCACATTTCGAGGGCCATTTGAGTAGCAGATAGTTGGGTGTCACCCGAATCCATTTTGTGGACAGGTGTTCGCAACCATGGGGGGTTACATTTGACGCTTGTGTAGTTGACAGCTGTGATCTGTACTGGGTGTATTGCATTTCTAGCCAGAAATGCTTTGTCACATGATATTATTGGTATGCCTCATGTATGTTGCTATGGACACAGTGACTCATGTTGCAAATCATGTTTATGCACATATAGGTTCCCTGGGAGATGGAGGACACAACAGCCTCCTGTCTGCAGTCCATTACCAGAACTTCAGACCATGGAGGAATGACACATCATCCAGTTATACCGTCTCAATAGGCAAACAGTATTCGTTATCTGCTATCAGTTGGAGCCAGATCTGATGCCAGCTATCAGTCATCCATACCGCATAGCACCCATTGTTCAAGTTATGTCAGTATTGCACTTCCTGGCCACTGGGTCCTTCCAACATACAGTGACCATATTTGGTGGTATGTCCCAAACAATGTTCAGTCTGTTGTTGAGATATTTCCTCTCAGCAATGCTGAAACACATTGACAGCTATATCAGATTCCGCCTTCGTGAGGATCTAACCAAGGTGAAGGCTATCTTCTATGGTTTTGCCTAATGTCACAACTGCAGGTGGAGAGGGCCTGACTGGTCGGTAAGTCACATCTGCCCCGATTATGTGTTAGCAATGTCAGGTGCTACAATCATGAAGACAGTGTCTCATTGTTGCACTTGTGTCCCATTCCTTAAGAGGAGATTCAGCAAATCTAAACCTTCCTTGGTTATTGACACTGCTGAGGAATCCAACTACGCCATGGGAAGTTTGCTTCAATGACGCCAATGGAAGAACAAGGCGAACAGTGGAGCAGGCTTTTGGGATCCCAAAGGCCAGATTTCACTGTCTAGACAGGACTGCAGGACCCATCCTCTACTCAACCGGGAAAGTGTGTAAGATCACTATGACATGCTACATGTTCCACAACATCACACTGAGTAATATCCCTTTAGATTAGGAGGAGCCTGCAGTGCCACTGGGTGAGAATCCTGAAATGCCAACTGACGATGACAGTGCTGAAAAGAAAGAAGCTGACTTGGGAGAAGATCTCATTCACAGCTACTTCTCATGAGTGTAAGTATGTCATGTAATGTCATGACTGTACAATGAACTGTAATTATGAGAATGTGTGGAGCTTAGTGTTTAGAAACAGTTAGGGAGCTGGTACTTTGCAAAAATCAGCCACAGGCTGATTGATGACATAGCTTTTGACACATCCCCACTTTGATGATGTTACTTTGTGTCAGGTTTCTTACAATGTACTTTGTTTTCCAGATGCTTGCTACATGACTTGTGTCATATCAATGGTTTGAGGCCTATTCCCCTTTGTTTTGTTCTTTCTACAGGTACCTTCACCATGACATTTTTATGTTGGCATTTCAGTGTTGTGACATTGGAAGGTTTGTGATGCTGTTCTGACATACTAAGTGTACATGGATTGTTCCAGGTAATGTAGGTCACAGAGTAAGTGTGTAGGAGACCTGTGCCAAGGCAGCTTGCACTGTGTTTGGATGGAAGTTCTGAAGTGCCCATTGAACTTGTTTTCTGTCCTGTGGTGGACCTAATGCATCATGTGCGACATCATGTGGTCAGAAAATATGTTGTCCTAGACCACATCTGTTAGACTTTTCATTCTTGGTGTGGTCTCCCTTAACTTTTTGCCTCTGTTTCTCAGGTTGTTGATGTGTGCTGGACTCTGATTTTGCTGTTTTTGTTACTTTGGGAACTTCACCACTGCTAACCAGTGCTAAAGTGCAAGTCCTCCTATACAAAATGTGTATGTAATTGGCTTATCCATGATTGGATTTATTAGTATGTTCTTTGTACAGTGCACTAGAGTTGCCTAAGGCCTGTAAATCAAATGCTACTAGTGGGCCTGCAGCACACGTTTTGCCACCCACATAAGTAGCTCATTAATCATGTCTCAGACCTGTCTCTGCAGTGTCTGTGTGTGCAGTCTTTAGCTGTAAATTTGACTTGGCAAGTGTACCCACTTGCCAGGCCTAAACCTTCTCTTTTCTTACATGTAAGGCACCCCTAAGGTACGCCATTCACATATTTTTACTACAAAGAAATAGCAGGTTTATGATGACAAGCCCATATTTCAGTTTGTCCAGCCCTCAATCAATTACCCGGCAAGGCTTAGTACTTTCATCAGATATCGACGGACCCCCAATATAAACGGGCACCTCCTCCTTGTAAAGCAAGTCATAAAGAAAGAAACAGGGACAGGTGTGTGTAAGATTAGGCATGGTTCGTGTGTGATGAAAGGTTTATGATGTGTTGTGCCTTGATACTAATCTCATTCGGCCACTGGGAAAGATACTGGCCGAACAGGTTTGGCTTCAGGCAGTGGAGTCAGCTTGCCCAGGTCACAGAGGAGTCAGCAAAGGTGTACGTGTCCTTCAGACTCGTTTTCAGCATTAGACATTGGCCTATGTGAGGGCAATCACAAAATGGCTGTCATTTAAATGGAACACGAGGGTTCAAGACGGAAACTCTGATATTCGGGTGATTTCGTTACCCGAATATGAATACAATGCTTGTGCATACTATTCTGATCATTCTCGGTCTGCTGATACCAAAATCGTTGTGATACGACGATGTTTATAACACGGGTCCAGAATTTTCAGTACCACAGACCCTCCTTTTGCCCTTACATAGGCAATAACCTATACTCACGCTAATCTGAGTCCAGGTCTATATTCATAAAGTCTTTGAGATGTTGCTGTAGCATCATCCTATTACTTAGCTCGTCCCTTGTTACAGGTTTCCTTACACACGATGTAGCACAGAGGCCACATATTGCAGGAGCACACTGTACACACAGACAGGACAGGAAAAGAATGGCTAAGATCATCCCAATGACTACCAGAGTCTTCCATCCCCAGGCGATTATCAGCTCCCAGAACCACCCCATCAATGACCAATCTCTTTTATCCACGTGAATAGACTCGGAGATCTTATGCAGTTTGGAAATGGCCTGGTAGACTGTCGGAGCGTTATCTGGGATGAAAACACAGCAACTTGATTGGATCACTTTACATACCCCACCTCGGTCTGCAAGTATGACGTCTAATGCAACCCTGTTCTGAAGAGTCATAAGGTCATCCGACTGGAGCTCAGCAGTCAAATTACTAAGGGCACCGGCGGTTTCAACTACCGTGGATTCAACCACCTTTGTCAATTGCCTTATGTTCCTGCTGTTAACCATAGGGCCCCAAAACGGCAGAAAACCCTTTACGAAATCTCCAAATTCTTGTCCTGTAGTGTCTTCTTTACTTATGACACCTCTAACTATTCTTGTCTTATGGTAATCTGCCGCGGCCGTGTAGGTGGGAGGTAACAGGAACGAAACAAAACATGTACCTGAGAAGTCAGGAGGCAAACATGTATAGGCTCTATTATGGCAGATGAAATAGGTACCCTTAGCTGCTAAGAACGAAGGAGAAGTCTGAGACGCAAAAACATATGTTTCAGTGCAGATACTTTTCCCTAACTGAGCTCTGGGATTCTTGCCATTACCTTGCAGACATAGGTGACCCTGATGGGGTACAATCCAAATCGGGGAGGATCTCTTTGCTCGCTGGTTCCCACTCAGAGTAACTCCATATCCTGTTATGTTCCATCCAATATATGCTAGTGTCTCATCTCTCGGGATAGTCTCATAGGAAATATCTTCCCTAATCATATCTACTATACCCTTAGCTAGAGCACTATTCTTAGGATTATCTTTCACAGAACGTAGGGGGTTGGCTTCATACGCATATATGAACACCGTTCTATATGCCCACACAGAACCATTATGGCTGAAAGGCAGGACCAGATAAGGGATACCTTTATCAGTAATATGGGGCATAAGACCACACACCCAACAGTTAGTTGTGTTCACTACTAATTGGTGTTGGTGTAGAAGCTGAATGAATGAATTGTTGGCAAACTCTAATCTTCTGGCAGACTCGTGTTCAGGCAGGGGGTGAAAAGAATGCGAGGAAACAGTAGAAGGAGGTATGGGCTGTGTAATGGGTGCAAATGTCACTTGAAAAGAGAATAAAACATATCCTATTAAAAACGTCATTACACTAAGCAACATGAAAACACATAATATCAAAAATCGTTTCTTTGTCATTATTATACCCATTCTGGCTTTAAAGTCCATCTGTCTGGCAGGTCTCTCATTCTTGAAAAACTCCATCCTCTCTAAATGCTGCTCGTGGTGGTAGGGTGTTCTATGCTAGGGAATGCTTCTGTCAGTCCAGGGCAACTCCCTTAGACCGACCAGAACTGTCGACCTAACGTCTTCAGCTGCACTCCAAAGACTTGGGCAACCACGACCCTACAGCTGAACCCAGATGGCGGTTCGAAAAGAAAAAAACAAAAATAAGAAAGTTTCTCAGATGAGAGAGCCGCACTTAAAAAAAAAATAGCAAAGGAACAGGAAAAAATTATTTGTCCTTAGTTCTTGATCTCAAATTATAACGGCTTTTTCCAGGTACTGTCTGGTTCTGGAACAAGAGTTCAGGCTCTGTAGTGTTCAATCGAATTGACGGTGGCACAGCTTCTTGCAAATTATTGTCACTTTCTTGTTCAGAAATTGTTCCTTTTACACGTGCATCGCTAAATGGCAAAAAACGAGGCACAGTCTCAGTTTCAGAGTCAGCGATCCCCCCCTGGACCCGCCGGTCGTACGGTAGAGGAAAAGGGACCTTCTTGCAGTGTACGCCGTGGATCCAGTTCTTTTTCCCTTCCACTCGAACAGCTGATCTTGTTGAGAGAAGGACGAGGTAGGGGCCGGTCCAACGGGGCTGGTCATTCTTTGTCCGCTGGAAGTTCTTGACCAGCACCCATGATCCAGGATCGATAAGATGTCCTGGAGCTTCAGAGACCTGAGGCAGAGTATCGTGAACCTGTTGGTGTAGAACACACAATTTAGCCGTCAATTAATCAAGCAGTACAGGGTGTTCGATCTCACTGAATTTTGTTGGTCTTGGCACTCCCCATATGTTGGCCGGGCGGCCGAACACAATTTCATAGGGACTAAGTCCCACTCGCGAATGCACAGTCATTCTTGTTGATAGGAGTGCTAGAGGCAGAGCGTCAGGCCATTTAAGACCAGAGCTCGCTTGTATCTTTGCCAACTTCAGTTTTAGCGTGCCATTATAGCACTCTACTAGTCCAGCTGATTGGGGGTGATTTGCAGCGTGGAATTTTTGCTGGATACCTAGCCCTTCACATACTTTTTTCATCACTCGACCCACAAATTCACTCCCATTATCACTCCAGACCATTCTCGGCATTCCAAACCTAGGGAAGAATTCTTTGGCAAGGGCTTTAGCTGTGGATAAGGCAGTGTTGTCTTTGAAGGGAAATGCTTATACCCATCTTGAAAAAGCACAAACAACAACGAGTACGTATTTCAGATTGTTGCACCTTTCCATGTGGATGAAATCTAGCTGCAAAACCTCGAACGGATACGTTGGAGGCGCAAAATGACCAGCTGGAGTTGGGGTTCCCCTACCAGGATTGTATTTCAGACACACCATGCAATTCTTGACCACATTCTCTGCACATTTATGAATTCCAGCATTTTGCCATACTGGAGCCAACAACTTACAAATCCCTTTCACACTGATATGGGCCATTCCATGAGCCATTGTCACCACTGCAAGGACATACGCATCGGGTAACAACCATCGCTGATGTTCTGACAAGTCAACCCAACAACCATTTTCATCCAATTTACCCGTACTCTCTTTCCACACGCTCAATTCTTTCTCTGAAGCTTCAGCTTGAAGAGACTTCACACCCTCTATCGTATCTTCACATATTCCAACGTCACCAACCCATCTTGCGGGGCCTGCAACATACATTCGATTCATCACATCTTTTGCTGTTTCTTTTGCGATTTTGTCAGCAAATGCATTGCCACGACCGACATCATCAGTAACCTTCTTGTGTGCACTGCATTTCACAATCGCAACTTGTAATGGCAAGGTCAGTGACTCAAGAAGCTCATTCACCAACTGACCATGCTGAATTTTAGCTCCAAGCGAAGTCAGGAACCCACGTTCTTTCTACAATCCTCCAAAACTATGGGCCACACCAAACGCATACTGGCTGTCGGTATATATGGTCACTTTCATTCCTTTCGATAACACACACGCTCTCGTAAGTGCAATCAGCTCTGCTGCTTGAGCTGAATTATGTGGTATACGTGCAGCTTCAACAATCATATGCAAAGTTGTGACAGCATATGCTGCAGTCGTATCACCATTCGGAAGCTTGAAGCATGAACCATCCACCCATAAGGTACCATCACACTTTACAAGAGGAGTATCTTTAAGATCTACTCTCCCTTTCGTTTCTTCTTCTGTCCTAAGAAAACAATCATGTTGTTCAACATCATCTGTCTCTACTCAAATCGGCAATAACGTGGCTGGATTCAACGTATTGCACCTCTTTATGTGCACATGACTCGCTAACAGTGTCAACTCGTAACCTGACAATCGAGCACTAGTTAAATGCTGTGTCTTGGTCCTGTTTAACAACGTGTCCACTGCATGTGGAAACATCACAATCAACATATTATTCATCACTAACCCAGCAGACTGTCGAATAGAAACAGCTGCTGCCGTTGTGGCTCTCAAGCAACTCGGCAATGCTTTAGCTACCGGATCCAAAGTTGACAAAAAATGTGCGCATGGGCGCTGCTTGTCTCCAAAAGACTGTGTCAGCACTGACAATGCACAACCCTCTTTCTCATGGACATACAGTGTAAAGGGCTTACTGTAGTCGGGGGTGCCCAACACAGGAGCCGAACACAATGCATTACGTAATTCGGAAAAACTTTTCTGACAATCTTCAGACCACGGAACGGGGTTCGGTGTATCTTTATAGGTCAATGCTACCAAAGGTTTGGCCAGCAAAGAAAAATTCGGTATCCATTGTCTGCAGTATAATGTAATGCCCAAGAAAGCACATACTTCTCTCTGTGTCCTTGGCACACTCAATTTTGCAATTGCCTGAATTCTTTCTGAGGTCAGTTTCCTTCCCTCCTTCGATAAGAGATGACCTAAGTAGGTCACTTCTTGTCGACAATATTGCAGTTTTGAAAGGGACACTTTGTGATGTAAATCAGATAAATGACACAACAACGACAAGGTGGCTTCTTTACAAATCTCTTCAGTATCTGTAGCGACTAGCAAATCATCGACGTACTGAATAAGGGTAGTGCCGTCAGGTAAAACAATTGCATCAAGCTGTGTTTTTAAAGCCTGACTATATATTGATGGACTTTCACAGTAGCCTTGTGGAGCGCGTTTGAAGCGGAAACTTCGGCCTCCTAAACTGAAGCCAAAAATATCCCTGCTCTCCTCGGCAATCGGTATGCTGAAGAAAGCATTCTTTAAGTCAATCACAGAGAACCAGGTGACGGAAGCTGGAATCATAGTCAATATGGCAGTGATATTAGGAACAACTGGAAACTGTGGCACAACTATTTTATTTACCTCTCTAAGATCAATCACGAGCCTGTAAACGGGTGGCTTAGAGGGGTCAGTACGTTTCAAAACAGGCAGAACAGGACTATTACAAACATTGCCTCTTGTCTCTTCAATTACATCTTTTTCAATTAAATCATAAATGATCGCTAGCAACGCCTTTTCACCTTCACTAGAGATCTTGTATTGTTGAATGCGTGGTAATTTAACATTGGCTTTCAATGTCACAACATAGGGCGGTATTTCCAACAGACCCACGTCATTAGGACCAGTAGCCCAAATGGTATCAGGAAGAAACGACAATTCGGTCGGAAGTTTATCCTTCGACAAATACATTGGAGAGACCATTTTCCTACCCAGTGTAAGTTGTACTCCCGAAGGAGAACAATATAATGTTGCATACAATCTTTTCAACAAATCCAATCCTAACAAGTTTTCACCACAACCTGTCATCAGAATAAGGGGTGCTTCCAATTCACAAGGTCCAACAGAAAGGGACATAGGACTAGAAATCGGGTTTCTAACCGGGGCACCAGAAAAACCTACTGAAACATTCATCTCGCCAGACAAAGGTGCGCCAGGGAGTTTTGAGTGCATAATAGAACTCTTTGTAGCACCAGTATCCAACAGAAAAGGCTCCGACACACCTGATGTAATCACCTTAACATAGGGTCCATTCTGATCCACTGGAACTAAAAAAACTCCCTCTCTTCGTCTATGGCTGTCCTAGCAATTATTACCTTCCAAGTTCTCATCTTCTGCATAGTAGTCGTCAGCATAGTACTGAGCCATTCTACCAGACGCGTTATGTTGCTGGTCACAACTATTCATTGAGTTTTGAGACGGAAAGGAACGCGTGTTCTGGGGGAAACTTCCACGTCCTCTACCTCTAGAAGCTTGTTGAACACCTCGACCTCTTGCGCCAGAAGCACCATTCGTACGCTGTAACAAAATAGGACAACTATACTTGAAATGACACTCTTCTTTACAATATGAACACTGATTGGGACCTACAGGAACATGTGGTTGAGAAAACTCGAACCTTTGCGAGTTTCTCTGGAACTGTTGAGGTTGCTGATAGTTACTCTGACCACCACGTGGCGGATACGCCTGTTGTAAAAGAACCTTCATCTTTAATTCTTTAGTTTTCTTGTCTACTCTATCCTTCTCATCTTTATCCCTATTTTCGTAGTACTGTGCAGTAGCCAATATTTGTGCTGAAGAGGAAACGGCCGAAGAACTCTCTGAATCCTTCAATTTCTTACGCAGCTCGGCAAGCAAATTGTGCACAAACTTGTCGACGAACAACCGTTGACCACCTTCTGTACTCATATCTTGACCACTGTGGTCGATAAACGTTTCCTCAAACCTGGTGAAGAAATCAGACACTGTTTCATCTTTCTTCTGCTTACACACAGATAGTTTATCCCAATTCACAAGATCGCAGGCATTAAAGTCTTCATGTAAGTAATGATCCTAGCAGGCAGTTCTGCTACCAAAGGCTCAGGCTTGGCACCACCAACTTGTCTATCATTTGCAGCACTAATATTAGCCCATGAGTCACCTAACTCTTGTGCATGATCTGTATGGCGAATCAGTCCCCACAAAGGCTGTGGAACAACATTCCCAAATAACATGTCTATGTCGGCTAAATTCATAATGCATGAGTCTGCAGTCTGTGATAATTCCTTATAATACCCTGCAGGGTTTTTTCGGGGATCAGGCAAAGTCTGCTTAAGGGCTAAAACTTCAGCTCGCTTCCACGGAACATGTACCCAAACACGCTGAAAATGAGCTGGGACAGCATCAATTTGATTAGCAACATCAGCCTCAACGGCGTCCTTCCATACCGGAGGGACTTCTCTCATTGGGTACTGTCGCACCTTTTTTTTAACAGAAGAGTCATGTTGGAACAATGACTGAGAAGGATCCTTATTCCTAAAGGACAACAACGTCGCAACTGCTGTCTCAACATCGGGACCCACAATCGTGCCCTTTGCAAACTCAAACCGTACACGGCACAAATCAGGCGGATTTGTTTCCAAATCATTATCTTCCAATTCCTCACAAAGGAAAGCACACATTTTCTCAAAAACGTATCTTTGTTTTGGTGCTCCCCATTGACGGAAGACATCCATAACAGACTCTACATCATATCTTAAAGGGTAAACAACCCATTTACGTGCCATACGGTCAAACATTTCTCTCTCTTGAGAATTAGGCAGTTGACTACGCGACTGCTTACGCTCCGAATCTGGGGTCACACCAGACGACTCAAAGAGAGGAAATATAAGGCTGGCAACAGTATCTGTCATTCTCTGTCGGACAGAAGGAGAAGTTGATGAAAGAACAGGAGGAAAAACAGAGGGAGGCAAGGCAGACGCAGAAGCAGACGCAGAGGCAGTATCAGGAAGAACACCAGAAGAGGCAGTCGATGTAGTACATAAAGTCGCAGGAGGTACAGATGGAGCAGGTAGCGAAGTCGGCGGCCCTTGAAGGGGCTGCGCCATAGTAGTAGGAGCCAACTGAAGAGGAGCTGGCGGCTGTGGAAGAACCTGAGGCACAATAACCGGAGGTTGCACAGCTAAAGGTTGCGGAGGTGCTGTAGCATTCTGCGCATAAGGGGGTGGCGAACTCAACAAGTGTGACATTAAAGGATCTTTCTCAAGTTCTTTTGCTGCATCTTGCGGAAGAAGCAGAAAAACTGGATAACATTTATCGGTCACCAATTTACGTTGCCTGTGCAACTGCTCATTCATCTGTTCTTCTTCATCATCTTTAAACTGCATGGCAGCTTGCATTATCGAGATACCCTCTTCCTTCTTATTTCTCTTTGCTAATTTAATTTCCTTCTGTTTGGCTTCCTTACGCCATAGGCGGAAAGAGTCAAACATCGCTGGCCGGGCTTTCTTCTTGAAAAGTTTAACCTCCAGATTATTCAGAATCTCTGTGTCAAAACTACCATATTGGGGCCATTTTAAAACACCATCTTTCCTGGTGTATCGGATCCATACTTCATTATATGTGAGGGGGCCTATGCGATGTTTCACATATAGTTCATATTTTGGAGTTCCAATCGGAGGAACCGGACACAAGTCCTCCAATCGGGAATCCCTATTATAACCAAGACAAAACAAATTTCCATGTCTGCTAAGACCAGGGATCTTCGCTCTCTAGTCTAGCTTCAAACTTCAAAGGATTATCGAATACGATAGCCTCGTGAATACACAAATCCCTCGGCTTTGGTACTTGCAAGTTCCAAATCAAAGATCCCAAGGGGATACCAAACTAAGAACCAAACTAAGGACTGGGAGACGCTCCACTTATACTTAACTGAGGTATCGATGACGTCACCAGAAGACTCGTTTATCGTTTCGCTCTACCAAATCATCAAGGGTCCAAAACAGGGCGATAGTCAGGGCAGCAGTCCTTCGTAGCCGCCGGGAAGCGGGGAACCTCGCAGCAAAGACTTTCAGACCACGTCGACATACAGGGGTCGATGAAGTGGCGGCCTCCCTCCTGAATTTTCACACGAAGCTCCTCATGAACCTCTGGCTTGGACTGGTACCGCTGAAATCGCCCCACGTTGGGTGCCAACTGAAGTACTGGGTTTTTCAGAACCCAGTGGTGCCAGGGAACACACCCTAAGACTTCGAGTCCTTCCTGTTTCAGACTACAGAAACACAGAGTCTTCTTGGTGAAGTCAAAGATCTTGTTTATTGGCTGCAGCCAGTAACAGGTATCCTAGAAGTACAACACGGTGTATATTCTCAGGAGAGTGCTCTCCTTGCAAAGCTAATCTTCTCTTTTATACAAAATATTATGCTTTAGGCAAACATTCCTTATTTTACAGTTGACCATTCACATATTTTCACTACAAAGAAATAGCAGGTTTATGATGACAAGCCCATATTTCAGTTTGTCCAGCCCTCAATCAATTACCCGGCAAGGCTTAGTACTTTCATCAGATATCGACGGACCCCCAATATAAACGGGCACCTCCTCCTTTTAAAGCAAGTCATAAAGAAAGAAACAGGGACAGGTGTGTGTAAGATTAGGCATGGTTTGTGTGTGATGAAAGGTTTATGATGTGTTGTGCCTTGATACTAATCTCATTCGGCCACTGGGAAAGATACTGGCCGAACAGGTTTGGCTTCAGGCAGTGGAGTCAGCTTGCCCAGGTCACAGAGGAGTCAGCAAAGGTGTACGTGTCCTTCATACTCGTTTTCAGCATTAGACATTGGCCTATGTGAGGGCAATCACAAAATGGCTGTCGTTTAAATGGAACACAAGGGTTCAAGACGGAAACTCTGATATTCAGGTGATTTCGTTACCCGAATATGAATACAATGCTTGTGCATACTATTCTGATCATTCTCGGTCTGCTGATACCAAAATCGTTGTGATACGACGATGTTTATAACACAGGTCCAGAATTTTCAGTACCACAGTAGAGCCACAGCTATTCGGATCACAGGTGCAGCAGACGTCCATTGCAAGGAAGATGGAGCTATGGCGGAGAATCATTGAGAGGGTCAACACCGTGGGACAGCACCCAAGAACCAGGGATGACATCAGGAAGAGGTGGAACGACCTACAGAGGAAGGTACGTTCCGTGGTGTCAAGACACCAGATTGCTGTACAGAGGACTGGCGGTGGACACTCACCTCCTCCCCCACAACTAACAACATGGGAGGAGCAAGTCGTGGCAATAATGCATCCTGAGGGCCTGCCAGGAGGCCAGGAGTGCTAAGTCAGATCTTTACTACTATATCCCCCACCCTACCTGCATGCCATCACATACCCCCCTTCCCTTACTCCCATTACTCCTCTAACTCACATATATCCCACTAGCACAACCTACTCATCCTAATACCAAGCCCTGCATGCAACACCAATACATGGACCCTCATCACAGACCTGAATGGACACCCATCACCACAGCATGCTCAGTAGAGAGACTCACCCAGCCCACATGATCACCACTCACATAAGGCCAAGGCGACAGGGAAAGCACAATTATATAAGGAAACACACCCATTGCACAAGATGGCACACACAGATACAATAACAATGCATTTGCATCCCAACAGGACCCCTGCTCAACGTCACAGGAGAGGAGACGCCAGCTACATCCAGCTCCCCCACAGTGATGACAGCAGCTCTGCACGCCTGGATCACGATCACCAACCTGGCCCAGCAGGGACCTCTGGACAGTCGGTTATCCTGCCACACTCCCAAACCACCACAGAGCCTCCCCCCTCAGGAAACACCACCACAGCACCCACCTAGCGGGCCCATACCTCTGTTCCCAGGACACGTCAATCAGCAGTGTGTCCACCACTACAGGGAACCCAGCCAACCCCACAGGGGACAGAGGCACAGGAAAACCGGGAAGCTGGGAGGACTGCTGTGTGACAGGGGAAGGATAGGCCCAGGGAACTCACTCTCCACAAGGCACTCTCCAACATCATGGGAGCATACCACCATTCCCAGGAGACGATGGGCACAGTATTGGGCAAGTTACAGAAGACCCAGCGGCTGCAGGAGGGACAGCACCTGGGGATCAGGTAGGACCTCACAAAAATCTACACCATCCTGGTCACCATTGCAGGGGTGCTGGCTGACATGGGTAAGACCATGAGGGAGGCAGTGGCACAACAAAGGGCCCCTGAGACTAGCCAAACCAAGGAACAACCTTCCACCTCCGCTGGTGCTAGTGGACAGGAGGCCCCGCCACAGGAACAAAAGGCCACCAGTACCCCACCCCCTGCAGAAGGAGAACTACCACGCAAACAGTCCCTGTGATCCAGGCAGAAGACAGAAAATGTTGCCAAGACCCCCGCCAGGAAATAAGACTCTCCTGAATGTCACCCTTCTGTCCCACTATGTCACCCTGTCCACCTTGAACTGCCATTGCTCCACTTCAAATGCCCCATTGTACACTGCACCTGTGACACCAAGAGACTGCACTCTACACAGGACCTTCCTCCACCATCACCCCAGCCCCCTGCACTTACCCCCATACTATTAAAAAAATAAACACCATTGAAATATAAACCATACTGGAGTCAGTGTAATGATTAGAAAGATGTATTCTTACAACATTGTCAAAGCATTGCAACGTCTATGTTCAGTGAAATATACCACAATATGGGTAGCAGTGCATATAGCAGTAGCTAGAATGGGTTACACAGATCTGAAAATAGGAAATCGAAAGGGAACAGTCAGTGTCCAGAGACAGCGGGTAAGAGGCTGCCATGTACAATGTCCAAAGGTTTACTGAAATGTGAAGTTGAGTTACAGTCCCTTACCTGTGTGTCACTGGAAATACTGCTGTATAATGTTTGTTCTGTTGTCCACATCTTCTTCATCTGCCTCCTCTTCCTCACTGTACACAGGCTCCACCGCTGCAACAAGACCATCTCCAGGATCATCCTCCTGCAGAAAAGGCACCTGGCGTCTCAAGGCCAGGTTGTGCAACATACAGCAAGTCACGATGATCTGGCACACCTTCTTGGGTGAGTAGTACAGGGATCCACGTGTCAGATGGAGGCACCAGAACCTGGCATTCAAGAGGCCAAAGGTCCTGTCAATAATCCTCCTTGTATGCCCATGTGCCTCATTGTAACGTTCCTCTGTCCTTGTCCTGGGATTCCTCACTGGGGTCAGTAGCCATGAGAGGTTGGAGTAACCAGAGTCACCTGTAAAGATCGAGGGACAACTGTTAGACACACACTACCCCTTAGGGACAACCCCATAATCAGACCTCAACTTATGCTGTGTGGTTACCTTGGGCTCACCTAATAGCCACACCCAGTGCCTCTGGAGTTGCCCCATCACATAAGGGATGCTACTATTCCTCAAGATATAGGTGTCATGCACTGAGCCAGGATATTTGGCATTCACATGGGAGATATACTGGTCAGCCAAACACACCATTTGCACATTCATCGAATGATAGCTTTTTCAATTCCTGTATACCTGTTCATTTCTGCGGGGGGGACAAATGCCACATGTGTACCATCAATGGCACCAATGATGTTGGGGATATGTCCCAGGGCATAGAAGTCAGCCTTCACTGTGACCAAATTCTCCACCTGGGGGAATACGATGCAGCTGCACATGTGTTTCAGCAGGGCAGACAACACTCTGGCCAACACGTTGGAGAACATTGGTTGAGACATCCCTGATGCCATGGCCACTGTTGTTTGAAAGGAACCACTTGCCAGGATATGGAGCACTGATAGGACCTGCACTAGAGGGAGTATTCCTGTGGGCTGACGGATAGCTGACATCAGGTCTGGCTCCAATTGGGCACACAGTTCTTGGATTGTCGCACGATCAAGTCTGTATGTGAAGATAATGTGTCTGTCCTCCATTGTCGCAAGGTCCACCAGGGGTCTGTACACCAGAGGATGCTGCCATCTCATATGCTGCCTCAGCGGTTGTAGCCTATGGAGGAGAACAGTGAACAGAAGGTCATATTTCCACATAGATGGCACAACTGTTTTTGAATGTATGTCACATAAGCAGTGTGTAAAGTCAAGAGTCAGTAGATTTGCCAATATGTGCTGTAACGCAGCTAGGTGCCATGCCATGTGCCCCCCTGAAAAGGCAGAAGCCTGACCTGTGAGGAGGGACAAGGGGAAATGAGGTAAGTGTGCTGGTTTTGTGCTGCATCGCGGTAGGCAGTCGATGTCCGCCGCTCAACTTTGCATTGGTTATCATTGGGCCCTATGGATCCTAGGAGCCAATGACGATGTACGCCAGGGATGACGGTACGCACCTCCGAGGACGTCACCGCCATTTTCTAGCTATTCACTCACTTGCTACCTGACCTTCAGCAGGAGAGGACCTAGACTGCAAGTGCTGCTGTGAACTCAGTCTGGAAGCGTCAATGGCTACAGTGTCTGGGGAAAGGGCCCCTGCCTTCACTGTGGAGGAGTTGGAGAAACTGGTGGATGGGGTCCTACCTCAGTACACCTTACTCTATGGTTGTCCAGACAAACAGGTGGGTACACTGTGAGCATGATGTGTGGGCAATGCATGTTTGGAGTGATGTGGATGTATGCCACATGTTGGGGGTGCTAAGGCGTCCTGGCCTGAATGCTGCATGAGAGGTTGTCATGGTATGTGCGTCAGGGCATGGGTGGGAACTGGTCAGCTCCCACCAGAGGAAGGGCATTTGGTGTGCCATCGCCAAGGAGGTGCGGACCCTGGGGGTCTATCACAGGCGGAGCACCGACTGCCACAAGAGATGGGAGAACCTGCACCGATGGACCAAGAAAATGGGGGAGGCCCAGCTGGAGCTGGCCTTCCAATGTGGAAGTGGTGCCTGTCGCACCACTACCACCCTGATGTTCCCTATCCTGGCGGTGGCCTATCCGGAGCTGGATGGGTGCTTGAGGGCATTACAGCAGCCACAAGGGGGTGAGTACAGAGTCACAAAGCTGAATTTGCGCACTTTAGGAGCTAGCAGGGTGGGGGATAGGTGTGGTGGGTGCCCCTAGGCTAGGGTGATCATGGCAGGGTAGGTCCCTTGTGTGCAGGCTCTGAAGCACTCCTACCCCAATGGTACAAGTGGCCAACTACTACTGGGCAGGGTCCTGTGGGTGTCAGGTGTGCAGATGCTGGTGTTAGGCATTGTACCCCCTGGGCTTGTAACTACCTTAGTGACTGGTTGGGTATGGCTTAGTGCATAGGGCTGCTCCCTGTGTGTTGTGTCCACCCACCGTGGTGTTGTTGCTGGCACTGACCAAGTGTATCCTCTTTCTCTCCACCCCCTTTTTGTTTTGTCACCCTGTCCTTGCGTGCATTAGCGTCATCTGGCGGAGGAGCAGAGGCACCAGCGATAGAGGGAGCTGCATCCCACATGGGCCTGGAGGCCGAATCCACTGAGGGTGAAGGCACCAGTGGGACAGAGGGCAAGGGGAGCTCCACGACCAGGACAGGGGAGGAGACCAGTGACAGTGATTCCTCCTCCGCTGGAAGCTCCCTGGTGGTGGCGGACACCTCTGTGCCCAACCCAACAACAGGTACAGCCGCCACCCCTCCTACCAGCACCGCCCTCCCAGCAGCCCCTCAGCGTGTTTCACGTGCCCGCTCACCCAGGAGGGTGGGCATCTCCTTCGCCCCAGGCACCTCAGGCCCTGCCCCAGTCAACCCTGCTGCCCTCAGTGAGGAGGCTATTGACCTCCTGAGATCCCTCTCTGTTGGGCAGTCAACTATTCTGAATGCCATCCAGGGTGTCGAGAGGCATTTGCAACAAACAAATGCATACCTGGAGGGCATTCATTCTGGCGTGGCAGCCCAACAGAGAGCATTTCAGGCTCTGGCCTCAGCATTGATGGCAGCCATTGTCCCTGTGTCCAGCCTCCCCCTCCAACTTCCACTACCCAGACCCAATCCCCTCTACCTCACCCTATCCCAAACTCACCTTCAGACCTGCTACTGAGTCACATGTCATGGCCTCCCAAGAATCTACACTCTGCCGGCATAGTGGATTTGTCATTTGTCCAATATGCCTGGAAGGACAAATGTGATTTCTGTGAAGGTGACAGAGCTGTGGGAGTAGGGGACCTCTCATAAGTCAAAGACACACATTGGAAATGATGCAAACTGAACATATGGGTTAGTTCAGGGATTTACCTCAGTACCCATTCCTGATCTAGTCAATGGACTGAAGCATTCAGGGCACGTTTTGCCCCTAGAGCATAATATTGTACTTGGAGATAAATTTAACAGGCCCTGGTCTCCGAGGCTGAGCATACAGAACCTACATGACACTCACATTTCCATCACTTCCATGCATGACGGTACATCATGTGGCCATCAGCAATGTGACTTGTGGCTTGTGAAGGGCACAGTGAGTCATGGTATGCCTTCTCGACTACAGTTTGGTCAGGCCAGATGTGGGATGAAAGATCAGTGGCACAATACACATTGCTTAAAAGATCCTCAAATTACTCAGAGTAAATGCCTTCACAGCTCATGCTGTCATGCACATACATGTTGTCTAGCATTTACAACCATCATAAACAAAGAAATGCCTTTGTATGGCAGTAAAGTATCCTTGCCTAGTTATATGCATCCAACACAAGGAGGATTTAGGGCCTCAAAAAACATCACACAACACAATGTGAATTAACCCAACATATAGTACTGGTCTCTAATACCTGCACTAATGTAGATCCCATTGATGCCACACACAGTGCAATAATAGGAACACAAGAAGTCAAACTGGCACACAGGCGGGGCATTGTAGCCTATAAGGAGGGAAAGGTTGGAGTTGAACAGAGTCAATTGTGCCTGGGAGGTACTTACCTGGTCCTCTGGTGAGCCATAGAGCTGACCATAAAAGGGAAAGACTTCGTTCACAAGTCTCTCCTGCTTTTCTGGAGAGAAGACAGGGGCCCTTTTACCTGCTGGACCTGGTGTGATTGCTCCCAGAGGTGGCAGACAGCAGCTGAAGTGGTGGAGGTGTTCCTGGCAGCAGAGTCAGATGTCAAGTGGATGATCTTGCACAATGTGGCATACACGTATGTCACATACACGGTCATCACCACTAACAAACACAGCCATTGTGTTGGTACTGCCACAGGCAATAGCATTAGCCCATGGCTGTGTCCATCTACGTTGGTACCTGCCATGCAATGTCGACTTCTTGCAGTAGATGTGAGCAGTTTCCGATGTCCAGTAAAGTAGGTCAGGCATCCGCCATTTTGGTAGTTTGAAATGCTGTATATGTCCCTGTTAAATGCATCACAACAACAATATATGTTTAGGATCATCACAAATATCAAACATCTGTCTTGCTGTGTAGGTGTGACTACACAACCACTGATGTAGTATGTTGCAGGGCACAGATGGCATTTAATGATGGTGCATGGTCCACCACCACTGATGGTTTTTTTGACGTACAGATAAGACTGTCACATTTCGAGGGCCATTTGAGTAGCAGATCGTTGGGTGTTACCCGAATCCATTTTGTGGACAGGTGTTCGCAACCATGGGGGGTCACATTTGACGCTTGTGTAGTTGACAGCTGTGATCTGTACTGGGTGTATTGTATTTCTAGCCAGAAATGCTTTGTCACATGATATTATTGGTATTGGTATGTCATGTATGTTGCTGTGGACACAGTGACTCATGTTCCAAATTATGTTTATGCACATATAGGTACCCTGGGAGATGGAGGACACAACAGCCTCCTGTCTGCAGTCCATTACCAGAACTTCAGACCATGGAGGAATGACACATCATCCAGTTATACCGTCTCAATAGGCAAACAGTATTGGTTATCTGCCATCAGTTGGAGCCAGATCTGATGCCAGCTATCAGTCATCCATACTGCATAGCACCCATTGTTCAAGTTATGTCAGTATTGCACTTCCTGGCCACTGGGTCCTTCCAACATACAGTGACCCTATTTGGTGGTATGTCCCAACCAATGTTCAGTCTGTTGTTGAGATATTTCCTCTCAGCAATGCTGAAACACATTGACAGCTATATCAGATTCCGCCTTCGTGAGGATCTAACCAAGGTGAAGGCTATCTTCTATGGTTTTGCCTAATGTCACAACTGCAGGTGGAGAGGGCCTGACTGGTCGGTAAGTCACATCTGCCCCGATTATGTGTTAGCAATGTCAGGTGCTACAATCATGAAGACCGTGTCTCATTGTTGCACTTGTGTCCCATTCCTTAAGAGGAGATTCAGCAAATCTAAACCTTCCTTGGTTATTGACACTGCTGAGGAATCCAACTACGCCATGGGAAGTTTGCTTCAATGACGCCAATGGAAGAACAAGGCGAACAGTGGAGCAGGCTTTTGGGATCCCAAAGGCCAGATTTCACCGTCTAGACAGGACTGCAGGACCCATCCTCTACTCAATCGGGAAAGTGTGTAAGATCACTATGGCATGCTACATGTTCCACAACATCACCCTGAGTAATATCCCTTTAGATTAGTAGGAGCCTGCAGTGCCACTGGGTGAGAATCCTGAAATGCCAACTGACGATGACAGTGCTGAAAAGAAAGAAGCTGACTTGGGAGAAGATCTCATTCACAGCTACTTCTCATGAGTGTAAGTATGTCATGTAATGTCATGACTGTGACTGTACAATGAACTGTAATTATGAGAATGTGTGGAGCTTAGTGTTTAGAAACAGTTAGGGAGCTGGTACTTTGCAAAAATCAGCCAAAGGCTGATTGATGACATAGCTTTTGACACATCCCCACTTTGATGATGTTACTTTGTGTCAGGTTTCTTACAATGTACTTTGTTTTCCAGATGCTTGCTACATGACTTGTGTCATATCTATGGTTTCAGGCCTATTCCCCTTTGTTTTGTTCTTTCTACAGGTACCTTCACCATGACATTTTTATGTTGGCATTTCAGTGTTGTGACATTGGAAGGTTTGTGATGCTGCTCTGACATACTAAGTGTACATGGATTTGTCCAGGTAATGTAGGTCACAGAGTAAGTGTGTAGGAGACCTGTGCCAAGGCAGCTTGCACTGTGTTTGGATGGAAGTTCTGAAGTGCCCATTGAACTTGTTTTCTGTCCTGTGGTGGACCTAATGCATCATGTGCGACATCATGTGGTCAGAAAATATGTTGTCCTAGACCACATCTGTTAGACTTTTCATTCTTGGCGTGGTCTCCCTTAACTTTTTGCCTCTGTTTCTCAGGTTGTTGATGTGTGCTGGACTCTGATTTTGCTGTTTTTGTTACTTTGGGCACTTCACCACTGCTAACCAGTGCTAAAGTGCAAGTCCTCCTATACAAAATGTGTATGTAATTGGCTTATCCATGAATGGATTTATTAGTAAGTCCCTTGTACAGTGCACTAGAGTTGCCTAAGACATGTAAATCAAATGCTACTAGTGGGCCTGCAGCACACGTTGTGCCACCCACATAAGTAGCTCTTTAATCATGTCTCAGACCTGTCTCTGCAGTGTCTGTGTGTGCAGTCTTTAGCTGTAAATTTGACTTGGCAAGTGTCCCCACTTGCCAGGCCTAAACCTTCCCTTTTCTTACATGTAAGGCACCCCTAAGGTACGCCCCAGGTAGCCCAAAGGCAGCGTGCAGTGTATGGTTAAGGTAGGACATATAGACCCTCATTACAACCCTGGTGGAAAATGGCACTTACCGCAGTGCCGACGGATGCCAGGATACCATGACTGCGGTGGTAATCCACCACAGGTATTATGACCCACATAGAGAATACCGCCACAATACAGACACCCACACAAGTTCGCCACACCAAAGGTCAGTGATAAACTGGCAATAGCAAAGCCCACACCGTTACACCAACAGGAATACGCCCACAGTATCACTACCGAAGAATAAACGTGGCGGTCTTTCAACCACGGTAAACCATTGGAGGTACACACCGTCGCACTCAAAATGCACACACACTTACAAAACCATGCCACATCGGATAATTCAAAATACACACACCTGACACACATACACACACCACACCCTCACATTCAGATCACTTACGCACAACCCCTTACAACGAAAATAAAGAGACCAAGCACAGAGAGACAATCAAAGAGCACCCACTCAATCAGAGGCACAGAACACCATCACCCATACACCATCCACACACATATCACTCACACCACATCCATGGCACCCTTAAGACACCCCAGGTTTTCAGAGGAGGAGCTAAGGGTCATGGTAGAGGAAATCATCCGGGTAGAGCCACAGCTATTCGGATCACAGGTGCAGCAGACGTCCATTGCAAGGAAGATGGAGCTATGGCGGAGAATCGTTGAGAGGGTCAACACGGTGGGACAGCACCCAAGAACCAGGGATGACATCAGGAAGAGGTGGAACGACCTACAGAGGAAGGTACGTTCCGTGATGTCAAGACACCAGATTGCTGTACAGAGGAATGGCGGTGGACACTCACCTCCTCCCCCACAACTAACAACATGGGAGGAGCAAGTCGTGGCAATAATGCATCCTGAGGGCCTGCCAGGAGGCCAAGAGTGCTAAGTCAGATCTTTATTACTATATCCCCCACTCTACCTGCATGCCATCACATACCCCCCTTCCCTTACTCCCATTACTCCTCTAACTCACATATATCCCACTAGCACAACCTACTCATCCTAATACCAAGCCCTGCATGCAACACCAATGCATGGACCCTCATCACAGACCTGCATGGACACCCATCACCACAGCATGCTCAGTAGAGAGACTCACCCAGCCCACATGATCACCACTCACATAAGGCCAAGGCGACAGGGAAATCACAATTATATAAGGAAACACACCCATTGCACAAGATGGCACACACAGATACAATAACAATGTATTTGCATCCCAACAGGACCCCTGCTCAATGTCACAGGAGAGGAGACGCCAGCTACATCCAGCCCCCCGTCCCCTAGAAGAGCCCAACAGTGATGACAGCAGCTCTGCACGCCTGGATCACGATGACCAACCTGGCCCAGCAGGGACCTCTGGACAGTCGGTTATCCTGCCACACTCCCAAACCACCACAGAGCCTCCCCCCTCAGGAAACACCACCACAGCACCCACCTAGCAGGCCCATACCTCTGTTCCCAGGACACGTCAATCAGCAGTGTGTCCACCACTACAGGGAACCCAGGGAACCCAGCCAACCCCACAGGGGACAGAGGCACAGGAAAACCGGGAAGCTGGGAGGACTGCTGTGTGACAGGGGAAGGATAGGCCCATGGAACTCACTCTCCACAAGGCACTCTCCAACATCATGGGAGCATACCACCATTCCCAGGAGACGATGGGCACAGTATTGGGCAAGTTACAGAAGACCCAGCGGCTGCAGGAGGGAAGGCACCTGGGGATCAGGTAGGACCTCACAAAAATCTACACCATCCTGGTCACCATTGCAGGGGTGCTGGCTGACATGGGTAAGACCATGAGGGAGGCAGTGGCACAACAAAGGGCCCCTGAGACTAGCCAAACCAAGGAACAACCTTCCACCTCTCCGCTGGTGCTAGTGGACAGGAGGCCCAGCCACAGGAACAAAAGGCCACCAGTACCCCATCCCCTGCAGAAGGAGAACTACCATGCAAACAGTCCCTGTGATGCAGGCAGAAGACAGAGAACGTTGCCAAGACCCCCGCCAGGAAATAAGACTCTCCTGAATGTCACCCTTCTGTCCCACTATGTCACCCTGTCCACTTTGAACTGCCATTGCTCCACTTCAAATGCCCCATTGGACACTGCACCTGTGACACCAAGAGACTGCACTCTACCCAGGACCTTCCTCCACCATCACCCCAGCCCCCTGCACTTACCCCCATACTATTAAAAAAAAAAAAAAACACCCTTGAAATATAAACCATACTGGAGTCAGTGTAATGATTAGAAAGATGTATTCTTACAACATTGTCAAAGCATTGCAACGTCTATGTTCAGTGAAATATACCACAATATGGGTAGCAGTGCATATAGCAGGAGCTAGAATGGGGTACACAGATCTGAAAATAGGAAATCCAAAGGGAACAGTCAGTGTCCATAGACAGAGGGTAAGAGGCTGCCATGTACAATGTCCAAAGGTTTACTGAAATGTGAAGTTGAGTTACAGCCCCTCATTCTGATTCTGGCGGGCGGCGGAGGCCGCCCGCCAGAATTCAGCCCTCCATAATACCGCTCCGCGGTCAAAAGACCGCGGAGGGTATTATGAGTTTTTCCCTGGGCTGGCGGGCGGTCTCCAAAAGACCGCCCGCCAGCCCAGGGAAAAACTCCCTTCCCACGAGGATGCCGGCTCGTAATTGAGCCGGCGGAGTGGGAAGGTGCGACGGGTGCTGTTGCACCCGTCGCGTATTTCACTGTCTGCCAAGCAGACAGTGAAATACTTGTAGGGGCCCTCTTACGGGGGCCCCTGCAGTGCCCATGCCATTGGCATGGGCACTGCAGGGGCCCCCAGGGGCCCCGCGACTCCCCCTCCTGCCATCCGGTTCCCGGCGGGAGAACCGCCAGGAACTGGATGGCGGGAGGGGGAGTCGGAATCCCCAAGCCGGCGCAGCAAGCTGCGCCGGCTTGGAGGATTCCTGGGGGCAGTGGAAAACCGGCGGGAGACCGCCGGTTTTCCCGTTCTGACCGCGGCCAAAGCGCCGCGGTCAGAATGACCAAGGGAGCACCGCCGGCCTGTCGGCGGTGCTCCCGCCCCCGTTGGCCCTGGCGGATTGTATCCGCCAGGGTCAGAATGAGGGCCACAGTCCCTTACCTGTGTGTCACTGGAAATACTGCTGTATAATGTTTGTTCTGTTGTCCACATCTTCTTCATCTGCCTCCTCTTCCTCACTGTACACAGGCTGCCACAAGACCATCTCCAGGATCATCCTCCTGCAGAAAAGGCACCTGGCGTCTCAAGGCCAGGTTGTGCAACATACAGCAAGTCACGATGATCTGGCACACCTTCTTGGGTGAGTAGTACAGGGATCCACCGGTCAGATGGAGGCACCAGAACCTGGCCTTCAAGAGGCCGAAGGTCCTCTCAATAATCCTCCTTGTATTCCCATGTGCCTCATTGTAACGTTCCTCTGCCCTTGTCCTGGGATTCCTCACTGGGGTCAGTAGCCATGAGAGGTTGGAGTAACCAGAGTCACCTGTAAAGATCGAGGGACAACTGTTAGACACACACTACCCCTTAGGGACAACCCCATAATCAGACCTCAACTTATACTGTGTGGTTACCTTGGGCTCACCTAAAAGCCACACCCAGTGCCTCTGGAGTTGCCCCATCACATAAGGGATGCTACTATTCCTCATGATATAGGTGTCATGCACTGAGCCAGGATATTTGCCATCCACATGGGAGATGTACTGGTCAGCCAAACACACCAGTTGCACATTCATCGAATGATAGATTTTTCAATTCCTGTATACCTGTTCATTTCTGCGGGGGGGGGGACAAATGCCACATGTGTACCATCAATGGCATCAATGATGTTGGGGATATGTCCCAGGGCATAGAAGTCAGCCTTCACTGTGACCAAATCCTCCACCTGGGGGAATACGATGCAGCTGTACATGTGTTTCAGCAGGGCAAACAACACTCTGGCCAACACTTTGGAGAACATTGGTTGAGGCATCCCTGATGCCATGGCCACTGTTGTTTGAAAGGAACCACTTGCCAGGATATGGAACACTGACAGGACCTGCACTAGAGGGAGTATTCCTGTGGGCTGACGGATAGCTGACATCAGGTCTGGCTCCAATTGGGCACACAGTTCTTGGATTGTCGCACAATCAAGTCTGTATGTGAAGATAATGTGTCTGTCCTCCATTGTCGCAAGGTCCACCAGGGGTCTGTACACCAGAGGATGCTGCCATCTCATATGCTGCCTCAGCGGTTGTAGCCTATTGAGGAGAACAGTGAGCAGAAGGTCATATTTCCACATAGATGGCACAACTGTTTTTGAATGTATGTCACAT
This sequence comes from Pleurodeles waltl, assembly GCF_031143425.1. NCBI lineage: Eukaryota > Metazoa > Chordata > Amphibia > Caudata > Salamandridae > Pleurodeles > Pleurodeles waltl. The sequence continues at coordinate 753,071,611 of NC_090443.1, read as the reverse complement.
AAGCAGTGTGTGAAGTCAAGAGTCAGTAGATTTGCCAATATGTGCTGTAACGGAGCTAGGTGCCATGCCATGTGCCCCCCTGAAAAGGCAGAAGCCTGATCTGTGAGGAGGGACAAGGGGAAATGAGGTAAGTGCACTGGTTTTGTGCTGCTTCGCGGTAGGCAGTCGATGTCCACCGCTCAACTTTGCATTGGTTATCATTGGGCCCTATGGATCCCAGGAGCCAATGACGATGTACACCAGAGATGACGGTACGCACCTCCGAGGACGTCACCGCCATTTTCTAGCTATTCACTCACTTGCTACCTGACCTTCAACAGGAGAGGACCTAGACTGCAAGTGCTGCTGTGACCTCAGTCTGGAAGCGTCAATGGCTACAGTGTCTGGGGAAAGGGCCCCTGCCTTCACTGTGGAGGAGTTGGAGAAACTGGTGGATGGGGTCCTACGTCAGTACATCTTACTCTACGGTTGTCCAGACAAACAGGTGGGTACACTGTGAGCATGATGTGTGGGCAATGCATGTTTGGAGTGATGTGGATGTAAGCCACATGTTGGGGGGTGCTATGGCGTCCTGGCCTGAATGCTGCATGAGAGGTTGTCACAGTATGTGCGTCAGGGCATGGGTGGGAACTGGTCAGCCCCCACCAGAGGAAGGGCATTTGGTGTGCCATTGCCAAGGAGGTGCGGACCCTCGGGGTCTATCACAGGCGGAGCACCGACTGCCACAAGAGATGGGAGAACCTGCACCAATGGACCAAGAAAATGGGGGAGGCCCAGCTGGGGCTGGCCTCCCAATGTGGAAGTGGTGCCTGTCGCACCACTACCCCCCTGATGTTCCCCATCCTGGCGGTGGCCTATCCGGAGCTGGATGGGTGCTTGAGGGCATTACAGCAGCCACAGGGGGGTGAGTCACAAAGCTGAATTTGCGCGCTTTAGGAGCTAGCAGGGTGGGGGATGGGTGTGGTGGGTGCCCCTAGGCTAGGGTGATCATGGCAGGGTAGGTCCCTTGTGTGCAGGCTCTGAAGCACTCCTACCCCAATGGTACAAGTGGCAACTACTACTGGGCAGGGTCCTGTGGGTGTCAGGTGTGCAGATGCTGGTGTTAGGCATTGTACCCCCTGGGCTTGTAACTACCTTAGTGACTGGTTGGGTATGGCTTAGTGCATAGGGCTGATCCCTGTGTGTTGTGTCCACCCACCGTGGTGTTGTTGCTGGCACTGACCAAGTGTATCCTCTTTCTCTCCACCCCCTTTTTGTTTTGTCACCCTGTCCTTGCGTGCATTAGCGTCATCTGGCGGAGGAGCAGAGGCACCGGCGATGGAGGGAGCTGCATCCCATATGGGCCTGGAAGCCGAATCCACTGAGGGTGAAGGCACCAGTGGGACGGAGGGCAAGGGGAGCTCCACGACCAGGACAGGAGGGGAGACCAGTGACAGTGATTCCTCCTCCGCTGGAAGCTCCCTGGTGGTGGCGGACACCTTTTTGCCCAACCCAACAACAGGTACAGCCGCCACCCCTCCTACCAGCACCGCCCTCCCAGCAGCCCCTCAGCGTGTTTCCCGTGCCCGCTCACCCAGGAGGGTGGGCATCTCCTTCACCTCAGGCACCTTAGGCCCTGCCCCAGTCAACCCTGCTGCCCTCAGTGAGGAGGCTATTGACCTCCTGAGATCCCTCACTGTTTGGCAGTCAACTATTCTGAATGCCATCCAGGGTGTCGAGAGGCATTTGCAACAAACAAATGCATACCTGGAGGGCATTCATTCTGGCGTGGCAGCCCAACAGAGAGCATTTCAGGTTCTGCCCTCAGCATTGATGGCAGCCATTGTCCCTGTGTGCAGCCTCCCCCCTCCAACTTCCACTACCCAGACCCAATCCCCTCTACCTCACCCTATCCCAAACACACCTTCAGACCTGCACACAAATCAACACACAAAAGTAGCTCCGGAAAACATAAGCACCACACATCATCACACAGGCACTCACAAGCACCATACCCATGCTAACATACCAACATCCACTTCCTCCACTGTGTCTCGTCCACCTCCCTCCCAGTAGCATCTCCACTCACACCTGCATGCACTACATCATCAGCCACTTCCTCCATCACCAGCACGCCCACCACAACACACCCCTCACGAGCATACACAACCCCCACAACCATGCACACATCCCCTGTGACCTCTCCAAGTGTGTCTGTGAGCCCTCCTCCCAAAGTGCACAAACGCAGGCACACACCCACTCAACAGCCATCCACCTCACAACAGCATCCAGCCCATGCACCTTCGTACAAACTCAGCAGACGTACACCTCCTACAACCACTACCTCTTCCTCCACTCCCAAACCCCCTCCATCTTCCCATCCCAGTGTGTCTAAAAAACTTTTCCAGGCTAACATTGACCTCTTCCCTACGCCTTCCCCCGTCCTTCCCCTAGGGCCAGGATGTCAAGATCCCAAGCCCGCACCTCAGCCACCAACTTGGCGTCTGCTGTGGTCCCTGCAAGTCCGAGGGGATCAAAGGGGGCACTCATCAGGGCTGTGCCACTGACCAATGCAAAAGACCAACCGATTCCACCACTTGCCAAGGTGAAGAAGGGGCCAGCATGCAGCACGGACAAGACGCACGACCCACCCAGCAAGTCCTCATCCAAAAAACAAGAGGACAGTGCCAGGGTCCCAGCAGCGTCTGCCAAGGTGAGGAAGGGAAAAAACAAACAAAGGCAAGGCACTTCAAGGCTCGCAGCCTCCAGGTGAGGGACTGGTGACCACCATTAGCCCTGACAGCCCAGCCACCTGTACCGCGGAAAGTACTGCTGCAAGCACCGCCACCTGCACCGCCATCTGCACCACCACCTGCTCCGCCATCTGCACCACCACCTGCTCCGCCATCTGCACCGCCACCTGCACCGCCGCTGCCTCGACAACAGTCAGCAGCATCTTCCCCAGTGGGCAGCCATCCGAGGCTGCATGAGACGGCCTGGTGTCTTCCTCCACTAGCACCAGCACCTGCACCACGGCAAACACCGGCAGCATCTCTGCCACAGACAGCCCCTACAGGCACCGCCACCTGCACCACCATATGCACCGCCACATGCCCAGCCAGTGGCACTACATCGGACATCAGCAGCATCCCCAGAGGGCAGCTGTCTGAGGCTGCAGGAGACAGCCTGGACCCTGCATCCATCACTTGAAGCACCCCCACCAGCACTGACACTACCACCGGTTTGCCGCCTAAGTCCCCGCAGGATGGAGTCTGGTTCTGCCTCCATGGAGTATCATGCTACCTGTTCCCTGCACATCTCGTGCCTCAGACACCCAGGTGGGGGAATGTGACCTGCCACACCCCAGATGCAGCATCACTGTGCACAAGGCCCCCTCCAGAACCAGTGGGGATATGCATCCACTATCACTTTCCTTGGCAGGAGAAAGCAGACTGGGCACAAGGCCCCCTCCAGAACCAGTGGAGAGATGCATACACTAACCCAATCCTTGGCAGGATGAAGAAGACTGGGCACAAGGCCCCCTCCAGAACCTGTGGAGAGATGCATGCACTGACCCAATCCTTGGCAGGATGAAGCAGATTGGGCACAAGGCCCCCTCCAGAACCAGTGCGACATGTCACTCACTTGAGAGACTGTGGCTTTGCACTCCCAAAGGACCAAGCAGTGGGCATACCACCCACTAGAGAGACTGTGGCTTTGCACTCCCCAGGACAAGGCAGTGGGCAAACCACCCACATGAGAGACTGTGGCTTTGCACTCCCCAGGACATCGCTGTGTGCATGTTGCCCCCTCCAGGAGCAGTGGCTTAGTACCATCTTCCGGCTGAGGTGCCCCCCCCTCCCCTTCCCCCTGAGGTGCCTGTGTTTTTTCGACCTGATGTCTCTGCAGTGTTCTCTCCGTTTTGAGGCAGGAGTCAAGTGTGAGCTTCGCCCATGATTTTTTGGGCCACTGGTCCACGGACATTTGCAATGGACAGTGTACGGCCCTCTGAACATATTGTAAATATTTGTATATACTGTTGTTTATAATCGTTAACTTTATATGCATTTTCTAAATATCACTGATTTGACTCAATTACTTTTGTCCTGGTGTTCTTCCTGGGGGTTACGGGGTGTAAATGTAATGTTTCTGCATGTGTTTGTGTGTATGGTGTTGTGGGTGGGGGTGGAGGTGTTGCGTGTGTGTGTCACTCTCTTTTTCCTCCCCCCTCCCCTGTGTGCTAGGTGCCGTACTCACCGTGGTCGTCGCCGCCACCTTCTTTGAAATTCCTGGTGTATTAGCAGATACATCAGCATGGGGAGGACCTGTAGTTCGTGCTCCATGACGTCCTGGTTCTTCGTTGAGTGTCGAAAGGTGCGTGGTTCCCCTTCAGTGTACTGTTTCCGCCGTGCTTTTGATGTCATTGGTACTGCCCCAGAAAAGCTGGCAGATTGGTGCCTTATAAGACGGTGGGCGGTTCATTGTATTCCGCCTGTCTATTGGTGGTGAGCGCCGCAGTGTTTGTTGCTACAGCCATGGCAGTCGGTGTGTTAAAGTGGCTGTCTATGTTGGCTGTTTCCGCCGTGGTCGTGATCCCATTTTTTTACCGCCGGCCTGTTGGCAGTATTACGGCCACTGTATCACCGACCGCCAGGGTTGTAATGAGGGCCATAGTAAGGTGTTTTATATGTCCTGGCAGTAAAATATTGCTAAATTTGTTTTTCACTGTTGCAAGGCCTGTCCCTCTCATAGGTTAAAATAGGGGCTACCTTTAAATATGATTAAAGTGTAGATTCCCTTTGGGAGCGGATGGACATGTGGAGTTTGGAGTCTCTAAGCTCACAATTTAAAAATACATCTTTTAGTAAAGTTGATTTTAAGATTGTGTGTTTGAAAATGCAACTTTTAGAAAGTGAGCATGTTCTTGCTTATACCATTTCTGTGACTCTGCCTCTTTGTGGATTCCCTGTCTGGGTCAGTTTGACAGTTCGGTTGGTTGCCCCTCACACTAGACAGTGAAACAAAGAGAGCTGGGGTGTAGTGTGCAGTTCCTGATGAGCCATCTGTGCTAGGAGGGATGGGTGGGGTGGTAACTCACACCTGAAACATCTGTGCTTGCCCTCACACAATGCAGTCTCCAACCCCCTAGTGAGCGTCTGGGGCCAGGCCTGGACAAGGCAGGATTTCACATTCAAGAGAGACTTTGCTTCTAAGTAGGCCTACATCAAAGGAGAAAATGGGTATAAGAAGGGCACCCAAAACCACATACTTTAGATCACTTCTGGAATGAAGAAGAACCTCTGCCTGGAGAAGAGCTGAAGAAGAAGAGGTGTCCTGCCTGTGACAATGCTTTGTAGAGCTATCCTGCAGTTGCTGCTTCTGACAGAGTAAGAGGGCAAAAACTGAACTTTGTGTGCCTTCCATCTTGTGAAGATTTCCAAGGGCTTGATTTAGAGCTTGCCTCCTGTTGTTTGAAGTCTCTGGGACAGCAAAGACTTCTCTCTGCCAGCACCTTGAGTCTTTAGAGAGACTCCTACTCTGCCAGGTGGTTCCCATCCATTTCCTGGGACCCTGAAAGGAGAAGCTGGCAGCCTAAGAGGAAGAAATCTCCGCACAGAACACCGTACGGCGAAAAGATCGATGCGACTCCGATCTGCGGCTGAAAAAATCGATGTGCCGAACAGTTTCCCGGCTGAAAATCGATGCTCGTCTGCAATGCGACTGAAGAATCGATGCATGGAGCTGAGGAAATGATGCACAGCAATACTGACGTAGACTGGTGAGATCGCAACCCGCACTGCGTGGTTTTCAGGTCATCGTGCGGCTGGATTTCCGACTCAAGCACTGGTAAAAACAACGCAAGGCCTGCCCGGACCGGAGAGTGCTGACCGGATCGGTGCATCACTCTCCTGCAGAGAGAAGAAACGACGCGCCCGACTGGACAAAAGGCAAAACGATGCAAGGTCTCACTCGTAAGTGAAATCGACGCATCGTAAGTCCTTTTTGACGCACACTCACCCGTGCGGGGTTATTTTTGACGCACCCAAGGTACATTTTCATGCTAACAGTGTTAGTGTGTGTTTAAAACTACATGAAGACTCTTTTTGTTTTTTTTGATAACTTGACTTGTGTATTGTGGATTTTTATCGTTTTGGTCTTGTTTTGTTTAGATAAATATTTTCTATTTTTCTAAACCTGTTTTGTGTCATTTTGTAGTGTTTTCATTAAGTTACTGTGTGTGTTGGTCCAAATACTTTAGACCTAGCCCTCTGAAGTTAAGCCTACTGCTCGTGCCAAGCTACCAAGGGAGTAAGCAGGGGTTAGCTGAGGGTGATTCTTTTTTACCCTGACTAGACTGAGGGTCCTTGCTTGGACAGGGTATAACCTGACTGCCAACCAAAGCCCCCATTTCTAACAACATCCAAGTCAGTTCCCCTTCAAATTTGTAAATACTTTTTTGTCTGACCTGTATATAGCTGTAGATGTGTTTCATCAATGTAGGCCACAGTGCCTGTGCCAAAACACTCATTGTTTGTGTCATACCACCAGATATATGGCCACTGGGTTATAATGACCCCGTGGTCAGAAACTGCTGTACTGCCATCTGTCTGAATTTTGGATTATGTGATGTTGTGTTACTTTGGTGTAGTATGTAATAAGGCTCAAGCTGGTGACATCAACAATTTTAATGTTTGCCTATTCTATAGGACAATCTCTGGCAAATTACTTCCTTCCATGATCTGGAGGTATCTACCAGTAAATGTGTTTATTTACTCAGTAAGAGTCAATCATTTATGATTTCAAATAGTTCAGACATATTGACAGCCTTTGTGCTGAACACTGTAATACCATTTTTAGGCCATGATTTAAGAAAAGTGGTGCTGCACCCAGTGCAGGGCCTCTTTACTTGTGCCCCTTAGTGCCCCCCTAACGCCGCCATGTGTGTACCCTATCTAAGATATGGCGCACCATGGTGGTAGTTGGGGGAACTAGCGCCCAAATGTATGATGCTAGTTCGGAGCTTTGCAGGATTAGAGTAAAAGATTTGCTGCTAATCCTGCAAAGCCCATTGAGGCCGATTGACAACAATGCCTCGCTTCAACACCTGCTCCGAACAGGCGTTCAAAGTGCCAAAATAAATGATGCAAAGAAATCTGTTAAATTTATTTGCGTCATTTATTTTGCCCCCCCTAATGGGGCACGCCCTGTTTGCATATTATGCCTGCTGCAGGCATAACGTAGCACAAAGGGTCACAAAGTGGTGCAATGCATGCATTGTAATGCATGCATTGTTCCACTTTTGTTAATTTCGGGGAAGGATTTTGGCCTCGTTGCGCCACAATAGCATAAGAAAATGATGCTAATGTGGTGCAAGGAGGTGCTAGAGGCTCTTAAATCAGCCCCTTAGTTTGACCAGACACTTGTATGTATGGGTTTGTGTGGGATGTTTGTAATCCTGAGCTGGACACTGTGTATGTGCAACAGATCCCATCTTGAACAAATACCTTGGATCATCATCGTATGGATCACATGGTCTGACATATTTACATGGCTAAATGTGCCACCCAAATCAGAAGACAATGAGTCAGTGATGGGTGATTTTATTGTAAAGCTACGAGTAACAGAAAATATATGTGACACAACTCAACAGAAAAAGAAATGTGAAGGGTTTAGTCATGGTGAATTAAATCATTGGAGTAGATGCCACACTACTAGAAGTCCAAAGTCCAGACTACTCCTCCAATTGGAAATGGTAGGTAATTCAGGATCAGTCCACAGAGTGAATGTGTGACACACACAGGAGGACCTCAAGGAAGAGGTTTATTGCTGAAAGTGGTTAATGACTTGTCATCGCACCTCCTAGATTCTTTGCTGGACATCCCCACTTGCGAGGGGGTGGGGGAGGGAGATCAGCTGCTACAGAGGCCGGGGTGTCTCTGGCTGGTTGTTCCTCGGGCAAGATCTCCCTTCCTGTGACTGGCGCCAGTGTACATGGGCCTGGTGTTGATGACCCAATGCAAGGGAAAGATTGATTTTTAAAAGCCCTGTACGGGGTATTGTGATTGTCCCTCAGCACCCCTGTTAGGGAGTCCATGTTCAAATTGTGGGCGTTGATTTGTTGATACCTCCCTATGCCTATCCCTCTGTAGCTGCTTGTTTTCCTGGAGTTTGGTCAATGCCTGGCTCATCATGCCTTGGAACTCCTGATAGACCCCCACAGGTACCATCTCTAACTGGTTCCTGGACTCCCAGTGTATAAAGTGCTGAGCTGCACCTCAGGATCCAGGACTGTGGGGCACAAGATGGTGGACACTGTGCGAAGTACACAGTTTGGCAGGTGATTGGTTGCATGTGATGTGCAAGCAACAGAGTTGGGAGGTGATACTGTGAGCCAGTGAGACTCACCTTCTTCCACGTCCACAAGTCTAGGAGTGTTGTTGTCACTGATGGCTTCACCCAAGGGGTATTGGTAGTCTGTTCTGCGGCCTCAATGTGACCAGTGGCAGATCCACCTGTTGAAGGAAGACATACATTGTTACTGGTTAAATTGTGACATCTACCTCCAAAGATTTTATGTTACAGTAAGCAGAGACATCGGACATAGTTAAATTGTAGGTAATCCAATTGTGCCAAGTTAACACGGTACTGGGTGATTTAACATGACATGTGTGAAGCATGCCAAATCTATTTGACTCAAGCAGCTGCTGAGATATGTAGATCAGTTGCACTTGGTAAGATGGCCTGAAAATGACATTTTACCACCAGTTCAGCAACACAGTGGAGAGGCAACATTTGACTTCGACCATTTGGAAGCCTAGTTGAGTGGGATGCAGGCAACCCTAGGACTTTGTTGTATATGTTACTGGAGTCATCATGCACGTAGTGCTGTGTTAATGTGTCTGCTGCCAATACCAATCTGATTATGCCTTTTCAGGCCTTAGGAATACTTGTTGTACACACTGGGTAAGGTGTCATTCCTGCCCTCAATAGTTTCATCTTGGGTTAGAAGTTAAAGATGGAGCTAGGTAGACGGACACGTCTCTGAGTTGAGCAGGATCTATAACTTGGTCACATCCCGGTCAGTACACTTCAATTGAGAGTTAGCAAACACGGGTATTTCTGGAAGTACTCACTGTGCTGGTGGTTGGAGTTAGAGAAACAAGGCCTGTTGGGCTTTGCAGTCAGGTCACTCCCTCTACTTCCCAACACTTGACAAATCTTATCCTCCCAGGTGAGTACACTTCACTTGACAGTTAGCAAACAGGGGTATTTGGGCTAGTGCACACTGTACTGGTGGTTGGAGTTACAGAAACAGGGCCTATTGGCCTTTGCAGTCAGGCCACTCCCTCTACTTCACAACACTTGACAAATGTTACCCTACCAGGTGAGTAAACTTCAATTGAGAGTTAGCAAACAAGGGTATTTGGGCTATTGCATAATGTGCTGATAGTTGGAGTTACAGAAACACTGCCTCCTTGGAGTTGCAGTCAGGTCAATTTCTCTACTACACACACTGTACAAATGGTATCCTCCCAGGTGAGTAAACTTCATATGTGAGTTCACTAACAGATGTATTGGGCCAAGTGACCACTGGGCTGGTGGGTGTTTGTGGTTAGAGGAACAGAGCCTCCTGGGAGTTGCAGTCAGGTCACTCCTTCTACCAGACACACATACATATGGTATCCTCCCAGATGAGTGCACTTCAATTTAGAGTGTAGACACAGGGGTAATTGGGCAAGTGTATACTGGGCTGGTGGCAAATGGTATATCCCCAGGTGAGTACACTTCATTTGAGAGTTCACAAACAGGTATATTTGGGCAAGTGCATACTGGAATGGTATGTGGAGGTAGAGAAACAGGGCCTATTGGGCTTCACAGTCAGGTCACTCCCTCTACTTCCCAACACTAAACAAATGACATAGTCTCAGGTGAGTACACTTCATTTGAAAGTTCACAAACAGGTATATTTGGGCAAGTGCACATTGGAATGGTGTTTGGAGTTAGAGAAACAAGGCCTTCTGGGATTTGCAGTCAGGTCACTTCCCAAAGCTTGACAAATGTTGGGTATTACATATTTGTATGTAGGCTGCATGTAGGTTTCAACATACATTTACATGTTGGGACATACCATGAATCTTGGAATGCTTTTTTGGTATTGTGAGATTTACAGACATCATTTGGACTTATGGCATGTGATGGGCCTTGATAGCTGTGATGTTGGGTCCAATAATACACATTGACAGTATTGAAACTCAGAAACTCCTGGTACTGAATTTTGTTGAGGTACATGAACAAGACAGTGGCAAAAGCTGGGCTGTGAGCATGCATGTCATTGCATTTTTGTGACATTTTTTGTGTGGTAACTTACCAGTCTCCACTCTTCCATGTATTCCTGTCAAGCCCTCAGGATGCAGGATGGCCAAGAATTCTCCTCCCAGGGAAAGAGTCTTGACGGGGTACTGGGAGGACCACCACCAGTCTTCTTGACCTCCAGCTGGTGCTTGGAGAGCAGGAAACGGACCTTGCCCCTCAGGTCTTTCTACCTCTTCCTAATGTCCTCCTTTGTGGGCAGGGTGGTGCCTACAGCATTCACTCTGTTGACTATCCGGTTCCACATTTCCATATTTCTACTGGGAGGAGTATGCTCGACTAGGGCTCCAAACAACTGTGGCTCTGCTCTTATGATATCATCCACCATGACTCTCAAATCATCTTTGGAGAAATGGGGATTTTTGTAACATGGCATGGTAGAAAAAAAATGGGTGACTTGGACTTACTAAAGAGGTGAAGTGCAATATGGAGTGAATGGACAAAAGTGTGTTCAGGGTGTTCTATGAGATGGTGGAAAAAGTGGTTCCTCATCTACGTCAAAATTGATAAGAGTGGGTCATGGCAATTAGGCTAATGTGTAAATGCAAAGGATTGTGGCCTGTGAAGGAGTATGTTTTATAGTGTGCTCTGCAGGTGTGTCTACTGTTCCAAAGTGTGTCAGCTGTGTTGTGTTTGAATTCATCCAGGGTGTACTTGTCTGTTGCTTTTCTGAACGCAGACTGCGGTGGTCGACCGTCATTGGTACCAATCGTATTTTTAGCCATCTATAAATGCAATAGTAAATTATAAATACAAACTCTTCCACAAACATTTTAAATACACCACGTTGTATTTCATTAGAATTGAATAAAATATAACAAAATAGTTAAGTAAAGTTCTTTTAAATTGTCAGTGAGCTTCATATTACATGTAACTTATCTGCATGCTAACATGTTTTGGTTGCATATGCAATTTTTAAAAAGCATACCAATTTATCAAACTACATTCATCGTTTCATTTCTGAGGGATATTATTTTGCAAAAATATTTGAGAACTATATTTTGAACTTCTTAATAAGTGTCAACGATACGATTTTGATCCAGTAAAACGTTGTAAAGCGGGTTACAGACAGCCAGTGTCACAGATATAACACAAGCAATCAAAGGCTTCCCTCAAAGATATTTGTCCTTGGGGAAATGCTGAAAGGGCCATCAACACCACCCCGACCCCCTGTTCCCCAGTGCACAAGCTTTCCAGCGAAGGAAACTGCTTTAATGTGCAGAATAAACACTGGATTCCTCATGAATTATACTATCCTTTGGCAGAGAGTGCTCTTCTGAAGAACTCCCTTTTGGGTCACTTTACACAATTTACTCATTCACTGAATAATTTAACTCATGGTACCCAATTAAGAACTGAGATGAAATGTTGGTGATTATTTCGCAAGGTAGCACAGAATGTATGCATTTCTGTGATAGAGTGATAAATAGCAAGAACATTTCACCGTGCATACCTTTTGACTCTGTCAGTTGCACTTTAGTATACCTATCATAAATATGTAGGTAACACCATTGGCATTAGAAACTAGACCAAAACACCCCATGACAGATGTCAGCATTCTAGAAAACTTTGCATTGCAGTAAAATAAAGCAGATTAATTTGAATGTTAATTCAAACAAACAGATGACCCCTCTCCATGCACAATCAAATATCTGTACATCTGCAATTTGGGCCACATTACGAGGCTGGGGGTCTGAATACCGCCAGCATTGTGGTGGTTGATGGACCGCCGTGGAGTGATGGTCCGACCGCCACATTACAAGTTTGGCAAGCAGACCCGCCAACTTCCCACCATCCCCGCCAGGATCTCAGATGGGCTTAGGGCGGTGCAGGTTGCAATCAGTCAGAGCAGCACTGAAATCAGCACCACCCTGCTGATTACAATCTTGTTCTCTACTAGCGGGCCAGAGGGGGGGACATGAACTGCCCATGCCCGTGGCAATGCTGCTGCCCCTTCCTCACTGGGCTGACCAGTGGAAACCTTGGTTTCTGTCAGTCAGCACAGTGGGGAAGTCATATTGGGGCCAGCAGGGATGTCGACCACATGGCGATGACCACCCAGTCAGGAGTTAGACAGATGGGTGTTTCCGTCCGCAAAAACTCTTAATTAGCCCCTTTGTGTCTTAATGAATCTGAACAGTTTTTATTTTTAATTATGTGAGCTATCTGTGTGTACACCTTAATTCATTTATTCTTTCCTTCCTTCCCACTTTTGTGGCTCAGCCTGACACAAAATCATCTTTGGAGTTTACTAAGCCACTCAAAGCCACTTTGTGTAGCTTTGTGTGGTTTAGTAAATACAAAATAACACAAGGCAGAGCAGAGCATCGGGTAGTTGTTATATGGACGGCGCATAGGCATTCTCAAGCAACCACCCAGTAGTTTGACACAAACACAGATTTACAAAGACTTGTAAACCTGGATTTGTGCCAAAACGGTGTGCCTACCTGACAGAAGCAGGTATTATTCCTCCTTCATACGTCTTGCTTTCATATGTGCTGCATTCTGCAGCCCACAAAGAAATAGGAACATGCCTCCAAGGATCGATTTTATGCAGAAACAATCCTGCCCATAACACAGGCACCCTTGCACCTTAGTGCCTGCATTGACTCTAGGCGGTACACAGTGCACCAGCACAATAGAAAGCACAAATACTCCATGTCTTTGTAAATATGGAGCTTTCATGCTCGCTCCCTTTCACACAACGCAGTGGAGCAAGTTCATTTGTTGCACAGTGTAGAGTGAAATAATAGTAAATGTGCGCTCGTGTTCATTAGATGCAAGAATTGCAACCATCAAAATACAGAAATACATAAAATTAAAAGAAACAATGTACTACATTAGGGGTATATTTGTCATAGCTTTGCATCACCCTTGCACCACACAAGGGGGTGAAAGGGTGATGCATATCCTAAGTCAGATTTATCAAGCCAAGCCAGGCCACCTTGCATTGGGCTAACACACTTGATAAATCTAGAGTGACTGGAGTAACGTAATCCAGCTCAAATCACTGTCTTGCATTTCTCTGCTATCAAATCAAAATAGTATATATACACAGTTCCAAAAAAAGGGTTTCTTTAAAAATGATAGTTCTATATTGAGGTTGGTGGAAAATCAATTTGTTTGAAGCAAGTGCCCTGACTCACCTTTCGGTGACATGCTTCATCATAGGGCTATGCTCCTCGTCAGGCCGGCAATGCAATGCCTGACGGGCCCCACACGGGGGCTCTTTGTCAGAGATCTTTTGTAAATGATGAAAAACCGGTCAAAAACTAAATAATCTAGGATTGGTATAAAGGTAGTTAAAAATGACTAGAGGTAAAAATTGCAGTTTATTATAATATTGATATCTCTGACATGATTAAAAACAACATGTGGGGAGATAATAAATGATGTCTAAACTCCCCAAAAGGAAAAAGAGTAATGTAATCAGTAGTTTCTCAGTGGAGGGTAGTGAAAGTACACACAGGATCCCCTGTGTTACTTTGTATAATAGGTCAACATGTTTCTCGCTAGTCAGTCAAAAATGATCTAGTGCGATTCATCAGGACCATGATACGTACCTAATCTTTAAGTAATTAGAGATCCTTAATAGGGGATATCAGATTAACAGGAACCTAAAATATAGAAAAAAGAAACAATCGTAAAAGAATTTCTTTGTATCAAATAACAATGTGTGCACAATGTCCTCAGTTTTAAACCCACAAACTCGTGAGAGATCCCTTCGGTGACACGTGACAAAAGTCAATTTATGAAAAAGAAAAAGAAAACAACATGCGAAGGTGCCACAATGCTTACCCTCCATATACTAAAGGATGGGCCCCATCGGGGAAAACATCAGGCTTGAGCGGTCCACTATGGTCTAAATACGTGTAAAGAAAGAATACCTTAAATATCAACAGAGTGGGGAGTAATGTCACAAAGTAGAGTTTAAAAATTAATCTAAATGTGACGACAAAGCCATGGGGTAATACCAGGACTAGAAACTACCATAACCAGAAAAAACACACATACATATACATCATCTCATCTTGATAGTCCTAAGTATATTAAAGAGTGTCCTAGGGAAATGCTGGGGCAGTACAGAGAATGGTAGTGATAATAGTGCACCAGCTAACCTTGACAGGAAAGTTTTGGTAAAGTCGAGCGTGGCTAACAAGAAAACTTGTAAACCGACACAACAATATCCCCGATGGGCCGTAAACTCGGGCTGAGGGAAACTAAAAATGATAATAAAGGGAAGAAGTAAGACATATGCCACACTTGCGAAGACCGAATACCAAAACGTGGATCGTTAAACCGGTATCGCCCATAACTAAGGGCAGTACGGGCGAACTCCCGCATACTGCCGAGGTTAGTTGACAAGAAACGACAAGGATATTACCTGGAGAGGAAGGCGTGCGAGGTAGTTCTCGCGTACTGCCTCCTCTCAAAGGTCCCACGTTAATGGACCGTTACTGGACATTGCTCGAGGCAGCGTGAGTGCAAGGATTATCGCACTCTGCCGATAAATTATAAAAAAATGCCAAAAATCACGAACTTAGCTTCCAAAGCGAGTGTGCGCTGGGCAGCTCTCGTATAATACCAAAATACATTTGGAATTAAAGTAATAAAATAAAAGGAAAGGAACAGTCCGTAAAACCACTAAAGAGGCACTTACTCTCAGTAGATCGGCGTGCAATGACAAACCTACATCGCTCTGAATATTCCTGGAACGATCAGAGGTAATCAGTAGGTGGAGCTTTTAAAGGGAAGCTGCATACAGTGGAGACAGGCAATAGAAAAAGGACTGTAACCAAGGGTGAGTAATGGACACAAAGAAGGGACACGGAGACAGCTCCGGCCATATCTGAAGGGTAGAATTCCCAAGCTACAACAGAGTAATATCAGAAGAGATTACTACACTTTAGGATATCTAATCAGAAATGCAAAGGATGTTCATTTCTAAAAATGGAATATAGAGATATATAATCCCTAGAGAAGTGAGAGAATCAGAACGTAGAAAGTATCAAGACCATAGTATGGCAAAAGATATGGAGAAAACATCTAGAGGAGGTCTATAGGACCAAAGAGAGGGGTATAACTACTTATGGATAAAATTGGTCCAAGGAATCTCATCGTTGAGTCCAGTTATATGAGTCTTCAACCTGAAAACCCAACATTGTTCTTTCTCAAATAACCTAGTTGCACAGTCTCTATTGTCTCTAATAGTCTCCAAAATAACCCACCGGAGGTCACCGGGAGTGTGGTGTTTCTCAATGTAGTTATTGGTCAGTTTCGTCGAAGATCTCTTGCACCTGATGGTACTACGATGTTCATTGATTCGTATTATAACCATTCTAGTAGTCATACCTATGTATTTCAGATCACAAGTGCACATAATCATATATATGCAATCTTTTGTGCGGCAATTAGTATGTGATCTTAATTGCCATTTCCTGGGTTCACCCAGGTCCAACTCCTGTGTGCTGATGGTCAGCGAGCAAACATTACACCCACCACAGGGGTGACTCCCAACCATTGCTTAACACCTATGGCGTCAGAGTACTGGCGGGGTGCAGGTCTTGTATGGACTACTAAGTCTTTAATGTTCTGTGTTCTCTTAAAGGAGAATAAAGGACGTTCTAATGATTCCCCCGCACTATTAAGGATAGGCCAATGTCTCTGTACAATGCTCTTAATCTGGTTACTCAAAGGAGTGAATGTGGTCACGCATGTCAGTCTAGATTGCTGAGTGCGAGTGATGTTAGTCAAAAGGGTCTCCCTGGGGATATTCCTTGCTCTTTTCTTAGCCCGTCTAATGTTCAAGACAGGGTAGTTCCGTTCACTTAATTTGCAACACAGGGTGTCAGCTTAGGTGTGAAAGTCAGTTGTTTCCGAACAATTGCGTTGTATCCTTAGAAACTGTCCAAAGGGAAGGTTATCTTGCAGTGCCTTAGGATGACTATTGTAGAGTAAAAGGCTGTTCCTATCAGTGGGTTTATGGAACACAGAGGAATGGAGATACCCATCCCTTAGTGTAATGCGTAGGTCAAGGAAGGATATCTCTATGTCTGAGATGTTAGTGTTAAAGCGGAGGTGAGTATCTAAAGTATTAATCCACTGAGTAAAGGCTTTCGCTTGTTCTGCATCACCTTTCCAGATCACTAGGATGTCATCTATATACCGGCTCCACAGTCTGATGTTTGAAAAGAATGGTTGTGTGGGAGTGAGTATATGGCGCTGTTCAAAAGCATACATATACAATCAGGCAAGACTGGGCGCAAAGGTACTCCCCATGGAGGTACCTTGTATCTGATGGAAAAGGCGTTCTTCAAATTGAAAGAAGTTTTCTTTGAGAGCCAAACTTGCACATTGCATGATAAAACTGATAGGGGTATTATAAGTCCATGTATCAGCCAAGAGTATGTCTTCCACTGCAGAAAGAGTTGCTTCCTGTGGTATATTGGTGTATAAAGCCTCCACGTCTAAACATATCAGCATGTCGGTAGTGCCCCTCCTTTTTGTTGTTGTTTGATGATTGCATTTCTCTGCCCCTTGTAGGAGTTCCATGAGTGGAGCATAGGTGTTCCAACACATTTACCCATGGATGTTGGCACATTCCTAGAATTACCAACCATAGTAGCACATTCTCTGATCTGTATCTTTCATCAGATACCAGTGCCTAATTAAAATTAAGAAAACTATTATTTTCAGAGCATGGGAACTCCAAATGGGAAACACTGTAGCAGACCCACGTTTCGACAGAATCCTACATTATGTAATAATGTGATGGGAGGTCTCTGATGCCTCCTCCCAAAACCTCACCATTCTTCCTATGAGATACCTTGCCCCAGTGTTCAACAGCAGCGGTAAAGTATGAACATACGGTTTTAGTATTCAGCCCCAGATTAAGATATGACTGGATGTGCACTACATTGAACCACCATAGGAAAGTGTACCGTCCATGCAAATATAGAAAACCCACATACTTATCTAATGCCTCAATAAAACATCGTAAAATAACAACAAATTTAGATTTGTTGAGGGATTGGCCAGTAAAAACTTTCTCTCGTTCAAGAAGTCATAAAATGCATATTTAGACCCCCAAAATTGTCATCCATTCTGGAGCCCCTTTTCAGCTGCTATAACCTAATCAAGTATAAGGTGTCAGCAACTGCCCAGTTTCCTGTGTACAAGCAATCTGTGTGGCCCAAAGAAGTTTTTTCTCATGTCAATTTTACTGTACTGTAGGAATAAATTGGAACCTGACCATTGTACAGTAGTAATAAAAGCAAGAATGTGTGTTTATTAGAACATATGCTTTTAAACGGTGTTATAGGGCCACATTTTCTCACTGCTGTGGCATATTTGTATCTCTCTCTCCAACTCTCTCTCTCGCTCTCTCTCCCTATATATATATATATAAATATATATATTTGATCTTAGGGCCTGATTGTAAATACGGAGGTCCTGAGACGCCCATACCCATGGTGGTGGTCTGATCGCTGCCTCCTTGGCGATCCGACTGCCAGATAACAAGGATTGCCACAAGACTGCCGCATCCGCGAGGATCTTGGATCTAGCGGTGCCATCGGAAGGGAAAGCATGATCAATCACGGCAGTGCTGATGCTGGCACTGCTGTGTTGATCACGACCTGCCTCTCAGCTAAGGTTTTCATGGTGGGGACCCCATCATAAAATGTTCAGCGTAAAGGCACTGAAAAACTCCCAAACAGGGCCCATGGGAGATTTTGCCTAATGGGCAGTGTATCTGGGGGCACATGCTGTACCCAACTATGCCTGCACTGTCGGTGCACACTGTTTGCCATTCACAACAATGTGCATGGCAACAGTGTGCACAAGGTGCATCTGATGCTGCACTGCAGCAGCATGTGCATCAGGCTCACTTTATGACCCAAAGCAGGCTGCCGCAGGGCCACTGCCGCAGACACATTGCCAGTCCGGTGGTATTGACCTAATGCGGCGATTGGGGGGCTGCCAGCTTGGTGGTGTCCCCCCGACCATCACATTGGCAGTCTGGTAGTCTAAGTCCTAAAATAAAATGACCCCAACCTCCCACCCCTGACTCTAAAAACTAAATTACTCCGACACCCCACCCGCTCTAAGCTCTAAAACCTTCCCCACCACTAATAACTAAACTACCCCAACAACACCCACCCAAAGCCCTAAAAAAGTACCCCAACCCCTGCCCCTAAAAATGAACCTACCCCAACACCCCCACCCACCCTGAGCTCTAATTCTACCTCACCACTAAAAACCACCCTCCAAACCCTGCCCCAAACCCAATTACCTCACAGCATCCTCTTCCGATCTTTCCTCCTCTTCTCTCCTCCTTCCTCCCACTCTTCCTTATACCTTCCCCACCTAACAAATAAACTACCCAACCTCCCCACCCCACCCCTAAAAAATAAACTACCCTGAACCCCCACCCACCCTAAGCATTAAATCCAACCCTACTTACCTCACCGCGTCCTCTCCCAATCCTTCCTCCTCTCTTCCCGCCCTTCCTTAAACCTCACCAATCCTAAAAAATAAACTACCCCACCTTAAACTCTAAAAGAAAAACACAACGCCCCACCTCCACCCCTAAAAAATTAGCTACCAAACCCTCCACCCACCCTAAGCCTAAAAATTAAACTTCCCCAAAATCTCTGCCCCTAAAAAAAATAGCCCGACCCCCCACTCACCCTAAGCCCTTAAGACACCCTTAAAAACTACCCCCAACCCTACCCCAGCCCCAATTACCTCACTGTGTCCTTTCCCGATCCACTAGACTGCTCTCTGACTTTTTCTCTGCCTTAACTATGCATGTGTGCAGTTTGGCACATGCATGGTTAAGGCTGAGAAAAAGGGATTTGTTGTTCCCGTAAACATTGTTCCGCTTGCATGGGAAACATTAGTGTTGTTTGCAATGCGTTGTTTCGAACTTTTCCCTTTGGTGATATATTACAATGTATTCTGTATACCCAGCTAACCCTGTTCCTCTTCGACAACACCCAGATGAAATTCACTACTTGCAAGTCCAAAGTCATCACCTGGATCAAGACCAGTTGTCAGAAGCTCAACTCAGACAAGACGGATAAGGTATTCTTCAGAAGAGATAGCTCGTTCTGGACTGCAGCTTTGTGGCCACCAAAACTAGGGCCAACACCCAGCCCATCAAACAAAGCCAGAATCTGTGGGATAGTATCCAACAACTAAGGCTCTACGACTATCCAGGTCAACTCACTTGCCTTCTAAGGCTTTCACAACCTCATACTCCTTAGAAAAATCATCAATAGGTCACGCTTAAAATGTGAGGACCATCATATAGCTCTGATCACCAGCAAGCTAGACTACATAAATGCACTCTACATTAGCATCAATGCACAACAAACCTAGAAACTTCAGGACATCCAAAACACACCAGCCAGACTGTCTCAAAGATTCCACTTGCTCTCAAATCAGAAACACACACTCTTAAAACTCGTCACATAGTCTTATAAATCTCTTCAGAATCTAGGCCCTGCATATCTGAGCAATTGCATCAAATTCGACACTCCAAACAGAAACCTCAGCTCAGCCAGCCTCCAGCTCTCCTAAGGTCCCCACATCATAAGATCCAGAGCCAGCAGACACAGTTTCTCACATCTGGCTCTTAAAGACTAGAACAACCTCTCCTGGCACATAAGAGGACAACAGCTCAGTCCTAGAATTTCATGAGAACCTTTAAACCTGACTCTTACATTAGCCCCTAGGAAAGGCAGCACCTTTCTTCTCGAGGCACCAAGATTCCCTCCCTTGGGTTACTGTGCTATTTAAATACTCATAGCATAAAATACAATCATACTACACGTTACTTGCTATGTATCCTTGGTATTACGTGATTTATTTTTGATTTTTATATTATTTATAAATATTTAGAGCCTTTGACTACCACCTGTTTCATATTCATTGTCACCTTGATTCTGCACATATGCCTGCTAATGTTTTGACAAATGTGTGTTTTTGTTGGGGATAATTTGCCAATATTTATAATGTGTTTTATGGAATAATGTATATCATTATATATCAAATTTGAAATGCAAAGCACATTATAAGGATGTTAAAACATGCATATTAAAACATGTTTTCTTTTTGTTGTGGGTACACTAGCACATCCAAGAGCTCGATTACAGTAAGATGCTATTGTTTGCAAATTTCAGACTTATTAGGGTATATTCATCCCTTTCATGAATATCAACTTTGCAATTACCAATGCTTGTTAAATGTCTCATTTAGTATAACAAATGCTTGTTGAATATGTACATTGCATCCCACCTGCTAAACTTGTGCCACCTATAATTGCCAAAACATGTGCTCTTCACAATGTGATCTGTATTGAACATGTGCCACAATCAGGAGGATAATTGTTAATTTCCTTAATAATCAACCAACTGCCTTTCCACCTGCTCCAACAGTAACTACCAAAATATGTGCTCTTCACAAAGTGATCTGTATTGAACATGTGCCACAATCAGGAGGATAATTGCTCATTTCCTTAACAAGTAATCAACTGGCAAAAGGCACATGTGCACATTTGATTATTTAAGGATGCATGTGAGTCTGAGGCATTGCTTTGCTTCATACCTATTGCTCTGCTTACTTTTCAGTCGTCAGGTCCCTTGTCCTCCAGCCAGCCTCCAGTCGACTTATAGTGCAAGTCAATTTCCTTGTTCTCCAGACTGCCTCCAGTCAAGTTATACTGTTCCTCTTTCTCCTACCAGCTTCCAGTCAAGTTCCAACATTTCTCATCCTCCAGACAGCCACCAGTCGCGTTCCGGTGATCCTCCGGTCAGCTTTCTGCAGAGTCCCGGCTCTCCCCTTCCATCTTCTGCCAATGATCCCTTAATTTCTGTAAAGGAGAGAAAATAAGAAAGGTGAAAAAAAACAATTTGGGTTCTCCTAAAATTTCCTAGCAAGTAACGTAATTTCAAGGTAAAGAAAGATTAGTTGCTTAAAAGAAACAAAAGAGAGCTCTGTCTTTGAAATAATTTATGAAAATAGGAACTAGTGTGTCTTATCGTTTGGGTAGGAATCCAAGATACCTCAGAACAGACATTATGGAAAAATGTGTTTCCTGTTACAAGTGCTCCCCTGAGAATTAGGAGATTGGAAATAGAGCAAGTGTATCAAAACTATTATTGGCAAGAGATTATGCCAGAGTGCAAAGAAGCCCTTTAGTCAACTTGATTGTTTTTGAGTTTGGACATTGATTCAGGGACTTAGAAGGTATTGTAAAAAGAGGAAGAGACTTGTTCAGCCTTATAGAAACGTATGCACAATGTGTCAACAATAACTGACATTATGCAATATGCAGTATACAATAGTTTAGGCAAGTTCAATGTATAAATGAAGTAATTATTTTGCAGCCCAGAATCCTGAAAACCAAGAACCCAGTATTTTGAGAAATCAAAAGTCTTGACAGCCAGCACAACACGCAGTCCAGGATCCAGCAGTCTGATTCTGCAGTCCATGAAGGAGAAACTGGTATTTTCTATTTTTCTCTTCCGAAAACCTCCTTCCCCTTGAGGAATTCTAAGAGGGCAACGTACTCTTCATCATGGTCACGTTAGTCCTCACCGGGATTGGGGAATTTTGATCTCTCTAAGAATGCCTGTAATTCAGGTGAGTGGCTCTCATAGAACACTTTTGTAGTATATTGTCACGCTAATGTTAGATTAACAAGATATATATAAACAAAAGTAAATAAAGTGCAACTTTTTACTGACAGGGTTCTGGATTTACTATGTTTATTTTCACATACTGAGGATCATCCCTGAGAATATGCTTGCACAGGTGTTTGGACAAAATATCAGAAAGAATATTGTGCTACAAAAATATAATGTCAAGAATATCGAGGCATCAACATTATAGTGGACAGGAATATTGAAAGGTAAATATGATAAAAATATAATCTTCGGTGTTGTTTTTAATATCGCTGTAAAAATCATTATGTTTAAACATTTTTTATCTGTAATATTTGTAAGCGTTAAATAGTTAAAATTTGTTAAAATTTGTATTTTGAATTGGTTTAATGTATACAATTAATAATAGAATATATTTTAGTAGTGGAATATTAAGTTTTTAGGGGAGATGGGCGGAAAGATTTTAAAAAAATATGCTTTAAACTTGAATTGCAAGTGAATAAATTTAAAGATTTTTAACATGCATGTCAACTGTCAGGTAAAAAAACCTTCCCCATTACACATATGAAGTGCACATTTCCACATGATGCCACATCAATGGCATGGAGATGCACATTGCCTGTAAAAACTCATGTCCTACCAGTCAGGTCCCTCATTGTTACTGCAGTTGTATATGCCAAATGACATTAATGATGGGTGAGAGTATGTGTGAGCCAACAATCAATGGTGACACACTCCTGTCTGTAGCACCACATGAAATGTAATCCCACTGCATATGTCAAATTCCACAGACAGGTTGGCATGCACATATATGTGAGGGAATACAGAAATTATCTCATGAACACAGGTAGACCATGCATGAAACAGTAGTGTACACATTTTGTCAAAAGAGAAAGGGACACATGCTAACATGTAGGCATAAGGAATGTTGGCACCAGTCATGGCACATAAATCATGTCAATGTACATTCCCCACTTACCAAGGGAAAGTTTTGATCTGTAGCAGCACTCAACAAACAATGTATGCTCTATCACATGAATGATGGCCACCGTCACATGACAGACAGTAGTGAGGCACCAGCACTCATCACACACCTATGACAAGTGGCCTCTGGGGGGCAAATGCCAATTTACTCACTTGATCAGACACATGGCTGAGGACAGTGAACTATCACTTCTTTTTCTTTGGGCTGAGGAGTAGTGGTCTGTTGCGTAGAATTTAGACTACTACCACAGCAAACATTACTTGATTGCACAATGTGCACAGCCATGTGTTGTCCATGGAGAGCACATCTTTTGTGGATTCTACCCAGTTGTGTCCTAGGTCCCTGGGGTAATAGGCAAGGCACATCAGTATGCACCACATTACATATTTACATCAAACAGTTGCTCATATAGTGTTTCACACATGGCCCAACCCCAATAGTAATGGGGAGATGTCAGAACCTAACACAACAACTTGGCTATGTGACAGGAAGGATTATGCCCTGTACTCACCCCCTTGTGGCTGCTGCGCTCCCCTCAAATGCCCATCAAGGTCCAGGTGTGCCAGCCCGATAATGTGGGCCATTCGTGGGGTTATTGTCCAATGTGCGCCCCACCCATGTTGTGAGAACAGCCCTGGCTGAACCTCAGCGATCTTCCGGGCCCAGGGTCTCAGGTCCTCCCACGTCTTGTAACAGTGGGCAATCCGCCAGCTGTGGACCACTAGGGTCCACACCTTCTGGGTGATGGTTCTCCAAATCTCCTTCTTCTGATGGGTGTTTACCAATATGGATGCAAGAGGCAAACCAAGCATTTCTAAATACATGTCTTTTCTAAATGGTGTGCAACACACAAGCCAGAAACATCAAGCAAAAAGTTGTCAATTTGTCAACATATGCAAGTGTAAAGCATACAAGCTAATAAGTACAGGAACATGACTACACACTTTTTGAATTAATCTGCAGACTAATCCACTACCTTGCTCATGAACTAAACTGACTAAGCAAGCCTCCTGATTCCAGGTAGCCCATGCTCCAGCAACATGTACTTTGATGTGAGCCACAATGAAACACTACACACCACTGGGGCTTCAGAACGGTAAACTCCTTGGGCCTGACTGGTCCAGCACATTTACACTCTGGAAGATTGACTCATTTCATACAGTCCCAACAGCCAGGTACCATAGTACATACTTCTCCCTTACACTTGATTGATAATAAAAGGACTGGCATGGTGGGTATGGAAAGTGTCTTCCCTGTGCATGTGTGGACATGTGGCCTAACAAATGCAGACTCATGCCACTTTAAGGCGGGTTGCGGTGGTATGTAACTGTACCACAGATCACTCCTTTGGACATATGTTTCCAAACTACAGAAATGGCATCCAACATAATAATGTATGCATTACATATTTTCTGCTATGTTACCAAGCTACTGAGTCATTTGTCATGGCCTCCCAGGAATCTATACATTGTTTGCACTGTGGGTCTGTCATTTGTGCAATAAGCCTGTATAGGTCAAATATGACTTCTGTGAAGCTGACAACAGAGCTGTGAGAGTAAGGGACCTGTCATGAGGCAAAGACACACATTGACAATGATGCACAGTGCACATATGGACTACTTCTATGATTTAACTGATGCAATGAGGGCATGTTTTTCTACTAGAACCTCATATTGGCCACGTGACAGATCCACAGGTCTACAGGGAGTGGGCAAAGCGCCACAGTTGCGTAGCCACAGTGACTCTCCCACAGTCTGGAGTATGTTCCACACTGGGAGATACATTTGCAGGCCCAAGACTCTGCAGGCTGTGCATATAAAACCTATATAACACTCACACTTCTATCACTTCAATGCATGACAGTATAGCATGTGGCCATCAGCAATGTGGCTTGTGGCTTGTGTGGCAACCTGAAGGGCACAGTGAGTCATGGCATGCCTTCCAGACAGCAGTTTGGCAAGGTAAGATGTGGGGTGAAAGATCTGTGGCACAATAAACATTGCTTACAAGATCCTCAAATTACTCAGATGTGATGCATACACAGCTCATGCGGTCATGCACGTACATGTTGCCTAACATGTGCAATCACCATAAACAAAGTTATTTCATTAAATGGCAGTGCCTAGTTATGTGCATCCAACACAAATAAGATCTAAGACCTGAACAGCACATCACACAACACAATGTGAATGAACACAACACATAGTACTGGTCACCAATACCTGCACCGTGTACATCCTATTGATACCACACAGACTGCAACAATGGGTACACAATGAGTCTAACTGGCACACAGGAGCACATTGTAGCCTGTGAGGAGGAAAAGAGTGTTGTTGAACTGAGTCAATAGTGCCAATGAGGTATTTACCCATACCTCTGGTGAACCATGGAGCTGTCCAAACAGGGGAAGGACCTCACTCACAAGATTCTCCAGCTCCTCTGGAGAGAAGGCACGGGTCCTTTCTCATGCTGGTCGTGTCATGATTGCTCCCAGAGGCGGCACACAGCAGCTGAAGTGGTGGGGGTGTTGCGGCCAGCAGTGTGAGGAGTCAATTGACTGAATTTGCACAATGTGGCACACAATTACACCATGTGCACAGTCATCACCATTGACTGACACAGCCATTAGGGCACGACCACCGCAGGCAACAACTTGGCTGTGTCTGTCACTGTTTGAACCACCTACTGTGCAACCGACTTCCGCTGGTGGACACGGGCGTTTCCTGACATCCAGTAGAGTAGTTAGGCATCTGCCATTTTGGCAGCTTCAAATGCTGTATATGGCCCTGTAAAATGCGTCATAAAAACAATATAGGTTTCATATCATCAGAAACATCCTAAATCTGTCTTGATCTGTAGGTCAGACTACACAACCACCAGTGTAGTTTGTGGCAGGACACAGATGGCATATGACATAGGTGCACGGTTCAACATCGAGGACGGTATTTTTGGCAGTCGGAAAATACAGTCACATTTTGAGGGGCAATTTTGCAGCAGATAGTTGGATGTTACCTAAATCTATCTTGTGAATACATGTGTTGAACCATCCTTCTGTACTTGATAGTCATCGCCAACAGGCAGGCGGCAGACAATGTACCGCCCACCCTATCATAACTCACCAATCCGCCACCTTTTCCGGGGCGGGAGCCCCGCCGATGAAAACACGGCGGAAACAGACTACTAACGGGAAAACGCTCACCTATACACACTCCACGAGGAAGGAGGACAGCATGGAACCCAAATTAAACATCCTACCAGCTATTGTCTACCTGCTCATCTACCAGGAGTACGAACGCCGGCGGAGACGACAACAGTGAGTACTGCACCTACGACACAGGGGAGGGGGGAGGAGGAAAGCTTACGGGCACACACATGCGCCATACACCCACCCCCCCACCACAAATACCTACACCCCAATGCCGAGCAACAAGTCAGAGTGACACCCCCCTAACCCACCGGAATAATGCAAAGACACAATTAAAATGATCTATAAAATATATGTATAAATAGCTCCATTAAAGGTATGGGAAATATGCTATATAAAAGATACAAAAATAAGGAATGAACATAGTCAACAATATATACATAGGCAATAAGTCTTGCACATTCCGTCAAAGTTTCATAGTCCGTGGGCCAATGTGCACAAACACATGGGCAAAGCCCACACAGGAGACCAGATACCATTGGAGAGAACACTGCTGGGGCATCAGATGATAAAACTACAGGCACCTCAGGGGGAAGGGAAGGGGGGGCACCTCAGCCACATGAGTCCTTGACGCCAGATCCACGAGGGGCCTCCATGCCCACTGTCCCATCTTGGGGAGTGCAAAGCCACAGTCTCTCAAGTCCCTACAGTGGGTGGCTTGCCCACTGTTCCATCCTGGGGAGTGCAAAGCCACAGTCTCTCAAGTCTCTACAGTGGGTGGCTTGCCAACTGTTCCATCCTGGGAAGTGCCAAGCCACAGTCCATCAGATGGATTACCGACTCCACTGTTAATGGAGGAGGCATGGTGCCCAGAGTGCTTCCTGAAGCCCTGCTCGACACAGAACCGGCACTGTCAATGGGCCAGCGGTGCTTGAGATGAAGGCCCCAGCGGAGCGGTGCTTGAGATGAAGGGCCCAGCGGAGCGGCGCTTGACAGGAAGGGCCCATCGGAGCGGTGCTTGAGATGAAGGGCCCAGCGGAGCGGTGCAGAGACGGCGGGGCCCAGCGGAGCGGTGCTTGACAGGAAGGGCCCAGCGGAGCGGTGTAGAGACGGCGGGGCCCAGCGGAGCGGTGCTTGACAGGAAGGGCCCAGCGGAGCGGTGCTTGAGATGAAGGGCCCAGCGGAGCGGTGCAGAGACAGCGGGGCCCAGCGGAGCGGTGCTTGACAGGAAGGGCCCATCGGAGCGGTGCAGAGACGGCGGGGCCCAGCGGAGCGGTGCTTGAGATGAAGGGCCCAGCGGAGCGGTGCAGAGACGGCGGGGCCCAGCGGAGCGGTGCTTGACAGGAAGGGCCCAGCGGAGCGGTGCAGAGACGGCGGGGCCCAGCGGAGCGGTGCTTGACAGGAAGGGCCCAGCAGAGCGGTGCTTGAGATGAAGGGCCCAGCGGAGCTTTTCTTGTCCCGGCGGGCCCCTGTTCAGCGGTTTTTGTCCCGGGGGGCCCCTGTTCAGCGGTGCTCCTCCCAGCGGGCCCCTGTTGAGCGGTTCTTGTCCCAGCGGGCCCCTGTTCAGCGATTCTTGTCCCGGCGGGCCCCTGTTCAGCGATTCTTGTCCCGGCGGGCCCATGTTCAGCGGTTCTTGTCCCGGCGGACCCCTGTTCAGCGGTGCTCCTCCCGGCGGGCCCCTGTTCAGCGGTTCTTGTCCCAGCGGGCCCCTGTTCAGCGATTCTTGTCCCGGCGGACCCCTGTTCAGCGGTTCTTGTCCCGGCGGGCCCCTGTTCAGCGGTTCTCGTCCCGGCAGGCCCCTGTTCAGCGATTCTTGTCCCGGCGGGCTCCTGTTCAGCGATTCTTGTCCCGGCGGGCCCCTGTTCAGCGGTTCTTGTCCCGGCGGGGCCCTGTTCAGCGGTGCTCCTCCCGGCGGGCCCCTGTTCAGCGGTTCTTGTCCCGGCGGGGCCCTGTTTAGCGGTGCTTGTCCCAGTGGGCCCCTGTTCAGCGATTCTTGTCCCGGCGGGCCCCTGTTCAGCGATTCTTGTCCCGGCGGGCCCCTGTTCAGCGGTTCTCGTCCCGGCGGGGCCCTGTTCAGCGGTTCTCGTCCCGGCGGGGCCCTGTTCAGCGGTGCTCCTCCCGGCGGGGCCCTGTTCGGCGGTGCTTGTCCTGTGTGTCTAGGGAGCCAGACCTGGGCAAGACTTCCCGCTCATTCGCCATCCGACCTTGCGGTCGCGGGGCCCTCCTGTGATGGAGTCCTGGGCCCGTGGGTGTCGTCCGTCACAACCGGAATGAGGCTGGTGGGGCCCTCCTGGGCAGCTCGCCAGCTGCCTGACTTCTCCGCCCTGCTGCCCTTGCCCTCCTTCGCTGAAGCTCTGTGGCCCTTGCTTCCCTTGGATGATGTGGCAGGTGACGGGGCAAGGCTACTGTCCTTGGTGGCAGCCGTCTCATTCTTGTCGCGCCGGGCCTTTTTTTCTTTTTGTCCTCTTCCCAGGGGGTGGGCTGGCTGTCCCCTTGCTGCTGGCCGATGTTCCTGCCCTAGGAGCTGGTGGACTCCAATAGCCCTGCACTATGGTCACAGTAGATGCAGGGCTGGTGGTGGCTGAGGTGCTTTTTTTACTCTTACCAGATGGAGGGGGTGGGTCAGTGATTGGAACGAGCTCAAGGTTGGAAAGGAAAACGACTTGGGAAGGACAGGGACGGGTAGGTGTAGTGGGTATGGGAGTGGAGGAAGAGAATGTGGTTGTAGGAGAGTCAAGTGTGCTGTCTTTGGGTGCAGGTGCTTGTGACGGAGGCTGTCGTGAGATGGATGGCTGTTGGGTGGGTGACTGCCTGCGTTTGTGTGCTTTGGAAGAGGGGGTGACAGACACACTGGGAGAGGACACAGGGGACGTGTAAATGGCAGTGGGGGTGGTGACTGCACGTGTGCGGACTGTAATGGAGGGTGTGCTGGTGATGGAAGTACTGGCTGATGGTGGTGTGCATGCAGGTGTGAGTGGAGACATCACAGGGAGGGAGGAGGGAGATGAGGAGTTGGGGGGCACAGTGGTGGTAGTGACTGTTGGCATGTCTGCATCTGGATGTTGCTTGGGTGAATGCTTTTGTTATCTGTGGTGCTTATGTCTGGATGAGCTGCCCTTGGGTGTAGAGGTGTGTGCAGGCTGATCTGATGGTGTGGATGGGATAGGCAGAGGAACAGGAGACTGGGACTGGGTGGAGGGAGTCAGAAGAGGGAGGCTGGAGAAAGGGACACTGGCTGCCGTCAGTGCTGAGGCCAGAGCGTTGAACGATCGCTGATGGGCAGCCTGACCCGAATGAATGCCCTCCAGGTATGCATTGCTCCGATGCACCTCCCTTTCTACACCCTGGATGGCATTCAAAAGGGTAGACTGCCCAACAATGAGTGTCCTGAAGAGGTCAATGACCTCCTCACTGAGGGCAGCAGGGGTAACTGGGGCAGGGCCTGAGGTGCCTGGGGAGAAGGAGATGCCCGCCTTCCTGGGCGAGCGGGCACGGAGCGAAGGCTGAGGGACTGCTGGGAGGGCGGGGCTGGTGCGCTGGGTGGCGGCTGTACCTGTTGTGGCGGTGGGCACGGATGTTTGCCGCCACCGCTAGGGAGCTCCCTTCCGAGGACGTGTCGGTGTCGCTGACGTCTCCACGGGTCCCCGTTGTGGAGCTCCACTCGCCCTCCGTCTCACTGGTGTACTCGGAGTCTGTTGTATGGCCCTCCGGGGCCATGTGAGATGCAGCTCCCTTGTGCGCCGATGGCACTTCTCCTCCGCCTGATGATGCTAATGCACACATGAACAGGAAGACAAAGAAAACGGGGGGGGGGAGAAATGAAGACAGGTTGAGTGCATGCATTGGCAACACCGTTGTCGGAGAGGACAGACACAGAAGCCCCCTGAACTAGGCCGCGCAATCGGGGTACACTACTCAGTTATTGTGACTAGGCCTACAGGTCTACAGACGACAAATGCACACATGGGTGAGGCCGGACCATGGATAGCTGTACTTGGCACCCTACAGAGATGGGGGGCGGGGGCACAGGGCCGTGTCTAACGGAGGGGCCTAGCCTACAGAATGCGCCCTGGCCTGGAGATAGCCACAGCCCTCCTCCCCCACCCAGACACCTTCACTGCGTGCAAAGATAGCAGAATGTGCTGATACGCACCCCCTTGTGTGTGCTGTGATGTCCTCACGCGCCCATCCAAATCGGGGTAGGCCACCGCCTTGATCCGGGACATCAGGGGGGTCAATTGGCGGCTGGCACCCCTCCTACGTTGGGAGGCCATCCCCAGCAGAGACTCGGCGATCTTTCTGGTCCCGCGGCGGATGTCCTCCCACCTCTTTCGGCAGTGGGTGCCCCGTCTGTTGTGGACCCCCAGGGCCCGGACGTCCTTGGCGATGGCACGCCAAATGTCGATCTTCTGATGGGCGCTGACCTATGTGACATGTACAGGGTGGTAAAGGAAATCGCATCAGTTTTCTGCCTGGTCAATGTGAGTGGCCCCCCTCCCCAACCTTGCCATGTGGCACATGCTCTCATCTTTCGTGCGTTGCACTCCTCATTCGCTCCCCTCCCCACCATCTTACATACACCCCACTCAACACAGGCATAGCCCATTCAACGTGCACCCTGTGTACTAACCTGTTGGTCTGGAGGACCGTAGAGTAGCGCATACTGGGGGAGGACCCCATCAACAAGTCTCTCCAATTCTTCGGAAGTGAAGGCAGGGGCCCTTTCCCCAGTCGCAGCAGACATTGTATCTCCCAGACCGAGGTCACAGCAGCACTTGCAGTATAGGTCCTCTCCTGTGGATGATCAGGTCTCGAGTGATTAATCAGATAGAAAATGGCGGTCACGCCCGCGGCGGTGCGTACCGCGGCGGTGCGTACCGTGACCGCTGGCGCACATCGTCATTGGCTCCTGAGACCCATAGGGTTCAATGTTAACCAATGCTGCTTTGCACCGCGGTCTTCGACCGCCTACCGCCACGGTGTGCCACGCCAGCGCAGTGACCTCACATCCCACTGTCCAGTTCACAGGTCAGGCAGCCGCCATTTCAAGGGCCCACATGGCATGATTTCTACTGCGTCACACAGGCCTAGGCCTTGCATTGCCACTCATACAAGCCTTTCAATGCATAGCGATTCGTGTACTGTGCAAGCTGTGTGAACGAACCTGTGGGTTGCTTGACTCTGTGCTCCATGTTGTCCTTCCTAGGCACCGTCCGCTGGGACTTGCGAGGAGAAGGATGAATCCTCCCGTATACCGACCGCTGGTGGACCTGTCGACAATGGAAGAACGACATATCATACTTACATACAGGCTTGACAGAGCAACTATACATGAACTATGTGCCCAGCTGGAGCCAGACCTGATGTCCCCCATCCGCCAACCCACAGGGATTCCCCCTCTGGTGCAGGTTCTGTCAGTTCTCCATTTTTTGGCAAGTGGGTCTTTTCAGACAACAGTGGCCATATCATCTGGGATGTCTCAGCCTATGTTTTCTAAGGTTTTGTCCAGAGTGTTGTCTGCCCTGATGAAATACATGCGGAGCTACAATATTTTCCCTGAGGTGGGCGAATTGGCTACAGTGAAGGGTGATTTCTATGCCCTTGGACATATCCCCAACATCATTGGTGCCGTTGATGGGACCCATGTGGCTTTGGTTCCCCCCAAAGAAAGTGAGCAGGTGTACAGAAACAGAAAAAGTTATCATTCGATGAATGTGCAGGTGGTCTGTTTGGCTGACCAGTACATCTCCCATGTAAATGCCAAGTTCCCTGGGTCAGTGCATGACGCGTATGTCTAGGAGGATCATAGAAAGGACCTTCGGGGTCCTGAAGGCCAGGTTTAGGTGCCTGCATATGACAGGGGGATCCCTAATGTACTCACCAAAGAAGGTGTGCCAGATCATCGTGGCCTGCTGTATGCTTCACAATCTTGCTTTGCGACGCCAGGTGCCTTTTCTGCAGGAGGATGGTCCAGATGGTGGTGTTGTAGCAGCTGTGGAGCCTGTGGAGAGTGAAGAGGAGGAAGACGACGGGGACGACACAGACAACAGGGATACAGTCATACAACAATATTTTCAGTAGCACACAGGTAAGAATCAGCCACGCCATTTTACATTTATTTAAGGCCTCATGCGTCTCCACTGTCTGTGTTTCCCCCCAGTTCCTGTTAACTGATTTGTGACTTTCCCTTCCCTTTTCAGAGCTGTATGACCCACTGCCTGACTTCAGCTTTGTTTGCCCATGGACTAAAGCTTATTGAAATTGGTATGTTGTCATCACAAAGTAACTGGACATTATTGCACCGTTATGTGTAATACATTTGTTAAGAATACAAGCAGACTCCTGTTATTTTAAGTGCAATAAGTGATTTATTTTAAGTGCTACATATAGGTACATGATTGGGAAACGGTGATGGGTGGGGGTGGAGTAATGTCCATGGCAGAGTCCAGTTCTCAGTCGCACAGGTGCATTGTCCATATGCCTGGGAAAGGATGGAGCAGGGGCAGTTCAAGGTTGGACAGGGTGACAATGTGGGACAGTGGGATGACATCAGGAGGGATCTTAGGCTGGCGGGGGTCTTGCAATCCTACTCTGTCTTCTTGTGAGATCTCAGGTTCCGCTTGCGGGGTGGTTCTTCTTCTGCAAGAGGTGGGGTTCTGGTGGCCTGTCGTTGTGTGGGGGCCTCCTGTCCACTGGCGCCGGCAGAGGTGGTAGGCTGTTCCTGGCCTGGGCTAGTGACAGGGGCCCTTTGGGGTGCCACATGGTCCCGCAATGTGGTGACGATCTGGGTAAGGGCCACGACGATGGTCCCCATTGCGGAACCGATGTTCCTCAGTTCCTCCCTGAACCCCATGTACCGTTCCTCCTGCAGTTCCTGGATCTCCTGGAACCGGGCCAGTACCGTCGCCATCATCTCCTGGGAGCGGTGGTATGCTCCCATGATGGAGGAGAGGGCCTCTTGGAGAGTCGGTTCCCCGGGCCTGTCCCCCCCCTGTCGCACAGCAGCCCTCCCAGTTCCCCTGTGTTCCTGGGCCTCTGTCCCCTGGACGGTGTGCCCACTACCACTGCCCCCAGGTCCCTGTTGTTGTTGTTGGTGTGGTGGGTCAACCTGGGTGCCCTGTAGTGGTGGACACACCGCTGATTTACGTGTCCTGGAGACAGAGGCATGGGCCAGCGAGAGCTGTGCTGGTGTTCCCAGAGGGGGTTGGGTCTGGTGTAGCCTGTGGCTGTCTGTGGGGAACCGACTGTCCAGAGGTCCCCGATGGGCCGGGCTGGTCATCTGGCTCCAGGGAGACAGAGCTGCTGTCATTGCTGGGGGCCTCTTCTGGGGGTGGGATGGACATCTCTGGACCCTCCGTGGCGGTGTGGTGGCGTTCGGGTCCTGCAGGGGTATAAAGGTATGGTTATTGCTTCTGTGTGTGGCATTTCGTGTGATGGGTGGGTGTCCGTGTACCCAAGTGCAGGCATTTCCTTGTGGGGGCTTTTGTGAGGGTGGCTTGTGGGGGTGATGTGTGTGTGCAGTGGGCATGCTTTGGTGATGGGTGTCCATGCTTTGTGGTCGCATGCAGGGCTTGGTGTTGGGATGGGTGGGTTGTGATGGTGAGCCTTTTGCTAGGTGTTGGTGTGATGGGGGTGGGGGTGAGGGTGGGGGTATGCTTTGGCATACAGGTGGGGTGGGGGTGGGAAGCAGTAGTGAAGATTTGACTTACCAGAGTCCATTCCTCCGCCTACTCCTGCGAGGCCCTCAGGATGCAGGATGTGCAAGACTTCCTCCTCCCATGTGGTAAATTTGGGGGGAGTAGGTGGGGGTCCGCCGCCAGTCTTCTGCACCGCAATGTTTTGCCTTGATACCATGGAACGCACCTTACCCCGTAGGTCGTTCCATCTCTTCGTGATGTCCTCCCGATTGTGTGGATGCTGTCCCACCGCGTTAACCCTGTCCACTATCCTTTGCCATAGCTCCATCTTCCTGGCAATTGTGGTGTGCTGCACCTGTGCCCCGAAGAGCTGGGGCTCTACACGGACTATTTCCTCCACCATGACCGTGAGTTCGGCGTCACTGAACCTGGGGTGTCTTTGGGGTGCCATGGGGTGGTGTGGTTGAGGTGTGGGGTGGCGTTTGTGGTGATGAGTGTGGTGCGTGTGGTGGTGTGTGGTGTTTGGTGCGTGGATTCTGTGTGGGTGATGGTGTTGTGTGCCTCTGTGTTGTGGGATTGTCTATTCTGTGCTCTCTCTCTAGCCTTCGTCAATAATTTCGGGTCGTAGGGGCTTGTGGGTGATGTGGGTGTGTTTTTATATTGTGTTGGGTGTGTGGGAGTGGTGTTAGTATGTGTATCAGGTATGTGTATTTCAAACTGACCAATGTGGCTGAGTTTTCTATGTGTGTGTGTATTTTGACCGCGGATTTGTGGGTCGGAATGGTATGGGCGTATTTCTGTTGGCGTGACGGTGGAGGTTTGTTCATCGCCATTTTTGCGCTGACCTTTGGTGTGGCGGACTTTCGTGGATGTCGGGTTTTTGGTGGTTTGCCAGTTGCGGGTCAGAATGACCGTGGCGGTTTACCGCGGCCGCGGCGGTGTTATGGCGGTCTTCTGACCGGCGGTAAGCGCCTTTTACCGCCGAGGTCAGAATGACCCCCTATGTCAGTATTGTACTTTCTGGCCACAGGATCCTTCCAACATACAGTGGCCCTATCTGCTGGTATGCCCCAACCAATGTTCAGACTGGTATCGAAGGATTTCCTCTCAGCAATGTTGAATCACATTGACAGCTACATCAGGTTCCCCGGACGTGAGGATTTAGCCAATGTGAAGGCTGAATTCTATGGTTTTTGTCCCCCTCCCACTTGTGGAGGGGCCTTTCATGGAACACAAGTTGGCTTGGTGCCACTACATCACCATGCAAGTTGTCTGTTTGGCAGAGCTCTACATCTCTAATGTTTGTGCTGGTTATCCAGAATTAGCACATGATTCCTTCATAACGCGGAACAGCATCATACCCCATCTGATCTCACAACTTCAACTAGAAAGGGCCTAGCTGGTTGGTGAGTCATGTCTGTCCTGATTGTGTGTGAGCAAGTTCAGGTGCTACAATCATGAAGTCAGTGACTCATTATTGCACTTATGAGTCATTCCTTATCAGGAGATTCAGCATATCCAAACCATCCTTGGTTGTTGATGCCACTGAGAAGTCCAACTATGACAGAGAAAGTCCACTTCAATGAGGCCCGTGAAAGAACGGGGAGGCCGGTGGAGCAGACATTTGGGCTCCAGAAGGCCAGATCTCAGTGACTGTACTGGACTGGTGGAGCCCTCCTCTACTCACTGGAAATGTGTGTGTAAGATCACTGTGCAATGTTGCATGCTCCACAACATTGCTCTGTGGGAGAATATGCTGTGCATCCCAGGGATGGAGAGCCTGTGGTGCCACTGGGTGAGAATCCGGAAAATCTAACTGAGGATGACAGTGGTGGAGAGGAAGGAGCTAACTTGTGAGAAGTATGTCATGTGATATTATGACTGTGACTGTACAATGAACAATAGTTGTGAGAATATGGTGGCGTTAGTTTTTTTAGAAACAGGTAGGGAGCTGATACTCTGCAATATTCAGCCAAAGGCTGCTTGTTAATTTAGTTTTTGGCAAATCCCCACCCTGATGATGTTGCTTTGTTTGTGTCAGTTTCCTTGCAATGTACTTTATTTTCCAAATGCTTCCTATGTGACGTGTCATATGTATGGTTTCACGCCTATACTCCTTGTTTTATTTGCTAAACAGGTACCTTCACCATGACATCTTGATGCGGGCATTTCAGAGTTGTGACATGGGCATGTATGTGATGCTGTTCTGACATATGAAGTGGAGATGGATTGGTCCAGTTAATGTAGGTCACAGAGTTTGGGTGTATGAGACCTGTGCCAAGACAGCTTGCATAGTGTTTGGGTGGAAAGTCAGAAGTGCCCATTGGACTTATTTTTTTGTGCTGTGGTGGGCTGGATGCATCATATGTGTCATCATGTGGTCATAAGATATGTAGTCCTAGCTTATGGCCAAGTTATTTTCCTCCGCATTGGCTAAACACTCTTTTTGTATGACCTGTATGTAGCTGTTGACATGTTTCAGCAATGTAGGCCATAGTGCTTGTGCCTCAACACTCACATATATTTCTGTCATACCACCAGATGCATGAGAAATGGATTATGATGGCTCTGTGATCAGGGACTGTTGTACTGCCATCTGTCTGGATCTTGGGTTATGTGATATTGAATTACTTTGGTGTGGTATGTGATAAGGTTTAAGCTGATGACATCAAACACTCAAATGTTTGCCTATTCTACAGGACATTGGCTAATTCCTTCAATGGTCTGGAGTTCTGTACCTGTAAATATGTTCATTTATTCAGTATGAGTCAATCATTTATCATTTCCAGCAGTTCAGACATATTGACAATCTATGTTCTAAACACTGCAATAATTCTTTTTTGTGTGTGACCAAACACTTTTATGTAGGTGCTTTGTGGAGGGTTGTAATCCTGAGCTGGACACTATGTACATGCAACATATCCCATCTTGAACAAGTACCTTGGATCATCATTGTATGGTTCACATGGTCTGACATATCTACATGGCTAAATGAGAAATCAAAATCAGCAGCCAAAGAGTCAGTGAAGGGTAATTTTATTGTGACGCTATGACTAACAGAAAATATAATTGACTCAAGAAAAAGTCGAATGTGAAGGGGTCAGTCATGGTAAATGAAATCTTTGGAGTAGATTCCACACTCTTGGGAGTCCAACGCCCAGAGTACTAATCCCATTGGAAATGGTATGTGGTCCAGGATCAGTTCACAGTGAATGTGTAACACACAAAGGAGGTCCTTAAGGATGAAGGGTATTGCTGGTAGTGGTGGGTGTCTTGCCATTCACTATTCCTGGATTTTTTGCTAGACATCCCCAATAGTGGGAGGGTGATCAGCTGCTACAGATGCAGGGTTGTCTGGGGCTTGTTGTTCCTCTTGCAGGGGTGTCTAGGGCTTTTTGTTCCTCTTGTTCCTAACTATAGCTGGCATCGATGCTGATGGGCCTGCTGTTGATGAGACAAAGGAAGGGGTAGACTGGTTTTGAAAAGCCCTGTTCCGGGTGGTATGTATGTTCCTCAACACCCCTGTTAGGGAGGCCATGTTGGAATTGTGGGCCACCATATGTTCATACATGTCCCCCTGTACCTGCTTGATTTCTTGGAGTTTGGTCAACACCTAGTCCATCACGCCTTGGGAATCCTGATAGACCTCCAAGACATGGCTAATGGTGTCCCGGCCTAGGGCAGCCCCAGCTGGCCTACAGCATCCCTCCCACTCACCCTAATCCTACAGGCTTGTGTCGTTACCACAGGATGCCGTCTCCAACTTGTTCCTGGACCTTCATTGTCTGAAGTGTTCTGCTGCAACTCAAGATGCAGGACTGTGGGGCACAAGATGGTGGACACAGTGCTAGGGACACAGGTTGTGGCGGTGAATGGTTGCCTGGGATGTTAAAGCAACAGGGTTGGGACGGGACATTGTGGGCACAGTGAGACTCACTGTTGTCATCTGACCATGTTGCCCAGATGGGCCAGAATCATCCTCCAGGCCCAGATGTCCAGGAGTGTGATTGCTTCTGAGGGCTTTATCCAAGGGAGTTGTGTTAGTCTGTTCTGTGGCCTCTGTGTGTCAAGAGGCAGATCCCCTTTTGATATAAAATGTACATGACTACTGGTTGTATTGTGACATCTACCTTCAACAGTTTTGTATCACAGTAAGCAAAGACCTTGGACAAAGTTAAGTTTCAAATCATCCAATTGTGCCAAGTAACCATGGTATTGGGTGATTTGACATTACATGTGTGAAGCATTCTAACCCAATTTGACAGGTGATGTGTTGAGCATATCAGTTGCACTTTGGAGGATGGCCTGAAAATGACATTTTACCATCAGTGGAGCCAACACAGTGGAGAGGCAAGATATGGCTTTAACCATTTGGAAGCTTAGTAGAGAGGGATGCAGTCAAACACAGGACTTTGTTGTATATGTGACTGGGGTCATCCTGTGCGCAGTGTTGTATCAATGTGTCTGCTGCTGCTACCAATTGGGTGATGCATCTTGAGACCTTAGGATTACACACTGGCTGAGGTGTTATTCCTGTCCTCAATAGTTTAATCTTGCATAGCAAATCAAGATGGAGCTAGGTAGACAGACACATCTCTGATATGAGCTTTAGCTCTGCTTGATCCAGGTGAGTACACTTCAATGGAGAGTTCACATACAGGGGTCTTTGGACAAGTGAATACTGGGCTGGTGGTTGGAGCTACAGAAAGAGGGCCTGCTGTGAGTTGCAGTAAGGTCACTCTCGCTGCTCCCCAACACTTGTCAAATGTTCTCCCCCAGGTGAGTTAACTTCATTTGAAAGTATGAGCAAGTGCAAACTGGGCTGGTGGTTAGAGTTTGAAAAACAGGATATACTGGGCTTTGCAGTCATGTTGCTCCCTCCACTTTCTACCACTTAACAAATGGTATCCTCCCTGGTGAGTAAACTTCATTTGAGAGTTACCAAACAGGGGTATATGGGCAAGTGCACACTGAGCTGGTGTTTGGAGTTTGAGAACCAGGGCTCCTGGTAATTGTAGTCAGGTCACTTTCTATATCTCACACCACTTGGCAAATGTTGGATTACATATCTGTAGGTAGACTGCATTTAGGTTTGAGCATACATTTTCATTTTGGGACATACTATGGATCCTGGAATGTGTTTTTGGTATTGTGAGATTTCCAGACCCCATTTGGACAGATGAGGTCATTCCACTTCTTCTTAATGTCCTCCTTTGTACACAGGGTGGTTGCTACAGCATTCACTCTGTTGACGATCATGTCCCACCTTTCCATTTTCCTACTGAGAGGAGTATGCTGGACCTGTCTTAGAAACAATTGTGGCTCTACTCTTATGATTTGATCCACCATGACTTTTAACTCATGTTCAGAAAAAATGTATTTTATACATGACATTGTAAACAAAAAAAGTGGGTGAAAGGGACTTACTTAACTGGGGAAGTGCAATAGGGTGTGAATGGACAAACATGTGTGCAGGGTGTTTTATGGGATGGTGGAAAAAGGGGTGCCTAATCTATGAAAATTTTAAAAAAGTTGGTCATGGTTATTTGGCTCCTTGTAGAAATGGAAATGATTGTGGTCTATGAAGGGATGTGGTTTATAGTGTAGTTTGCAGGTGTGTCCACTTGGCCAATGTGTGTCAGCTGTGTAGTTTTTTAATTCATCCAATGTGCACTTGTCTATTACTTTGCTGACTCCGAACCGTGGTGGTCGATACTCATTGCCTGACTGCCACGAGGGGACCGCCAAGGTGACTTTGTGATTGCTAATTGCTCGGGCGCTGTGCTGACAGCACTGGGGGTCAGACCGCCTACATCCAAGCTGCTGTGCCACTGGTGTTCTGCTTTTTTTGTTTTGTGGTTGACCGTCCTGCCTGTATAACACATAATATGGTGGTCTGGGGGACTGCTGGTGTGATGGTCTTTTCAGGACTGTCAACAAGGCGGTGCACAGTTTTTTCATCAACATTTTACTGCAAATATTACATTGATTCAGCAAATATACACCTACTTCCAGGATCTGGCGGATGCTGTTATCAAAGATGTTGTGAGTGCTGTGATTTGTGGGGTAATTAGCAGTGCATGGCGAGGGTGCAAGTTATAGTCACCTTAGGGCATGAATTATAGTTACTTGAGGTAACACTAACTATAAATGGAGAATTTCTATGTTTTAGTACCTTTAAAATGTGAGCCTCACTATACCGCCCCTTGTAAACTTTGGGTTTTTAATTGAATTTCTAATTTTTTGTTTTAATTCTATTTTTTAACTATAACGTCCCTGTAACCTTTGTTTTTTTTTCAGTAAATTTCTATGTTTTTTTAACATATAGCAATTTTCATTACTATACGTTAATCCAACAACTGCGGTTGGTCACAGGAATTGGCCTGCTGCCAGGCCCTGGGGCCAACCTTCTATAAGCGGACAACCTTGCACCATGCATGGCCTTTGCCTGTGTGCAGCAGGAGTTGCCCACAAGACTTGGCTTGCAGCCAGACCCTGCAACCAACCCCCCTAACCATCCAACCCTATGCTGTCCATGGCCCTTTGGCCGTGTGTGGCGGGAGTTAGCTGCAGCCGCTCTGAGTGTGAGAATAGGTCTGAGAGGGTGTATCTGGGAGTGAAAGTGACTGTCAGAGTGTCTCTCTGGGTGTGAGAGTGTGTACATCAGATTTTTGATGGGTGCGTTAGTGTGCGTCTGTGAGTGGGTGCATGAGGGTGTCAGTGGGTCTGTGAGTGGATGTGTGAGAGTCTGAATGGATCTATTAGTGGGTGTGTAACTGTCTGAGTTGGTCTGTGAGGAGGTGCGTAATTGTCTGCGTGGTATCTGAATGGGAGAAAGAGATTGGAAGAGAGAGAGAAAGAGAGTGAGAGGGAGAGAGATAGAGAGTTTTTTAGGCTTTAATGGATGATATGCTTAAATGGGATATTTCTGCACAATTTGAAAAGAGAAATGTATTTGTCATTTAAAAACAGCGAGATCACCTTTCAGTATGTATATTAAACATTTAAACTTAAAAAAAAAAATAAAGGAGGGAAACCTCAACCCTCTGTGACCTTCACGCTTGAGCTATGATTTTTTTTTTTAAATATATATTTTTTATCTGGGACTGCGGGGGAGCCCTCAAAGGATCCCCCGTGGTCCTTGCAGATTTTTTTAAAAAATTGTATAATGTGCCCTTTATGGGCCGTATGGGACCACAGGAGAAGCCTCAAGGCCTCTCCCGCGGTCCCTGACTATTTTTTTAAATTCTTTTATAACATGCCCTCTATGGGCTATCTGGAACCACGGGGAGCCTTAAGGCCTCCCCTGCTGTCCCATTGCTCCACAAACCAAGGAGCTGCTTTACATAGCAGCTACCTGGTTGGTAAAGCAAAGCTATCATCTCTGTTGCCTGCACGCATATCTGCATGCAGGGAACAGAGATGAAAACTCCACTTTCTGGCAGCAGGACCTGTTTAACAAAGCTGTCAGCGAAGCCACAGCAAACAATTAAGTACTGGAAGTGGGCACCCTGGGACAAAGTAGGAGCTGCCCCTTGGGGTGGCAGTCCCCAGGGCCATTAATGGCTCCTTCAAGGGGGCCATGCAGCCACCCTCCAACAAGTATAGCCCCTGATAGGTGGTAGTCTCCGGGGATACAGGGTATCCAAAATAGACCCCTTCACTTTTTTTTTTAATCTATGCCCCGGGGAGGTGGTGGTCCCAGGGGCGAAGTAGGCCAGGCACCTCCCCTCCTACTGAAATATTTGGACTCTCTCTCCTATGCGAGACTGCTGCCTTATGGATGACAGCGCTTTTGTTTGTAGACAACTAAGTCACTCCTACAACAAGTCACAATTGTTGGCCCAATTCTCCTGGCTCACAAGCAATACCTCACTAAAAACCCAAACAGTGACAGGTAATTTCTGGCAGCCTTTATACATGGACTCTAGAGTGCGACATCTCGGGGAGTTGAGGTTGAATAGAAGTTGCCCTTTTCTCATGTTAACACCAAGTCTCAGTTACAGACAGACAATATAGGAGATGCAGGAGGGTTTTCAATATGTTTATTGACAAGACTGCAATCTATGATAAAATGCATGAGCTGCAATGATAATGAATAATAAAAGAAACATGATTGAAAAGATGAGAGTCTTGAACATAACCTCCTGAGTCCCAATAAAACTAACTGGATCCACTACAACGTCCCCATTGCTAGAACAAGGATGACGTCATAATGATGATGCCCTAGAAGGTATATGAATCCAAGCTAAAATGCTTTGAGCTAAAAACATGTTCAAATCTTATTAAAAACTAACTAAAAAAACAAACAGATAAAATGTAGACCATGACAAGCACAGCAGGCCAAAGTTCAGCTTATCTAAGATAGCTGTTTGGCATACATTTTTGAAACTTTTAGTAAGGCCAATGGTCAAATCATCTAACAATAGTGGTGAACTTGAAGAAAGTCTCCAAAGTCATTGAGTGGGAGCGCATCCAGGAATGACTCCACATCGTCAGATATCAAATCGATGACACGATTGGCAGACGGATCCACGGAGCAGAAGTGAACAGAAGCCTCAAGCGAAAGATCACCCACGAAGGCAGCACCATTGAAAGTGCCTGAAGGAGCCAAGTAGTTCACAAGAGGTGGCTCATAGGTTGCCTCGCGAATCAGCCTCAATCTCATGGGGCATGACTGTAAATTAACTCACATAGAGAACATCTGCAGTTCTCTGTCCACAGGAGTCAGTGGCAGAATAGCAAGACACACTGATGGTAGACACTTGAAGAGCCACCAGGTGCAATGAAGGACAGGTTACATGCACCATAGGATGGTTGGCATGACAATGACCAATCATGCTCCAATTCTTCCAGCAACAGAGCATCTAAGAACTGCACCATGCAATCATGGCATGCTTAGCTGAGAAGGCGCAACCACTGTGTATTAGGAACAGCAGCAGCAATATCCCGCCAATCAATGCCAAAGTCACCAGAAAGCCGCCAAGCACACTTGAGAAAAGTGAATGGATAGCTAACGGAATGATTCCAAAGACAGTCTGGAAGATGGAAACAAATCCAGGCCCAACAGTCTTAAAGAAATGTACAATCCCACTAGTGCTTGAGTATTGCATATTCTGGAAACCAGATCTCCAAGGTGCTTGGGGAAATTGGCATTTAATAGGGGTTGTATCTCAGTTGATGATCTAGCTATCTGGAGAGCAGAAGTCTCTCTGGCCGATGTCAACGCCACTTGTTTTGGGAACAGTGGTTCCTTTAGTCTGCTCACCTTGTCATAATTTACATTAGTAATATCAATGCAAGGTCACATTTTTGCAACTCTTATATTTTGTGTGGGGGGAATACAACATGTCCACAATAAGTTACAATTTGAGAAACCGAAATTGCGTAGGCAATTCCTGGTCTCATTCCACAACATCTCTGACTATCCAGGACCACATAAGTTCCATTTGAAAGCATATGAAATGCTGGCCAAATCAAAGGGACGGGAGTACCCTTCAGTAAGCCTGCCAAGTTCATGACCCCCACATTGCGAAAGTGACACCTACTTGCAGATCATTGAATGACTAACAGCAGTGTTGCTTTTGTTTCTACTCAAAAGGACCTCTGTTTCACCGTTCAGACATTTGAACTCGAAAGGGAACTCCCACTCTTCTTTAATAAAGCTATCTCCTAGCCACTCGTATCTGCTTGTTTCAAACATCTTGTGAAATGGAGGGTTGAAATTGGCAGATTTAAAATGTCATATATAAGCCATACTGTAGAATGACTTTCTGCTACTGTGAAAGGCAGCTTCTCTAACTTTTCTATGTTAAGCATGGTGTAACTCGCTGCTTGTTTAGCCATTATCTTTTGCTCCGTAGCCAAATTAAAATCAGAGAACAAGTCACTACTATCAATTTATTTCCATTGGATTTGGCCAGTTTTCAGAATCTGTAATGTCCAACCCAACTGCATGAGGGAGCACAGCTCACTTTGTCCATGGTGTAGAAGGGACCTGTCATTCTGAATGATGTCTATTGCAGAAGACACTATGGCCCTCATTATGACATTGGTGGTAAATCCCACTTACCGCCATGCTGACTGCTGCCAACTTGCCGCCGCCACAGCTGATATCCATCCACCATATTATGACACACATGCACCAATCTGTCACTATTCAGCCACATACACAATTCCGCCAGTCCAAAGGTCAGTGATAAAGTGTCGGTATCAAAACCCACACCGTTAGGCCAACAGAACAATGCCCACCACATTATAACCCACAAATCACCACGGCGGACATTCAACGATGGTAAACAATTGGCGGTACATACCGCTGCGCTCAAAATACACACACTGAAACAAAACACCACCACATTGGACAATTCAAACAACACACACCTGACACTCATACACACACCACACCCACACCACTATAAAACACACACCAACATTACCCACAACCCTTTACCATTACAAACGATTGGCACGAGACAGACACCATGACCACAGACAAAACCAGAGCCACACACTACCTACACCTATACACCACCCACGCAACCACATCACACACCCCAACACATCAACCTACACACCCTCACCTACACAACTCA
Source organism: Pleurodeles waltl (assembly GCF_031143425.1). Classification (NCBI taxonomy): domain Eukaryota; kingdom Metazoa; phylum Chordata; class Amphibia; order Caudata; family Salamandridae; genus Pleurodeles; species Pleurodeles waltl. The sequence continues at coordinate 753,027,230 of NC_090443.1, read as the reverse complement.
CACAACACTCATGGTACCACAAAGACACCCCGATTCTCAGAGGAGGAGCTAAGGGTCATGGTGGAGGAAATCATCACGGTAGAGCCACAGCTATTTGGAGCACAGCTGCAACAGATATCTTTAGCTAGGAAGATGGAGCTATGGCGGAGAATCGTGGACTGGGCCAATGCCATGGGACAGCACCCAAAAACCAGGGATGACATCAGGAAGAGGTGGAACAACCTACGGGGGAAGGTACGTTCCATTGCAGCTAGACATCACCTCGCTGTACAGAGGACTGGCAGTGGACCCCCTCCACCTCTCCCACAACTAACAACACGGGAGGAGCAAGTTTTGGCAATCATGCATCCTGAGGGCCTGGCTGGAGTAGGAAGAGGACTGGACTCTGGTAGGTCAACTCTCTACTACTTCTACCCACCTTCCTGCATGCCATCACATAACCTCACCCTCACTCCCATCACATCACCATGTCCCACACCCCCACCATCACATCTCACTCATCCCTATGCCAAGCCCTGTATGTCATAACAATGCATGGACACCACTCACAGCCCTGCATGGACACCTATCAATAAAGCATGCCCACTTGAGAGAATCAGCTATCCCACCACATACCAACGTACACAAGTGAAAACTGCCAGGGCAAATTCAACCAAAGAGGGCAGGCCATGGAAGCACAATATGTCAGAAAAAGAAGCAAAAACACAGCATTTACATCCCCATAAGTACCCCAGCCAATGTCAGTGGAGAGGATGTGCCAGCAATATCCAGTGCCCCCACAGAAGAGACCCACAGTGATGACAGCAACTTTGGACTTCAGGATCTGGATGACCAAACCTGGCCCATCAGGGACTTCTGGAGAGCCGGTTACCCAGGCTCAATCACACACCACCACAGAGCCTCCCCCATTAGGAAACACCACCACAGCACCCACCCGGCATACCCATACCTCTGTCTGTAGGATACATCAATCAGCAGTGTGTCTACCACTACAGGGACCCCAGGGACCCCTCATACCCAAGACAATCAGGGACCTGGGGTCAGTGGCAGGTGGCACATGGTTCATGGAACAGAGGCACATGGCAACAGGGAAACTGGGAGGAGTGCTGTGCTCCAGGGGGATGACAGGTCCAGGGAACTGACTCTCCAGGAGTCACTTGCAGAGATCCTGGGGGCGTATCAACATTCCCAACATCCCCCACCAACCGCAGCAGCACCACCACCACTACCACCACCACCACTGAGCAGCCGTCGGAGGCTGCAGGGGATGGGCAGTAGCCTCCCCCCACCAGCAAGAGCAGCAGCAGTACCACCACCACCACCTCTGAGCAGCCATCTGAGGGTGCAGGGGATGGACAGGAGCCTCCCCCCATAAGCAAGAGCAGCTGCACCACCACCACTGAGCAGCGGTCACCGCGGTGGACAGTATGTAGTCCTGCCCCCATTGGCTGCTGTGCGGGCTACCCCTTGCAAATCCAGTGGGTATGACACCCACCTGAGAGACTGTGACCTTGCACTCCCCAGGATCAAGAGCACAGGGCACGATGCCCCCTCCAGAACCAGTGGGTAAGATACCTACCAACCCCAGCCTCCCTAGGATCAAGAGCACATGGCACAATGCCCCCTTCAGAACCAGTGGGTAAGACACCCACCAACCCCAGCCTCCCCAGGATCAAGAGCACAGGGCACAATGCCTCCTCTAGAACCAGTGGGTAAGACACCCACCAACCCCAGCATTGCCAGGATCAAGAGGCTAGGGCATGATGCCCCCTCCAGAGCCAGTGGGTAAGACACCCACCAACTCCAGCCTCCCTAGGATCAAGAGCACAGGGCATGATGCCCCTCCAGAGCATGTGGGCAAGTCACACACTTGAGAGAGTGTGGCTTTGCACTCCCAAGGATGGATCAAGCACAGGGCATGTGGCCCCCTCCAGAGCATGTGGGCAACTCACCCACTTGATAGACTGTGGCATTGCACTCCCCAGGACCAAACACAGGGCATGTTGGCCCCTCCAGAACAAGTGGTCTTGTTCCATCTGCCGGCTGAGGTGCCCCCCGTCTCCCGTCCCACTGAGGTGCCTGCCTATTTCCAAACTGATGCCCCTGCAGTGTTTTCTCCGTGCTGAGGCAGGTGCCATGTGTAGCCTTGGATTTTGGCCTGTGGCCATGTGGACGACGTACGTTGTGGACTGGGCTTTGGGGATTTTTATGTACATATGTTTACATCTCTTATCTTGCCTCACTTATTTATCTTGATGTGTTGCTCTTATTACATTTACTTTTTCTAAATCGTTTTGTCCTTGCATTATTCATCCGAGGTACGGGTAAAAATGTTTTAGTAATGCAGCCGATTGTGTGTATGGTGTTACGAGGGGTATGTGTTGTGCCTGTGTGTGTCACTCTCTTTTTCCTCCCTCCCTCCCTTGTGTGCTAGGTGGCTGTACTCACTGCCATCGTCTTCGCCGTCATTGGTGTTCGTGGTGGAGCAGCACGTAGAAGACCATGGGGAAGACAAGCAGCTCACGCTCCATTGCTGCGTGGTTGTTCCCTGTGTCTCCAATGGTGAGTCCTATGACTTCTGAGCTCAGTTTCTGCCAGGCTTTTGATGTCATTGATACCGCCTTGGAAAAGGTGGCGGAATACTGTGTCTTAACATAGTGGGCGGATGTTCTGCCTGGCTGTAGGTGGCTACCGCTGTGGTGGCTGTTGTTTCCACCCTGGTGGTCGCTGTGGTACATTGGCTGTCCATTGATGATAATACCGCCACGGTCATAATTTGGCGGTAATTATCGTTGGCCTGTTGGCGGTATTACCGCCATGTTTACACCAACCACCAGGGTCGTAATGAGGGTCTATGTTATTAAGGGTGTATATTCTGCTGGACAGAGTATTCATGCCATTATTGACAACAATTTAAGCCTTTTCAATATTTTCCTTATTTATCTGCCTTAAAAATGCAGCCTCTTCCATTTGAGAAAGCTTCCATATTTCATTGTATTGGCATATAGGAATCATTTAGAGCTTAGCTTTCTTGGACCCAGTAAGAAATCTTGCAAATCTACTTCCTCTGATAGGAGACTAAGGTGCTCTTTAACTGCTGCTAAGGTGTTAGTGCGTAACCATTGTTGACACAGTTTACCCCTACTGTATGTGGTAACTATTCCCGAGTGTTGACCTGAGACACAACGAGGGTCCAACAGGCTAATCTTGAAACCCCCCTGAGGAATTCACAAAACACTTCTGACACCCAATTGTGTCTATTAGCCACAATAACCACCCGCTGGGACTTGAAAGTGTGGAATATTAGGTACCATCCGGAACCCAAGCATTTAATTCTTCCTCTGTGACATTTAGGAATGATTGCCAATTGGTTAATTTGACTGATGTTGGGAAACTGAGTGCATTCATTTCCTGTATTTTTGCTAACCCTAGGCAGGATATTTGTTGAACTGTGTCACTTAAAAATACCATTTGTACAGGAATAAGCATGCTCTGAACAAAGCTTCCACACCCTGAATTTGCCAATCTTGTGTTACCCATACACTTTGCACATTGATAGTTCTCTTTAATTATTCATAACCTTCTACAGCAGGTCGGGAAACAAAGGAATCCAAATAGATTAATTTGGTATCAGTTAGCAAATTTTTCTGTATTTTGGAAGGTGGTAATTTGAAATAATTTGACTCTGCATTTGTAGTGTCATGCACAGAAAAGTGTGCAAAGTTGTCAACATATGCTTTGGGGCTCCCCACAGGTCGAGCATAACAGTGTTCCCTCTGTATATAATTAAATACTGAACTATGTCTAGTTGCTTGGTGCAGATACTAATGTCCCCAATGATTGTAACAGAACATTTCCCCATCATTTGCTGTGTACATATACACATCATCACTTTCAAATGCAGTGTAATCCTGCAGCTCAGCAAGCACTGAAACAACTGTTTGAACATCCCAGTCATCATAAACAACAGCAGGTATAATTACATCAGTCATTTAAATTTTGAACACATATGGATTTTGTATATCCTCAGTAGGCTCGTATATATCAAAGGGAACTTTATCCCAAACAACACCATCTGGAATTGGTACTGCTGAAATGTTCATAAGGGATAAGTCTCTTCTGACTTTATGTGAGGAAAGATAGGGCATTAAAACTTCATCCACTCGCTCGACAAAAGAACATTCAGGAAGATAATGACCATTTATCAAGATAAAGAAAACAGTCAAAAAAACAATCTATAATAGAAAGGCAAGCAATGTCAGAGATATCAACAGATAATGCCATAGGTGAACCAAATAGTTATCTTTAAGCAATATGTACAGCTTACGTGTCTTTGAAACAGTTTTAGTTTCAGGTGCAGTTGAAGAAAAGTCATCAATGTCAATGAAGTAACCCGAAGCTGTCTCTGCTAACCAAGGAGCCGGTGCAATACTGGTGGATGGATCCACTTTGTGTGGAGGTTCATAGTAGATGGTGCCGTCCACTGTCGTTGCATTGGAGTAGAAAACAGCCACATCTTGGACAGTTTTTGTTGGTGAGGTAGTAACAGGAATCAGCAGAGGCTCATTTCCCTCTCTCACCATGCTCGAGGAGGCATTCATAGCATTGTTGTACATGCTGATATATTCTGAAGCATTGTTGTTCCTTCTTTGTAGAGGTATGTCTTGTTCGGTAGTGTGAGGGAACCGGGGACTACCCAAGGTACCTCTGAGTTTAATGTGCAGGATCGGCCACATGATGCAATTTGATGTTGTTGATAGAGATAAATATGTTTCCTTTGGAGCCTGGCAACAGTGGTAGTATGACAGTTCTGGTACCTTGTATTCCCAGGACTGGAACTGGTGCTCTGCAGGATGGGCCGAATTCCTTCTTTACAGCAGTCTTCTCACGAACCACAACCCCGACTTTAGGAATCCAGCCTGTAGAATTTGTTGGCAAATCTCTTATTCCTAAGGTGACAGCACTGGCAGATGAATTATCATCACAAAATTACTGAAGGTCCTGTAAGACAATGAGACGTTAATTTATGTCAAAGGGTGTGTCTGCTGCCACCCTACCAGGGACATCTAGATCTGCGACATACATTGATATTCCGAAGAAGACCTCATAAGGAGTGCGTCCTCCCAAGGACTGTCCTGGCAGAGTGTTCAGTGCCCTCTGGACCCCACATAAGTGATGAAACCAAATGTGGCCTGAACCTAATACTGTATACCTGTTAAGGACTGCTTTAGGTCATGATTCCTCCTCTCCCTGACAGGATTTCCCCTGGAATTATGTGGTGTGGGGAAGAGTAATGAAGTTCAATACCCATCATCTTCATGGTGTGCCAGAATGCCCTTGAGGCAAAACCAGGGTCCTGGTCGGAGTGGAATGCTTTAACTGCCTATGTGTCGACGAAGACCAGCAAGTCTTTTATAACAGTTTGGCCGTCAGCCGACTGCTGTGGTCATACCCATAGGAATATATAACAAGAATCCACAGCGACTAAGATGTATTTGTATGCACCATCAAGTTGTAAGGGTCCACAATAGTCCAGGTGCACACATTGTAGTAGCCTTTTGGGCACTAAGAGGGATGTCTGCGGTGGGCATTTGATGTTTGATCCCTTTATTTTCTGGCACATGTCACAGCAAAGGACACATTGTTTGGTCTGTTTGTATAGATCATGCCACCGGAAGCCTTTCTGTACGAGTGATATTTGGCCACAACACCAGCATGAGCAGATGCTACATCTTCATGAGTTGCTTTGATGAGATCTAATCCCTGGAATTTATTGGAGATCACTCAATATCCAACCTCAGGAATTATCACAAAGGCAACATTCTGTGCACCGATATGGTAAGAATACTTAGTAGGGTATGCTTTTGAACGAGGCTTGCCTTCAGCCAAAGCTTTCACAGGATCCAGAATTTAATTATCCAATCACATCTGAGAATGAGTCAATGCAGCAACAGAAGCCATAGCTACTGCAGATTTGGCCACTTCATCAGCCACAGTGTTTCCAATAACATGTGCTCCTACACGTCGGTGGCCCAATATATGGACTACATGAGCCTCAGTTAGCTTATCCTTAAGACCAGCCACCCTCCCCCACAGAGTTCTGTGTTTTATGGTGTTCCCTTTAGACTCTCTGAACCCTTTCAACCTCCAATGATTAAGATTATCATTGCAGGACTGGACACAGTAGTACGAATCATACACAATCAATGTGAGCTGTTCTGGATCCTCATGTTCCAGTGCCAAAATAAGAGCTCTAAGCTGAGCCAACAGTGCTGTGCAGTCCTCTAGGGTCTGCTTGTAGGTATTCAGAGGGTGGAATACACCATCCTTCATCACTTTGCTCACAGCTGTGCAAGCAGCTGAGTATTGAAGATTTGTACCTACAGCTGGTGGTGTTGAACCATCAGTGTAAATGACAGTGTGGTATCTATCAAGTGGCAAGATGTTAAGAGGTGCAGGGTACTCCTGTTCGCAATGGAGAAATTCTTGTGTTTGAAGTTTTGGGTTAAAGATGTAATAAACATCAGTGGCAGTCAGGGATGTTTTCCATTGAATCCAACGTGGATGTAATGCTGTAATAAACATCAGTGGCAGTCAGGGATGTTTTCCATTGAATCCAACGTGGATGTAATGCTTGCTTTAGCATTACGAATGCTTGCTTTGGTGATGGCCTCTAAAGCCTGCATCGGGGTGACAACAATAATGTGTTTCCCTTGGGCAAGTGGCCTTTCCTTAATGATAGCCATCTGTACAGCAGTTAGATTTTTTTCTATGGGTACAAAACCTTGTTCTGCATTTGAGTATAAATGTGATTTATATGTTATGGACACTGTGTTTCCCTTATTAAAGGTGACATAGATGAACCCAATGGCCAAATATGTCTTGTTGACACATGTGTGTGTTTTACTTTTAGCATGTCCTGCTGCAATCCTCTAAGGATGCCCGTGTGTTCAACTATCCAGAGTCTGTTTGAGAAATCTGAGCAAATTAAGTCATAGAGTGGCTTGATACATTGTATAATCTGGAATGTAAGCTCTGCCAAAGTTAAAGGAACCAATTAAAGACTGCAATTTCCTGTTAGTATTTGGTGGTTGCAGTTGAGCATATTTTTCTAAAAAGTGTGGGGCCAGACTCTTGCCCTCATTTGAAAACTTGTATCCCAGGAACAAGAGAAAGGCTATTTTAGTTTTCTTAAAATTGAATTTGTAGCCAAGGACTGAGAATACTGGATGAACCGATCGACACTGGCAAGATGAATTTTGAGGTTGTAATCTGTGAGATAGATGTCATCCACATGGGAAAATTCCTTGGGTTCAATGTCATATAATAGTGGTATTACATGGGCTGAGAACAACCCTGGGCACTTCTTATAGACTTGGGGCAAATGACAGAAGTGTTTTTTGAAACAAATGAGAATGCACTCAGGTCCCGACTTTAGTGTGCAAAATGTTTGCAAAAAAAAATTGGAAATATCCAACGTTGTTTTGTGTTTTTCACGCTCTATGTTGTTAATTAGTACGGTGCTGTGTGTATTTTGTATTGCATATGTGTGTGTATGGATGTTTAAATGTTTGTAGTTTAAGACTATTCTATTTAAATGTTCTGGTTTTGCAACAGGTAATAATGGGTTATTCATTTTAGAGGCACAAGGCTCTATTACTCTCTGTACTTGAGCTGAGTGAGAATCTCTCTCACTGGAGCTTTGGCCTTGTTTTTAACAAGATATTGGGGCTGAGGCTGGAGTGTACATGGTTGTGCCAAAGCCCAGTCATCAGCACAGGCTTGTTTTACAACCTTCAGAACCAGATCTGAGAAAGAAGGAAAAATGACATCTTCCCAGTGTGGGAGCTTACAGATGTATTCAGGTGGCCAGTCTCTTTCTGCCAATAGGATATCACAATTCAGCTCTTCCAGAAATATAACAATAATAGGGTGCTCTATGTCTCCCTCAATCTGGGTATTTAAATCGTAAACCCTGTCAGGTGGGAGTATGCGCCCGTCCGCGGTCTCAACTGCAAGAACGTCATTAGATGCTGTTGCATCCAGATGATCTTTCATGTTCTGGCGACATATGATTTCTGACGTGCTGTCCAGGAGGGTCACTGCCCACATGTTGTTCTTCAGCAATGTACTCAAGTTTGCTAACTTGTTTAATGAAAATTGCGGCCACCTTTTTCTTTTTAAATTGTGGGTTTTGTTGTGGGGACTTTCCTTTCTTTTCTGAAGACTGCTGTAAGTCTTTCTTCTGTTTCACGTAGTCAGGACGTTGCTCTGACTGGCCCACTCTCTTACTTCGTCTATCCGGTGTGTACTGAAAGGAACGTGATGGACATGAATCAGTTTATCTGTCAGGAGCCTTTATATTTTCTTTATTACTGAGATTATGGTGGTCATTACAACCCTGGCGGTCGGTGTTAAAGCGGCGGTAAGACCGCCAACAGGCCGGCGGTAAAAATGTGCAATTACGACCGCGGTGAAAACCGCCAACAAAGACAGCCACTTTTACACTCCGACTGCCACGGCAGTAAAAACAAACAGCGCAGCGGTCACCGCCAACAGACAGGCGGGAGACAATGTACCGCCCACACTATTATGACAGGCCAATCCGCCACTTTTCCAGTGGGAAGATTCACCGCGGATAAAAACACGGCGGAAACAGGAATCCTGAAGGAAAAACACTCACCTCTACACACCCCACGAGGAACGAGGATGCCATGGACCGGGAACTCCAAATTCTCCCTGCAATAGTCTTCCTGCTCCTCTACCAGGAGCACGAACGCCGGCGGCGAAGACCACGGTGAGTACTGCACTTACGATACAGGGGAGGGAAAAAAACAGGGACACACACACACCCAACACCGCCACCCCCACCCTCACCCACTACAACACACACACTAATGCATATCAATACATCACAGTTACACCCCCCAAACCCCCAGAAGAATGCAAAGACAATAGAAAATGAGTGTAACCATTGTAATATATTAAAAGCAAGTAGGCAGAAACATATATACACCATGTACAAAATATATACTAGGCATAGTAGTCAAGGTAGTGCTCTAAGAAAGTCCGTGGAACACTGGGACCACACGGTATGGGCGAGGCCCACACAAGATCTCCGACCATGACGGAGAGAACACTGCAGGGGCATCAGAGAGCAACTAACCAGGCACCTCAGGGGGAGGGAAAGGGGGGGCACCTCAGCCGCTTGAGTGCACAACGCCAAATCCACGAGGGGGCCACATGCCCACTCTTCAATCCTGGGGAGTGCAAAGCCACAGTCTCCCAAGTCTCTACAGTGGGTGGGTTGCCCACTGCCATATCCTGGGGAGTGCAAAGCCACAGTCTCTCAAGTCTCTACAGTGGGTGGGTTGCCCACTGTTCAATCCTGAGGAGTGCAAAGCCACAGTCTCTCAAGTCTCTACAGTGGGTGGGTTGCCTACTGTCCAATCCTGGGGAGTGCAAAGCCACAGTCTCTCAAGTCTACACAGTGGGTGGCTTGCCCGCTGTTCAATCCTGGGGAGTGCAAAGCCACAGTCTCTCTAGTCTCTACAGTGGGGGGGTTGCCCACTGTTCCATCCTGGGAGTGCAAAGCAACAGTCTCACAAGTGGATGACAGTCTCCACTAGTTCTGGAGGGGGCATAGTGCCCAGAGTGCTTCATCCTGCTAAGGACAGAGGTAGTGGATGGATCTCTCCACTGGTTCTGGAGGGGACATGGTGCCCAGAGTGCTTCATCCTGCTATGGACAGAGGTAGTGGATGGATCTCTCCACTGGTTCTGGAGGGGGCATGGTGCACAAAGTGCATCATTCACCCCGTGACAGACTCAGTTGCGTCAGTGCCCCTGCCGCTCATGGGCTAGCGGTGCTTGAGACGGCGGTGCGCTGTTCAGCGGTGCTTGAGATGGCGGTGCCTTGTTCAGCGGTGCTTGAGGCGGCAGTGCCCTGTTCAGCGGTGCTTGAAACGGTGGTGCCCTGTTCCGTGGTGCTTGAGACGGCGGTGCCCTATTCAGCGGTCCTTGAGACGGCGGTGCCCTGTTCAGCCGTGCTTGAGATGGCGGTGCCCTTTTCAGCGGTGCTTGAGACGGCGGTGCCCTGTTCAGCGGTGCTTGAGACGGCGGTGCCCTGTTCAACGGTGCTTGAGATGGCGGTGCCCTGTTCAGCGGTGCTTGAGATGGCGGTCTCCATTGCAGGGTCTCAGCTGCTGGCGGTCCTTCATGGCCCAGCGGGTCTTTTGCTGGCGGTCCTTCATGGCCCAGCGGGGCTTTTGCTGGCGGTCCTTCATGGCCCAGTGGGGCTGTTGCTGGCAGTCCTTCATGGCCCAGCGGGCTCTTTCTGGCGGTCCTTCATGGCCCAGCGGGGCTAGTGCTGTCGGTGGCCTCCTGGCCAGGTGGGCAGGTGCTGGCGGTGGCCTCCTGGGCAGCTGGTCTGGTGCTGGCGTTGGCCTCCTGGGCAGCTGGGTTGGTGCTGGCGGTGGCCTCCTGGGCAGCTGGGCTGGTGCTGGCCTCCTGGGCATCGGGGATGATGGCGGTCTTCTCCGCTGTGCTGCTCTTCCCAGACTTGCTGGGTTTCTTGTGGCCCTTCCCAACCTTGGAAGGTGTCACAACTGACTCCACACTCCCACCTGTACCCCTGGGAGCAGCTTTGGTGGCTGGAGTCTTCCCCCTCTCCCACCGGGCACTGGCCAACTTCTGATGCTTCACAGGTGGGGGACTGTCTGTGCTGTGGCTCCGTGCCACACTGGCTGCCCTGGTGGCCGGTGCACTCCAGATTCCGGTGACTATAGGTACCACTGGTCCCGGAGGTGTTGTGGCTGAGGTGCTAGTTCAGGACCTATGAGATGGACGGGGTGGGGAAGGTGTGGGAAAGAGGTCAAGGTTGGACAGGAAACGCTTTTTGGACACACTGGGACGGGTAGCTGGAGGGGGTTTGGGAGTGGAGGAAGAGGTGGTGGTTGTAGGAGGTGTACGTTTGGTGACTTTGGGTGAAGGTGCATGCGCTGGAGGCTGTTGTGGGGTGGATGACTGTTGGGTGGGTGTGTGCCTGCGTTTGTGTATCTTGGGAGGGGGCGTCACAGACACACTGGGAGAGGACACAGGGGAAGTGTGAATGGTAGTGGGGGTGGTTACTGCACGTGAGCGGGATGTGGTGGTGGGTGTGCTGGAGAGGGACGTAGTGGATGTAGAGGTAGTGCATGCAGGTGTGAGTGTAGATGAGACTGGGAGGGAGGAGGGAGACGAGGAGGAGGGGGCCACAGTGGAGGAAGTGGATGTTGGTGTGTCTGCATGAGTATGATGCTTGCATGAGTGCCTGTGGGATGTAGGGTGCTTATGTTTGCCTGAGCTTCCCTTGGATGTTGAGGTGTGTGCATGTTGGTCTGTAGGTGTGCTTGGGATAGGCTGAGGTACAGGGGATTGGGTCAGGGTGGAGGAAGTTGGAGGGGGGAGGCTAGAGACGGGGACAATGGCTGCCATCAGTGCTGAGGCCAGAGTCTGAAAAGCTCGCTAAAGGGCCGCCTGACCAGAATGAATGCCCTCCAGGAATGCATTGGTTAATTGCAACTGCCTCTCTACACCCTGGAATGCATTCAAAATGGTAGACTGCCCGACAGTGAGGGACCTGAGGAGGTCAAAGGCCTCCTCATTGAAGCAGCAGGGGTGACTGGGGCAG